>NC_138913.1:24032197-24449319 GCF_965231255.1 Vanellus vanellus | reverse complement strand
GGCTAGGAAATGTAGGTAAACTGTAGTTCATACACATGAAAGCTATACATCCCGCTGGGGTTCAGGTGTCATTTTTCTTATAGGCGAATGCCACAGCAGCCTCAGCTGAGCTGAGGGCCCCTGCTGTCAGCTGCACCAGGGAGCCTTGCTTCCAAATCGTGACGCTCGCTACTTTGACAAATGACCGGTTCAAACAGGCCAAAATAAAAGTGTGAATTTCCCCGAGGCCCAGTGTTATTCACACCTGGTATTTGTGGTATAGACTGGGAACATCTGCCAGCCAGATCTTACCCTCTCGAACGAGCCCATTTCCCCTCTTTGGCTGCATTAAAGTTAATTTGAGCCTCTCTTCCCCCAGATGAATTTAACCTCGGTGTCAGCAGAACCCTTCAGCTCAAGGCACCAAAGATGAGCTTCAGCAAGGACACGAACCCACCAGACACACAGAGGAGCATGCGGGTGAGAAGTCTTTCCCATACGAATGATGATTGCGGCTTTTGGGTGGTGGGGTTTTTTTGTTTGTTTGTTTTCAAAGAGCTGAAGATGCTCTCAGCAGCTGCAGGGGTAACCCCGCATTCTCTGGGGTTGTGATGTGGCAAAATTGCAGTTTCTGGTTCCCCGTCCCTGCACAACCCCAGCCCTTGCCATCGCCGCCGCCGTGCAGCTCGGCTGCCGCAGAGTTGGGCTTGCACGCAGCAAAATCAGCTCTCCTCGGCCCCAAAACCACCCCACCAGCCCCTGCTCACACAAGCAGGTCAAGGTGGCAAAGCGTATTAATTTGTGTACATCCCCTAGACAGAAGACATAAACAACAAGGTTCACACGTTTTAAACCTCAAGTTGTTTCGGGCAGGAATGGCTTTTACTGTGTATGTGTAGGACCTAAAAAGAGCCCCGACCGGATTTAGGACTTCAGGTGCTCCTGCGTTGGTGCGGATGGCGGCCTCCCTGCCACGCACGGGCTGAACCTTTGCCTGGAGCGGGGCTTGAGGCCGTGGGAGCTGTACGTACCCAAAAGTTAAGAGGAAACACGGCTGTCACAAGGACCTGCCCACACACCGTGGGGCTAACCCAAATTGTGGGAAGGGTACAAAGGCTTGCACTTAAAAACTCTCTCTAGGCTGCAAATGATGACACAAAGTTAAAAAATTACCTTTAGACACCTAGCTCAGACGCTATTTTCCCCTGAATATAACCTTCCGGTGATCTGCGTCGTTATAGCATCCAACAGAGCGATTAGAAAAATAGTAGTATTAATTCCCCACGGAGCTACTGCAAAATAGCCTGCCAGCAAAATGAAGCTTGATCGCTGTTTAGAGAAAAAGCAATGCAATGATCCGAAATCAGGAAAGCCAATCAAGCAGAGATTTCCCGCGACAAAAGGTTTTCAATGAAACGAATGTAATTGAGTGGAAGGGAAAGGAGGAACCCGCACTCTTTGGATCAAGTACATAAGCAAGTCGAGCAAATCATTTCTTCCCTGTTCAAGCAGAGGACGTGGTTTTGCCTGGATTAGCTGGTCCCGGGTATTTCTATATGAGGATCTAGGCCTGCCCAGCTGCTAAAGCGTCACTCTGGATTTATGCTAATGTGAGAGGAAACAAAATACAGCCTGCATTTAGTACGAGGTGCATGGATTTGGAAATGTCAAAGGAAAAAGCGGGCTCGGAATAGTCCTGAGGAAGAGCGCTTTTCCCGGAGCGGTGGTTTCTGCTGGGGAGAGCAGTTCTCTGCTGCTCAAAGGCAGCTCAGAGCCTCTGCATTAACCTTTAGCAATAGTAAAAGGAAGCAATCCTCTGGGAAGCTATAGTTTGGCAATGGAAAAAAAAAAAAAAAAAGACAAAGGGATGCAGGGGCTGTGGGGCAGCAGGTCGCAGTGACGCAGGGGGCGAGGGCGGGAGGGCTTGGGGCAGGGTCGGTGCTGGAGGTACCTGTCACAGCTTTCCCATCCCACTGTGCCCCGAGCCCCGCTCCATCCTCCCCCCGGTTTAATGGCTGCTGCCAGCTCCTCGGCACGGGGCATGGGATTGCTCACATCGAAGGAAAGCCCATGTGTACAGCTGGTGCCCCTTCAGCAGTGTGCTGAGCCCGTGCAGTAGACCCTGTCACGGTGTCACCGCTGAGGGGCATCTCACTGAGTAGACACGCACGGCTAAGGTGACAGCTCCGCGCTTGCAGCCACTCAGGATCGACGTCCTTCTTCCTACGGTGACTAAGGGTTACGGGCACATTAATAGTAACCGTGTTTTAGCACCCCAGGGTTTCGATAAAACCAGTTTATAACTCTGCCACCTTGTAGCAAAGTAGAAAATTGCTTTAAAAATTAATGTAATTCACAGGGAATTATTTCCTGTACCTGCAAGTTTTTAAACCTAAGGGTCTCGGAGGCGAAAAATAAATATCACGTCTGACTTTGTTGTATGCCTTCTGGTAATACCAGCAGAAGAGAAGCAGATTTTTCCTTGACCTTTTACTTCAGGGAGGAGAGGAGAACTACTAGATGAGTGGTTTCATCTGCGTGCGAGACACACCGTTCTGTGCTCAAGGCCACGGTGAGTAGAGTGACTGCACATCTTAGTCAAAATGCCTAAAAGATACTCTGATTCAGTGAAACGAATAAGGTGTGTTTGAGGGGCTGTTGGAAAGAAGCAGTCGTCCAAAGTTCCATCAGCAACTTACAGCAGCACACGTGTCCTCAGAAGTTCCTGCTGCAGCATGAGCCAAGGGTTTGTGGGATTACTCTCTGTAAAGTATTGCATTAGAAGGTGAATTTTGAGAGTGCGTTTTAGAGAGTGCCAGCAGCAGATTCGCTCAGAAACCTCAGGTTTCAGGTGGGGATTTCTCATGAGCTTCTACATGTGCAGCATAGTTGACGTCAGCAGCAGACAGAGACTCCCAGCAAGTAAACCCAAAATGTTATCTATCTCATGAATGGTTAGCACCGATGTGCTAACCCAGGCCCGGCGCTGGGAGAGGTGCTCAATGCTTTAACCCATCTCCAGTCTCTTGAAGCAACTGGACAAGTGCTAGCAGAGTCGGTCACATCCCTATGTTTCAGTGACAGGCCCTGCTGAGTAAGCAAGTCAGGAGATACCCGTGATGTTTCCTGAGGACCGACCTCCCACAGGTCTTTTCTTCTCCAAAACCACCAATACTGTGATAAATGAGTATTTTAAACCATTAGAAGTATTTAAACCATTGAAACCAGGGAGAGGTAAAGGCGGGGGGTAAAGCCTGTCCTCGTGGGCCAAGTCCGTCTTCTTTGCTCTTCTGTTGTATTCTCCGAGCTCCAGAAAAAGGAAAGGTTGACATCTATAGGTATGTGTAGATGCTTCCCTGTCCTGAAAAGCAAAGAAAACATGAACAACTTGATCTTTTAATCTAAAAGGCAGTCCTGCAAAGGTTACCAATCAATCCAGTCACTGACCTATGGCAGTTTCTATAAATGCACGGGCAGATCTATAGCTCACACCACCCAGCAGCCTTAGAGCAGCATCATTTGCTTTAAATTCCTTATTCCAATTGTACCGTTTAATTATATTAAATGCTTGGTAGCATACACAGGAAGGAAAAACCCATCATTAGCTGGTGTGCCTTCCATCCCCACTGCTTTGGAGCTGTGTAACGATATTGACAGATCTGGCGTATCTCTGATCGGAAACAAGTATTTAGCCACTTAATCTTTGATGAGACATTGATCTTTGAGCAGGGACCGGTGCTTACAGTGCTCATGCATTGTGACCTTACCCGTCTGTTCACGCGGGAGGCATAAACAACATGCCACAGTCCTGTCATGTCCTTGGTTAGGTGGGCACAGCTTATGCCTCAGGTATGGTTTGGAAACTGATGGTGTGCTCGAGGCCAGGCAGGGCTTTCAAACGTTGGGTTTTGTAGTGACACTGTTAGCAGGGCTGGTGCAGGTCATCTGTGGCATTTGGAGGACCGGAATTCACCATCCAGCAGCTCCTCCATGCTAGTCTACCCTGGCAGTGGGTGCTCCGGAGTCCCTGACCGCTGGTGCTTCGGGGACCCTCCACCAAATGCTTTTTACTGGGTTTCCACCTCCCATTCAGTGCAGCCCGTTGAGGACGCCCGCCCAAGCACCGCTGGGCAGCGGTTGGCCGTGTGCCGTCAGCGCCCTGCGTGATGCTGTGACGCAGCCGCTTTATCAGCCATTGCCGCCGTACTGCTAACAAGGCTGCCATGTTGTATTATGCTTTTTCATGCAGTTCTGTGGTTTTTTGCTTATCTGCTACCTTCCTGTGCATCGCTCGCCTCTCCAGCAGCAACGTGTGTGCTTATCTGGTACGCAGTAACGAAGAAGAGATTAAAATGTAACTCCTTGGCACTAATAATCTCTGCTTAACGTCCCTCTCTAGAGTCAGCCAGCCCACTGACCTTCTGAAAATATTGAATCAAAGGGTGAATGAGTCATTCCTAAAATTTTGTTTATTAAATTGTATTCCTAAATTTGGTTTCCATTTCAGGAAATGGAAACAGATCAGCTGAAACATTTGTTTATGAATGTTTTTGAGATCTGTGATAAACCAGCAGCTTTTTGGCACAGATGCATTATCACCTTTCATGAATGATGCGAGATGGATTTGAATTTAATTGGTCACCTCTCCTTTGTTGATTCATTCCTGGTTCTTAAATGATGGGATAATTTGCTTTCTGAAAAATGCATATTTATGGAACACTCTCCCCCCCGCCCCATACCTCTGTGACTGCCTTCCTGTCTCTGGCCTCCCACAGCAAAACTTTTGCAGTTTAATAACGTATTGGATGTTTCAGGTCAGTATGGCAGGGTATGGTCATTTGTCTGTAAAGGCAGGATCACCTGAGGAAACGGGACCCTGAGCGGTGATTTTGAAAATGAGAAAATGGCCCTGTAACATTAGCTTTTGACTTCATTAGCTTTTCTATGCTGTTTCTACCTGTTCCGCTTTGCACGCTTGTGGGTGCACAGTGCGCCGTTAGCTCATGGTCTTGAGCAGTGCTGTGCTGGAGCCACCAACCACCTCAGTAGCTGAAAAGGCTGATGGTGTGCTGATCAGCCACCCCTGCACCCGGGACCAGGCAGCAGTGGTTGGGGTGCCACAGCACAGAGAGCAGGGCAGGACCTAGAGGCAAGGGCTTTCTTGAGTGTCCTCCACCGCATGGGGCAATGGACCCATTTCTGTAGGGGACAACCTCTGAGCTAAACTGTATATTCTCATCCACATTTATAAAAAACAAGATGTAATGTAGTTTAGAAGATAAGTGGAAAAACAAGCATGGGGGATGAAGGGTAATGAATCCAGAGGGTGGTGAGTTTAAAGGACACTTTTCTTTCAGGAAATCAGTGTATATACTTTTCAACCTAGTCTCTGCCAGTAACGCTTAGAAGACCAGGAACAAAATAGTCCCATGGGCAAAGCGCAAAAATATAAGCAAAAGCCTCTAACACTTGCATGTGCTACACTGCAGGAGTGAATACTCCTCCTGGTCTGGCTGTGCCTCTGTTCAGACATAGAAATGGGGAGGCAAATTACAGAGCGGTTGGTGAAAGCAGAGAATAAACTGATTTGTTGTCCTGGGAGCAGGACAAGGCCAGGTGAGCATGCGTTGCAATTAGCAGACCTACCTCCACTCTCCTCTGTTGCTTCCCATTAGCAAAAACCAATTTTTATTTTGTGTGTGTGTGTGTCTTGCGGTTGAGAGAAAGCGATAACAAAATCTGCTGCAGCTCTTTAAACATCAGGTGTCTCTAGCCAAGCTCAGGGCACTCAGAAACAAAATGGGTCATACAATTAGATAAGAGCAAAAGGTTTTTTTTCAGCTCAAGAAATCAATGATACGAGTCTATAGCATCAACATTAACGAGACTGAATAGGCTGGTCTACAGCCTGAAGAGCACTAATGATCCATTCCAGTATGTGTGCAGGTCACACGTAAAATCCATTCAAATCAGAGGCACCTGTATGATGTATTTCTACGGCATTGTACGAGTGGGGTATTGCTGCAGCCAGCCCTTGAATAAAGCATGGCTGGCTTTACACACAATGCTATCCTTACATCATCTTTGTTTTCCTCCTCCTTGGACACGTGAATGTAAATTGTAAATTAAGTTTGAATTTGAAATTTTAATAAAGGTGAAGACCTTCCACACCCAAAGGATTGCACAGCAAAGTGACCTTTCAAATTGACAATATAGGAAAGAGATGTTCATAGTTGAGCGGTGGGAAGGAAAAAAACCCACCAAGTTTAAGAGTGTTTTTACCTCGCTGCCATGGAAAAGGTGGTATCTTCAAAGGTCACCCAGGCTGTCTCATGAAGGTTTGCAGCATCCCATGTAGGCGTTTCCCCCCTGTTTCACACCACAATCAAAACCACATCATCTAGTCCTGTTTAGTGTACTATATTTTAACAAAACACAAACAGATATAATCTGTGTTAATTTTGCAACCTCCAGCACTGAGATTTGGTAGGAGACTGGTGAAAAATGCCAGGAAGGTATACAGGTCTTCAGGAGGACCCGGCATGCACAGCCTTCTCCTGTCTTCTTTGAAGAAAGGAATGCCTGTATCCAGGGTAGACACCCTGCTTGCAGGCAGGTGCCACTGCCCCTACTGGCACAGACCTACCTTCTCCCAGCGCTGTTTGGCTGCCACCATCCAAGATATCCTCTCCTGCCATGTCCTTGTGTCCCCTGGCCACTTGCAGCCTTTGCGCAGGGTGGAGCACATCAGTCCTGACCGTACGGCCAGCCTGTCTCTGTCTCTATCTCTGTCCAGACACCCATGGTATTCTCCCCCAGCCACCTCACCCTCCTGGCCTACAACCTTTGTGAGGCTCTTTCCTAGGCCACCATCTCCAAATTAGCTGCTTCTCACCTGCACCTCCAACCGTCTCCCACAAAACACTCCTCCTTCCTTTTCTCCTCCATGGGCTGAGTTCAATCTCCTTCTGGTGCTGGCTCTGTCAGCCACCACCTTCTTAGTCCCCACTGCCAACTGCAGCTTCCTGCATGCTCATGGTGGCACTGTGCCAACATCATTGCAGCCACCATCTCTAGAGAAGCTCTTCTCCTCCTCTCCTTGCCAAAGGCTGTACCCTGCAACACAAAGCCACGGATGCTGCCACCCAGCACAGGGCTGGTAGGGTCTGTCCCCCTGGGTGACACCCTGCTCTCCCCAGTCCACGAGGGAGGCAAAGATCCTGGACAGGAGGCAGTGCATGTGAGTCCAGCCAGGGATGGATCCCACCACGCCTACCTCAACTGGTCCTTGGGGCTCAGTGCTAGGACAGGTGACCCACGACATACTGCTATCTCCATCTGAAGGGTTCACCAAACCATGGAGGAGCCACTTAGGGCTTTCTGCCTCACCTAGTGGAGGCTGGGCGGTCTGTCCTGCTGGCAGCAAGGCCAGCGAGATGTACATGTCCCTTCACGGCTTGATTTTGGAATGCAGCACCCACGCCCATCTCTGTCTCTCAGAGATGGAAGAATCCATACTCAGCTATCGTCTTTCATCTGTCCTCCTAAGGCCTGCTTGTGGATGATGGAGCTTGGATGGACCCTGCTGACAGCTTGCTCGATGATGACTTAGGCTATGGACAGGGTTTCTTCCACAGGCTGCCCCAAAATGTGTTCAGGACCTCCCCCTAGGGAGACCTCTGTGCCCTACAGGCAGCAGGACAGGTACCCACCACGTGGGCCACACCATCCTACAGGAGCTCCCTGGCCCCCACCATGCAGTGAGACAACCACAGCTGCATGTAAGTGGGTGACCGGCGTGTGACCTGTGAGTCACCGCTCACCCTCGTCCTGCCTTGCACGGCAGGGCTCATCACCGGGCTCACACATCGCGGTGAGCATGGGCACCACTGGCATGGAGACCGCC
This sequence comes from Vanellus vanellus, assembly GCF_965231255.1. Classification (NCBI taxonomy): domain Eukaryota; kingdom Metazoa; phylum Chordata; class Aves; order Charadriiformes; family Charadriidae; genus Vanellus; species Vanellus vanellus. The sequence goes on along the minus strand of NC_138913.1, from coordinate 24,441,434 downwards.
AAGGCTGAGGGCTTTGCTTTCCCTGCAAACACGGGGAGCAGGAGAAACTGAAGGTCTTGTGCCCAACTTGCCATGGAGGGGACCTCTTTGGGAGTGATGGATGGTGGGCACGGCTGCCTTGGTAAAAACAGCGGTGTCAGTATGCACAGGGACAGCTTGCTCTCCGCAGCCTGCTTTCACTTGTCCAGCACTGACTGAGGCAGCAGGACGTGTTTGCACAAGTGTGTATGTGGCAACCGGGATGTTTCCTATGACCCATCAGACACTTTTCAACACGTGAATTTGCTGTGCTGCCAGTCCTGAGTACTGCCCTGGGAAGGCTTATGTTGGCATCAGGGGCAGACTCGACAGTCTTGAGACAGAAGTGCCCTTACGCGAAGGCATTTGTGTCTGTTTAAGTGACAGGTAGGATTGGAAAGAGGGCTGAGCTGTGATGGAGAGGAGGAAGGATGAGAAGAGACACACCAGGGTGATAGCACTGCACGCATATGCCATGGGCAAACCTGATCTGGAAGACCTTCGCAAGTGCCTGGTGTGTTTCACACAGGAGCTCTGCCTCAACGTGGCAAAGGCCCCTACCACGACTCTCGTGATGCTGCCTGCGTGTCACCCTGCCCAGCACCCTGCCCATGGGTGCTCACGCCGGCAGCGTGTGGCGCTGAGCTGCCACCTTGTCCAGCCCCGTGGCAGCACCCAATGCTGCCCACCTTTTCCCACCCCGGTGCCCCACTGTTGCACAGCTGCCCCTGCACCAGGGTGTGCACAGCTCTCCGCAGGGGTGCAGGGGGTGGACAGGCTCTGGCTCCCCGGCTGACAGCTCACCTGCACCGCCATGGCGAGGATCAGCCTCTCCCCACGGTGCTGTCTGGTCCTGTCACGGCAGGACCGTGGGCACGATGCCCCCGGCAGTGGGCTCTCAGGAAGGCGCAGTCTGGCTCCCAGGGCCGGCAGCTGCGTTTCTCCAGAGCTGACACTCGTGGGACTCATCTCGATGCTGTCTCACACTCTGCGGACACAAACACACCTATCAACAAGTCTCCCTGGAATGGAAAGCACCATGCTTTTATGGTTTCCACTGTATCGTTTCCATCATGCCACACTATCAGACACTGAAGCGTACTGCTGCCCCGACGCATCACCCCTCACAAAGCCGCAGGGAGGCATTGGCTCCCTTCCCCACTGGCCTGTGGTTTTTGTCCACTTAGGACTTCAGAGTTCAAAACTTTGTCTCCCTGTTTGGAAGACTGGTGTCCCTGCCTTTCTGCGTTCCCTCTGCCATCCACTCTGCCGCTTCAAGGGGCTGCAGGAAGCGCACAGCATTTCTCGTTGGAACTGCTCCTGTAGCAGGCACTATCCCCAGATTTTTGGACAGCAGCACATAAAGTTGGAGCTGGAATCTTCCAAAGGAAAGCTTAGGCTGCTCCTTTTATTTTCCCTGCCCAAAGTAATTTTCTACTGCTGCTCATCTCTCTTTTTACAGCCAGGACTGTGTGTGAGCTGGCTCTCACAATGTGCTCTTCCCTTTAACACTGCTGACTAACTCAAATGTCACCCCTACCTTCAGGAAAGGCGGGAAGGAGCATTCAGAGAACTACAAGGCAGTCAGCCTCACCTTGATCCCTGGGAAGGAGATATATGATCTTCTTGGGAACCATTTAAAAGCATACTATGGACAAGAAGATGATTGGATATACAAGATCATGCCGGATCAACTTGATAGGTGCCTCTGAAGAGATGACTTTGCTTGGTGAATGAAGTGAGAGCAGTGGATGTTGTCTATCTCAACTTTATTGTTGAAAGCCTTACTGTCTCCCCTAATACCCTCATAGACAGGCTGACGAAGTATGGGCTAGGTGAGCGGACAGTGAGGTGGACTGAAAACTGGCTGAACGGCCAAGGTGTAAGGGCTGTGATTAGCAGCACGAAGCCCAGCTGGAGGCCAGTCCCTAGTGCAGTCCCTTGGAGGTGGAGATTGGGGCAAATGATGAAGATGCCAAGCAATAATGTTCTGGCACTAGGGCAGCGTGCACCCTCGATAAGTTTGCAGAGCATACAAAAATGAGGGGATGGCTGATACACCAGGGGGTTGTGCCACCATTCAGAGGCACCTTGACAGGCTGGAGAAATGGGCTGACAGGAACCTCATTGGGTTCAACAAGGGAAAGGGACAAGTCCTGCACCTGGGGACAAACAATCCCAGGCACCAGTAGAGGCTGGGGCTGACTGCCTGCAAAGCAGCGTTACAGAGGAGGACCTGGGATCCTGCTGGAAACCAAGCTGACCATGAGCTGGCAATGTGCCATTGCAGCAAAGGCAGGCAACAGCATCCTGGGCTGCGTTAGGATGAGCATGGTCAGCAGGTCAACGGAGGTGATCCTCTCCCTCTACCTAGCACTGGTGAGACACATCTGGAGTGCTGGGCTCCCCAGTACAAGAAAGACACGGACTTACTGGAGCAGGTCCAGGGAAGGGCTACAAAGATGATTAAGGGACTGGAGCATCTCTCATATGACTTTAGCCTGGAGAAGAGAAGGCTCGCAAGGATCTTATCCGTGTGTATAAATACCCAATGGGAGGGAGTAAAGAAGACGGAGCTCCTCTCAGCAGTGACAGGGAGAGGACAAGAGGCAATGTGCATAAACTGAAATACAAGAAGGTCCATTATAAGCATAAGAAAAAATGTTTACTCCCAGGGTGTTCAAACACTGGAACAGGTTGCCCAGAGAATCTGTCATGATATCTTTGGAGATATTCAAAACCAGACTGGGCATGGCTCTGAGCAAGCGGTTGGGGTAAAACTCAAGAGATCCCTTCCAACCTCAGCCATTCTGTGAACAAGACTATCATCCTGGGCTCTCAGTTAAAAATAACTCGCAGCATCAGCCTCTGTGTGGGAAACACAGCTGAAGCTACCACAGGCTAACAGCTCCCACAGCCTTTCCTTTGTGGCTTTCTTCACGCATGTTTTTCCTGGCCTTTAACACCTGCAGTGACCCTCCAGTGCCTCTTTTATGATGCGACCCAAAGAACCACTGCAGCATTTCATATCAGCACACTTCCCTGCCCTCTTCCGTCACAGCACCTCACAAATGCCAGATGGTATCTGAGAGTGTTATCAGTGTGTGGTTCAGAAATACTTTATGTGGCTCCTACCTTACACACTGATGGTTTGTTCTCCATGACAGATGAACCTGGGGGTTTTGGATGCCTGGTTGCCTCCCAAGGGCCATGATTGGCACGCACATCGCTGTGGTTATAGGGTGGCTGCAAGGTGCATAAGCCTTGTGGTGGAGCAGAGCAAGTGGGTCTTATCTTCAGGATCTTCTGTTGAGTCCTCTCCCCTGCACAGCCTTGCTGGACAGCTGTGCTGCAGCACTTCCTCTGCTCAATGCTACCTCATACCTCCTGAGCCAGGGACACCTGGGCCACATCGGCATCCTGCCATCCTTCGCTCACCTCACCAGTGCCTGTATGTTCTCACCCCGAGCTTGAGCCAGCAGGCTTCTCTTCTCTCACAGCTCACATAGCCAGGAGACTACCCATCGTGATATTTTATGAGCAGCCAACCATCATTAGAGTCACTGCAATGGAAGATGTGTTACGGCTGGTCAGATGCTAGGGGTAAGTGGGCAGTGAGACAACTCCCCATGAGCTATATTGCACGCTGATCATCCACACCAATTAAATAGCCCATCAATGAGCCCTTTAGGGCTTACAGCTCTCTCTCCCCCCTCCACTTCTGTCAACTCAGGGTCTGAGAAGTGAGGCTCTTTGCCACCCATGTGAGATGTCGAGGCCTTGGTTCAGTTGCCATCCTGAAGCTCTCAGGTGCTTTGGCTGTAGCTGTGCTCAAACAGGAGTGCAGGCTGGAGCCCTGCTGCTGGCCCCATCATGGCCATCTCCTGCCCCATCCCTGCCCCAGGCACCAAACCCATCCCAATGGGCCGTTTGGGTGCAGCAGTCTCCATCTGAGGAGGGTTGAGGAGACTTTCTCCAGCCTAGAGAGGGCCTACGCTATGTGCCAAGCTACTCAGTGTGCCCACCTCCACACGCAGAGCTGAGCAAACACGACTCAGTGCAGCACTCAGCTGGAGGGCCCTGCACAGGATGATCTAATACCAGATATCACGTCTTCCTGGCCTTGCTTATCTTAGGTTTCAGCACAGCATTTCAAATCCACAGTTGCTGAGTACCACTGTTAGAAGTGGAACACACTGGTTTAGAAAGTGCTGAATGATATCAGGTGCTAGACCTCACTGGAAAGTATTGCCACCATTTATTTGGTCAGCAGATTGACATTCAAGACCAAATTGACATGAAATCTTCTTCTGCGCAGGAGGAGGAGGTGCTATAGAAACCCTCAAGTACCAGCGAGCGTGCAGCCCATGCCCATCCTCCAGCCCCACCGGCTGGCCCCGCTCCTCCCGGCCAGGACGCGTGGCTGCGCAGCCCCCACATGCCCTGCCTCAGGTGGGAGCCGCTGCTGATTTTGTGGCATTAAACCTCCAGGTAACATCACTTTGTTTCATTCTCTCTCGCTCTCTGTGAACGGCTGTTCAGGGTCCTGCTGTGGCTGGGAGGAGGCTCAGGTGCCCGATTTCCGCGGGGCAGTGCAGAGGTCCCTGCAGTAGGTTGCGATCTCTGAGCCTTTTGGTTTCTGTTCTCACTCTAAGGTATTCTCCAGGTACTTTACCTTTACAGCATATACTTTCTAACAGCAGCTGGGAACTGGAGGCTAAATTCATCCCAACTTGGGAAATGAGTGGTTCGAAAAGGTTTCCTTTTTGGCTAAGTGAACCCTTGCATCCCCTTTCCAGGGTCTTTCAAAGCAGTTCTGTGGTTAGGGAGGCTGCAGTACCGTTTGCAGGGGATGCAGTGATGGACAAGCCTGAAAGAACACAAGTTTCAAAAAAAAAAGAAAAGAAAAAAGTGTTGTGCCTTAGATCACTGTGTTTGAGAGAACTGTGAACAACAGCAAGGTCGGAGCGGGCAGTTTCCAGGTTTCCTTATGCTGTTTGGAAACAGAGAGGAAGAGCCCCTCACTCAAGTGCTGTGGCAGGGCTCTCTCCTAGGGCTCTTCGTCCATGGTGGCAGTTTATCTGCTCTCTCTTTCTGGACATGCTTCCCTCCCAGGTCAGCTTGCTGCCCAGGGCCTGGCCGGCACTGCCCATGGTTAGATTAACACCCCTGTGACGTACTGCCCTGTCCAAGTCTATTCCCATACCTATGCAGCACATTTATAAATCTTCATTGACAGCTACCCATTCAATTTATCGGAAAGTTGGTGAAAATCAGGGCAGTTGCCACGGAGGTGGCAGGTTTGAAGTCAGCTGATGCAGAAGATGCTGTGCTGTACCCATCCTTCCCACCCCATTTTGCTTCTTCCTCTCCCTCTGCTTAGCTTCAGGTCCCTTCCCTCACCCACCCCAGCAGCCCCCCTCAGCTCCCACGGTGTCCTTAGTCATTTCACCCACCACATCCACCCTTTGCTCCTCTGGTACCTGCTGACTTCTGACTTCCCCCCACAAGGCAGAAAAAGGATTTCACACGTAAGACTCCTCCTCCGGCGCAGCTGCTTCCCTGCGGGCATCCCACTGGGAAATACACCGGGTGTTTGCCGTCACGGTGCTGCTGCAACAGTCACTGTGCCTTCAGCCTCTGCCTTACTTCTCTTCCTCCAAGCTCTCTGTTAAGGGTCTGGAAGAAGCCTGCTACTTCTTGAGCTGCTGGAGGAAATGAGCCCAGACCTGGCCTTCCTCCCCAGCTGGTCACCAAATTCCGTGGCGGGGGACAGATGCTGACCAGCTCTCCCCAGCCTATGGTGAGGGGAAGGCAGGACACTCCACAATACCGGCGACCTTGTCTGTCGAGCCCCAGCCTGTTCTGGTCCTCCAGCAGCAGCAAGACGCTGTTTTACAGCCATCACTATCCTTTTCTCACAGCTGTAGGTTGCTGCCTAGTCCCTCTGAGGCTGCAGCCATCTTACCCACCCCACCCCAAGCATTTCCAGCAGCCACAGGATATGCTAGCTTATCAAACTGCATCTCTTTAAAGACATTTTGTGCTCAGCCATACCCTATCCGCGCTATGTGGCCTGCTTTAAAACCCTCTGCTCATTTCCTCCCTCCTCCCCCCAGTCTCTGGTCTGCCTGGTGGCCTGGAGCACTTGCGAGCCCTGATGCTGGGAACTGCATTTGGGCCAAGACTCCAGCTCCAAAGGAGGGGGGTGGTCCGCCAGAGCCCTTTCACACTGCAGAGCACACCGGTGTGGTTTGCCTGCGTTGTACTTCAGCACGGGGGCTGCTGCTGGCATTGCAGCGCAGGGCCGGAGAAAAGCAACCTGGGCATTAGCCAAATACATCTGCCTTATGCAGTCAGTGAGCGTAACGATGTGGCAGCTTCAGCCCTTGATGTGAGGTGTTTCCCTACTGCTACTTACTGTAGTTCAGAGAGGTTTTCCTTGGGTGGCAGCTGTCAGCTTCCTTCCAGGGTGCAGGCACCGACCAGCAAGCCTCTGCTGGGAAACCCAGACCTGAGTACACAAGAATTGGGAGAGCGCTCTACGCAGGAGTCACGTTAGTGTCTGCTGGTGCCCAAGACACATATCACCCCAGCAATTGAGTTATTGGTGTGTTTATCAGTTACTTCAGAACTGAAGTCTGATTTTGCAGGCAGTGCCCTCACCAGCTGACCAGAAGGTCCGCATTGCTTGCAGATAATTGCTTGAGCAGGCATGTTCAGCCATGGTGTCCCTCCCTCTGTCTCTGAAAGCTGTAGGATCTCACCAGCTCCCTCAGCACTTCACTCTCCTGTTAGAGTGGTAAATAACTGATTTTAAATTAAAAGGTTAAATTCTTTCCAGAGTGCATTTAGACGCAAGCAGAAATTCAGTGACATATACACAGCATCACCAGTTCAGAGAATTGTTCCGTGTGCATGTCACATAGAGACACTTTGCACAGGATGGGGTCTGATGAAAGCCGATTTTTATCAGCCCATGAACTCACACTCTTCACACAACCAATACTCTTGCAAAACATCTAGTAGCCAGTGTGACAGAGGCTCAGTACCTACTGCTTACATGTCATGGATTTCTCACGGTGGCAGGATGCCTGCCGTGAGTAGGAACCACCTCATGCAGCCCTTAATGGCAAGTTCCTTGTTTTATGCTGGTGTTCCCCCTTTCAGGTGTGTATTTCTGCTTTACATCTGCAGACTCGTACTCTCTCCTGGAATGAATGGGCTTAAAATCAGGTTAGTCCTTTCACCCCCCATTCCCTTCCCAAGGAGGTGGAGAGCAGCAAGCCTCACTTACTCCCTTAGGGTTTCAAGCATGCCTTTGGGATGCAGGAACTCAGATTCAGCTCTGTCTTCCTCAGCTTGGAGCAGGAGCTCCAGGTTCACAAGGCAGCCCAAAGGCTCAGAAACCTGCCCAGTTAGAGCCAGAGCATGAGGATGTCTACCAAGTGACATCTGCTATGCCCTTGCAGCCCTTCACCCCCCTAGTCTGTGTTCCAAACCAGCAGAACTGGTGGAAGAGCTTTTGCTCATGGGTTGTGCTGGGCTTTGGCTTTGGTTGCTGCAATCCCTGCCTAGCTCAAAACTAAGCTAAGGGTAATTTTACCTCATTTGCACAGCCTGGCTTACAGAATTAGTGTTCACACTGTCACAGGATGCCCCTGCTATCTATGGGGGCTCTTCTAAGTGCTATTCCACCCCTTCATTCAAGATCCCCCTATTTAATAAAGGCCGTCTGCCATGTCCTATTGGAAGCATACCTTGAGTAATTTTCTCAAATTTACTTAAATACCCTTTTTTATAGGAGCCATGCATCTATGAAGAGGTAGGAGGAAAGTCTGACTATGTCTTTTCCCATTTCAGGTCTCAGAACATCACACAACATCTACACATCAGGATAATGAATGTGTCCAACAACTGCAATGTCACAAATCTAGAACTATATCACCATGTTCGTCTCATTGAATTTACTCTGTATAACCTCATTTTCTTTTTTGGAGCACTATTTAATGCCCTTGCCCTCTGGGTGTTCTTCTGCAAGATAAAGAAGTGGACAGAAACCAAAGTGTATGTAATCAATTTGGTCTTTGCAGACTTCTTCGTCATCTGCACCTTGCCTTGCATGGCTTATTTGCTCTGGAATAAGTCAACCCGAGATGAACTCTGCCAGTTTATAGAGGCAATGTATTTTATCAACATGGTAGTGAGCATCTACATGATTTCATTTATCTCCATCGATCGATACATTGCCATAAAGCACCCCTTGAAAGCCAGGACCTTCAGGTCTCCACTGAAGGCTGCCCTTCTCTGTGGGCTTCTGTGGGTCTCTGTGATAATCGGTGCCACCTTACAGCTTTGGCAGAGACACGCTGAGCTCTGCTTTCAGAAGGACACCACCGCACCTGCTACTCTAAGCCTGCTTTCCATTTTCTTTGTTTTCACTCTTCCATTAGCAGTCTTGACTTTTTGCTCCACAGAAGTAATCAGGAACCTTAAGAGACAGCTGAACACAAATTCACCGGAGGAGAAATTAATCCAGAAAGCTGTTCACATTATTTATGCAAATCTGATTGTATTTCTAATATGTTTTCTGCCAGCCTACCTTGGGGTACTTGCCAGGTTCATAATGGAAAAAGTTGGAGCTACCCGTTTCCTCCTCCAGGTTATGAAGAACTTCTCCTCTGTGACGAGGTGCATTGCCACTTCCAACTGCTGCCTGGATAGCGTCTGCTACTACTTTGTGACCAAGGAGTTCCATGAAGCCCTTCTACTGCCCAAACTCAGCACTGAAAAAACAGATCAAAGCCACTCCTGGCAGACACACACTTGCTAAAGGAAGGCGGGGGGGGGGGGGGGGGGCAAAAAACACCAAACCCAAAAACCGCCACAACAACTCTGTAACAGCAAGAGAAAATACAGCTTCAGTGTTATTGGGATAACTATCGCTCTTTCTCTCTAGGGAGATCATTGTTAGGGTTAGCATGACCAAGTTAATTGTGATTTATACTCTGTTTCTACTAAAGAAATAAGTTATTTCACAGAGATGTGTAAAAGTGTGTATGTAATCACTGGTCACTAACATTGTCTCCATTCCACCCTCCAGCACCTACTTGTTACTCTTACAGGAAGACAAGTGACCCATGTATGGCACTCTGTTTTAGTTCATTTTGCGGCTAAAGTCAATTGGTCCTTACTGCCAACAAGTACAAAAGAATATATCATGTTTTACTTCATTGTGTATTTCAAGTTGTTTGTGTTATTAAAATAATCCAACTTATTTTTATCCCATTCCTTTGGCGGACTGGGGTATGCGCGTGTGCGTGTGCATGTGTGTGTTCAGGCGGTACCTGCACATCACTAAGTACATGGCCCTACAAAGCAGCCTACATGCTGCTGACTGCCCTTCCCCTTCAAGTCAATGGGTCAGATAGATGTGAAGGAATGCTTGTAGGATGAAAGCAATACTCGTCCAGTGCCATAAAGGCACAAAGACCGGGAGATTTCAGAGCTGAATCCTCCTGCCAGCTCCTCTCCTGCTGCACAGCTGAGCCCTGGCACAGAGACACCTCCTTAGAGCCGCCGTTCCCAAGGGGCTGCCGCTGCCACCCGTGGGGAAGCTCTTTTAGCTCTGGCTAGACCTTTGCCACCTGTGCATTGCTATTCCCTGGGTTTATGTTGTGGCACCAGTTTGGCCCCCAGGTTCACCCTCCCGGCCGCAGCTCAGGGTCAGAGTAGCACCCCGCAGCTGGACACAGCTGGGTCCAGGTTCCCGCAGCCTGCCCACACTGACACCCCTAACGTTTCCATGGGGGAAACGCATTTGTCCATGAGTCAGCAACCTAGAAAAGCCAGGGGAGATGGGGGGTGGGTTGACCCCCCCACATGTTATTCAAATGCTCCCTAGGACAGGCCTTTTTTCTTTCTAAATGCTGAAAAATCTCCAAAATGGCCTCCAAGCTCTGCCCAGGCAATGCTCGGGGTACTCCGGAAGACTCCCTGCCCACTTACGCAGTTTCCCCTGTGACCTACATCTGCCTTCAGGGAGCCCATGGCTGCTGCTCAATCTGCTGTTGTCACCTGTGGGACTGTGAGGTCAGGGGACATGAATTAACGGGACAAATCCTGAGGGAGTCAGAGGATGGCTCCTGTCAGCTGGCTCACATCGATGGGACTGCAACTGCTGCAGCCGACAGACAGCAAAAGCCATTAAAATGACTACAAAATACCACTGGGGCATGTTCTTAAACATGTTTCTAAAGGTCCTGACACCTATGGTGTGCTCACTGCCACACCAGTGTCTCTCACCTGTGCCCGGTTGGCAGTGACTGTCATTACCAGCGTGGGCTTTCCAGCGATGCTGATGAGCGGTGTTAGACAGCTGGCTGATTCACAGAGGACAAGCGGGCACATAATGTCTGTCACCCTGTCACCTTTCCTGTAAAGACACCGAAGAGAAGCATGCTGGGTCCCCTCGCCCGGGGCTCACTCTCACGGGGTGCACGAGCACTGATGTCCCCCCTCGGAAAGGCCACCGGCCCCCGTACTGCTGCCTGCCTGGGGCACGCTCTGCAACCGCACCGGAGGCTGCACGGGCTGCTCTGCTCCCTAGGGACCTTTCGCTGCCAGAATCGCAATTTGCAGCCATTATGGGTTTTATTTCAGAAATTATTTGCTTTCCCACGACTGAAAATATTAAATTTTAATTGCTAATTTGTGTGAGGCAAGTTGGGGGAACGCGGACTGGGTGGAAAAAATGATGGTGAAGCACTGAGCTGATGTGAGTAGAACAACAGAGGGCACCAGAGACTCCACCGTCCCAAAAAGTAGGTGATAAATGAACCACTTTTGGAGAACAAGAGTTCATTGCAGCGTTTCGGTGCTCCTGAGCGGTTGACAGCAGGCTCCCGGGCAGCCGTGCCCTGCACAGAGCAGCACCCTGAACTGGCACCCGCAGCCCCAACACATCTCCCCTGCCGGGACGCCCGTGTCTACACTGCATCCTTTCTGAGGACTAAACCCACCTGACAGCCCCACAAGAAACAGGTAATGACTTTAAATTCTACCCACGCCGGTGTGTGGCAGTGTGCTCTGCTCAGTACTTCAGGATGTGCTTTCTCATCTCTTAACTGAAGCAACTGCGCCAGGTTGGTAACTTATGGGTGAGTCCTCAGCTGTACACAGACGCCTCAGTCTCCTCCTGCTTTCACAGCTGTTATGCCTCACTGTTTTTCAGACACATGTGTCGTTCAGGGGGCTCTTCATCCCTCGCTGCGGTTTCACACCGGTGCTTCTTACCGTGCCTTTTCTGCTAGCATGGAGACACCCAGCTCCAGGCACGCTGCGGCACGGGACCTTGGGAACTCCCACTGGCTCTGTGCTTACACGGGGGATTCGATGGCTCTGGAATGCCCAGCCCAGCCCGGAGGGCTCAGCTGCTCCTCGGGGCAGTGCTATGCGTGCAGAAAGTGGCTTTTTCACTGCAGGATGACCATGGTGGGCCGGCAGGGAACGGCTGCACGGTAGGTGGTACCACGGTGCAGCCAAGGACCTGGGAGGCTGAAAGCCCAAGAGAGCCAGGACACCAGCTGTATGTTAGCTCCTCCGTAAAATCCACCCTAAAAATGAGTGTGGTTCAGTAATGCCATACCAGTTCTGGTGCTAGGGCAGGTACCGTGCTTTCTTCTGTGGTCTCCAGATCCATCTCCCAGTCTTGGACACTAAAACCAGTTCACTTTTAGTTCATGCAATCAGATACTTTCACTACAGTTTGGATGTTGATGCTTAGAAGCCACTGACTTATAAGGCAATGTATTTATAAGAGATTGAAAGAATCTGGGCATTTTCCTTTCCTGCCTTACTGTAAACAGTTCCTTTATGAGCTGCAGACTAAGTCTAATTCATTCTCCACAGCCTCCTTGCTGGCAGCGGATGTCCTGAAATATTTAAAAGAGATAGTCTAAGTTCTTGGATTTGTGTTTTCTGCTCTAGCAAAATTTTGGCTTCCTGTCTTTGAAGGTTGAGATCAGACGTGTCTTCTCACTTTCCCTTCTCTCTTTGGAGACCTGTTATCTGCTGGGGCTGGTGATACCCATGCTGAGCTACTCCTCCCCAGCATCTGGCAGCGAGAGGAGCGGGTTTGTGCTCGGGGGCAGCCTGCCCACTGCAGGCACCCAGCCACCAGCCTGCAGCTGCATTCCCGTCGCCCCCAGGAGTAAAGCCACCGGAACTACCTGGAAGGGCCAGAAGGGCTCAAGTCCTGTGGAGGTTCACAGGCTGGCAAGTCCCAGAGCAAACCCATGGGGTGGCTTCAGCAGCAAAGTAAGGACCTTGGAGGGTGGAGGGGGAATGCTGCCCAGCTCTGCTTTGGTCTGCCCTAAAGCCAGTGGCTCTCTGACAACCACAGCAGCAGCAAAGATAAGGGACCACAAAAATTATCATCCTGCTTTGCAGACCCTTTGCTGTTACCCAAACTGTGCAAAACAGGACTTGATGGAGGGCAAGGCAGACTTAACCCCCTAACAGCTGCAAAGAAGTTCGCCTCTGTGTTTTTGTGTTAGCTGGTGGTGAGTGACAGTGTTACTTTGATGGCTGAGGGACAGACAGCGCGGATGAGCCACCGAGCCCCCCCAGGGGCTGCCTACATACGCAGTGCAGGGGCATGAGGAGCCACGGAGCCATGACAGCAGGGGCACCTCAGCAGGACCCGGCCCCGAGCTCCATCTCATGCTTACACCCTTTTCTTGCAGAGACGGCCCAATATGCAGAACTGCACCAACGATGACGACACGCTGCAGAAAGGCCTTGTGCTATTTCAACTTATCATCTACATCCCGGTGCTCTCTTTTGGGATCCCACTGACCTTGACTGCCTTCTGGGTCTTCTGCTGCAAACTCAAGAGGTGGACCGAGACCAGGGTGTACATGATCAACCTCATGGTCGCAGACAGTTTCCTGCTCTTTGCCCTGCCTTTCCTGATATATTTTAGCAAGTACGACCATCCCATAGACAAGCTGTGCATCACCATCCAGAACATCTATTTTACAAACATGCCTATGAGCATCCTTATCATCACCCTGAATGCAATTGATCGATACATTGCAATCAAGTTCCCTCTGAAAGCAAAGATTCTTCGATCCCCACTAAAATCAGCTTCTATCTGTGTGTTTCTTTGGATAATGCTTATAGTTTATTCCTACTTGCGTCGAAAATTGGATGGCAGAAAGGAACGATTCTGTCTTCGGAAAGAATCTATTCAACCTAATTATTCAACGTTATTCTCTGTTATCTTTGTGTATTTTATTCCCTTAGGGATTGTGATTTTTTGCTCAGTTCAAGTCATCAAATGTCTCAAAAAGAAGATGGCCACGAGCCCTCATGAGACAAAGTTAATTCAGAAAGCAATCCACATTATTTCTGTGAATTTGTGCGTGTTCATCGTATGTTTTTTGCCTTTCTACATCACACTGCTCTTCCGGTTTGCAGTGGATGTTTCTGGAGCTTGTTCTCTGCTCTTGAAAGTTAGAGCCTCTGTTCAGATCTGTGCGTGCTTAGCAAATTCTAACTGCTGTTTGGATGCATTTTGCTATTATTTTGCAGCCAGGGAATTTCAGGAATTTCCTTCTCTTTTCCCCACTTGTATATCAATGAGGTCCAAGATGAACCAAAGTCAAGAGTCACAGCCGCCCACAGATCAAGTCATGACATAAACAAGGTGCAGTGCACTATAGGTGTTAAGAGCCACAGTGCTGCTGAAGTTTCGAGGCAGAGGGAATGGGACTACTTACAGTATTTGCAATCATTATAGGTACAGACTTACCTGCAAAAAGGAGCAACCCCCTCCAAGGGGTCTGATATTAACTTGAATTTTGTCCTGTCCTCAGTGACTTGACTCCAGCTCTGGCTATTGTCTTGAATCCTTGTAGCGCAGCTTCAGGCATCTCCTGGTCAAGAGGGAGAGCCATGTGGTATGGTCTATACAAGGCCATTGTTTCTGCCATATTCTTATTTGTACGTATCGTGCAGCTAAACATAGGAAACTGAGCACCCTTACAGCAATACACAAATCCACTTCTAGCACTCTAACTTATATGGTCACTTAAAAACAAAAAAAACGCTATACTAAAATGCCAAACCTATCACCTCAAAGAATTTGCCCTTGCTGTGGTAGTTTCCTACCAGCCTATATAATTTCAAAGCTTGCAGCTATCGCCAGGGTGCAGCTATTTCTGTGCATGGAGTAAACTGCAGGACTCGGACAGGAGCCTGAGTCTATTGCCCCATTCCTGACACTTGTGTTAGCTTGTTGCAATGCCCTGGAATTTGTGAGACTGAAAGCCATTATTGCATGGAAAAACTGAGCTACATAAAGTGTTGTGGACCACAAAACAGACACCTAGCATTGTGCGTATCAAGTATAAAGCTGTGAAGATCTGTTCTCACCCAAGCAACTACCATAAGCCCTGGTGACAGCTTTGTTGTTGTACTTTGATGGGATCAAATCTTCAACGGGTGTCCTGCCTGGTGAGGCAGTTCTTGCAGCCTCCTGCTGCAGGAGTCTTGATGTGCAGAAAACGGCAGTGAGCAACATGAAGCAGATGTAGCTTCACCATCCACACGCAGTTTTCAGGGGAGGTTTGGTGAGAGTGGGGTGTGTAAAGCCCTTCTGCAGAGATAGGGCAGGCACACAACTTGGGGCTTCTCAGCATTGCCCTGTGTGGTGAAGCGTTGCTTTGGATTTGTGGTTTTTTTCTCTTTCAGCTGCTTGGACAGCACACAGTGGGTGTTCAACAGCTCTTCTGCACCTCCTTTTGAAATGTTTAACTCTTTGTATGCATTATACCGACAGCCTTGATCTATTCTAGCTGGATCCTAGACCAGGCATCAGTTTTAATGTCTGGCTTTTCTGGTACCAAATTCCTCTAGAATATCTGTGCTTGCTCACTGTGCATCATGTATCCTCCTACCCCACAGCAAAGTGACAACAGAGCAGCTCAAAACAGTCAAGCAGCAAAGGGGGGTCTTAGGGCAGCAGAAGGAAGCAACCCATAGAGAAACCTGGGCTGAGAGGGGATCCAGTGCCAGGGCGTGACTACTTTGTGTTTATCTGCATAGATATTTCATCTAGCATTTTACCACATAGTCACTTTGATAACTTAAAGCCAGCGTGGAAAACTATATTATAGAGTTTTTGAAATGCATGTGATAGCTGTATCTCGGGTGGCTTCATGATCCTTGACTTTCAGTGTCTTCTGACTTGTAAACCCCTAAAAAAATCCTTTTGGGAATGCAAACCCATATTCTGCTCATTTAAACCTTCAGACAATTAACTTTCTCAGTAACAACTTACAAATAGATCTCCCACAAATGGTGTGTCACCCCCTAGTGTCTGCAGACCACGTGCTGAAACCACTGTCAAGACATTGGCCAAACAACATAGGAAACAACTTCATACCACAGAAAGTACTCCCTATCCAAATGTTAGATCTACCTGCTTTGTGGCAATACCTTGGCAGAGGTCCCCGCATGATGGAAGCTGCAGTGAGCAACTGCGGCATAAAAATGAATGAAACTACTCAGGTCATTCAGTTGATCATTTATATCCCAATTTTCTTCTTCAGTGTATTATTTAATGCTCTGGCATTACTGGTATTTCACTGCAAGCAGAGCAAAAGGCCCCTGTGTGTATGTGACCAACTTAATCACTGCACACTGCCTGGCCCCCATTCTGCCTTTTAAAGTCTTTTTTCAAAGACAGGAAAAGATACCAGAAACAAATAGTGCCTGATCTTAAAGACCATCTATTACTTAAGGAGATGCATGAGTGTTGTCACCCTTGTAGCTGTCAACAAATACACTGCAATTAACTATCCTCAGAGAGCAAGAGGTTTAGGGTCCTTGTTAGCCCATTCTCCTTTATGGGGTGCCGTCGATATTCATGACAGGCACCACTTACGTGTCCAGGTGAGTGGTGTTCGGCAAGGAAAAAAGACTTCTGTTTCCAGAAACAGCGCAGACAGCCTTCAAAAACACTTTTGGCTCTGGGATCCCTTTCTGGGATCTTGCATCTCACTGGTTATAATGTTCCAAACACATTATTATGAAAATTTTTAGTATTTTGAAAAAAGATGAATGTTGATTCATATCAACCTGTTATCCTACTGCTAATCCAGAAAACGAACAACTTACTTTTTTTTGCAAACTCAGTCATGTTCATGTTTTCTCCCTGTTAACGTGAGGCACCTTGTCCAATTTATGATGGGTTCCAATTAGGTCATCTACTCTGAAATACAAAGCAGTAATGCTTTTATGCACGTGGCCTCATGTATGGGCCTCATAGTATCGCAAATACTAACCGTAACCAAAGAATTTCGGAGCACTTTCTTCTTACCCAAGCCTATAGTTTCTAAATCAAGGAAGATCCCAGACAAGGCACTCTATTAAACTAAACAGCTGCCATGGTTTCACCCTAGCCAGCAGCTAAGCACCGCGCAGCCACTGGCTTACTCCCTGTCAGTGCCAAAACCAGTACAACAGCTGCGCTGAAGAATTTATAGCTGGCGTTCCTATGCACAGGCAACTTACTGCATATAGAGCTGGATGAAGCGAATGCTTCCTTCTTGTTGGAAGCAAACCACTCACGTTCTTAACTTAAAAAATGAAGTGTTCCTTTTTCTTATTGTAAAGTGGAAATTTGTTTATTTCACAATCCCTTTCATGGCTAAGTAATATTTTTGTTGTTTGTACTGAATGCAACAAAAACAAAAAAGGAAACATTCTTTTGCAAGTGAAAATAAAGCTCACAGTAAAATATCTATAAATAAATACTCATTTATTACCATTATACATCAGAGTCTTCTATTATCAATGCTAAACCTGTACTAGAGATTGTGAGAGGAGACTTGGCTACCATGATATAAGATATTTATAGTGCAACCCAAAGATGAGCAATGAACTTTCTGATTACCTGAAGACGTATGTACTACCTTGGACAATAATTATTATCTGCTTTATGTGTCAAGTTATAATGATGTTTATGATGGATTTCTGACACCTTTCTTCAGTCTGAAGAAAGCCTCAGCTCCCTGAGTGCTCCCAGTAAAGGAAACAGATGAGTTACCAGCACCCGGGCCAGAACAAACTACCAGCCATCATGCAGCACTGGAATAGCAATCCATGAGGACAGCAACATGGTTATCCACAAATCTTTCCCATTTTCTAGCACAAGAGCCTGGCTAATGATAGAGGGGAGCAGCAGCCACAGTCCATCAGCAGCTCCAACAAGAGGGCTGGACCACTGCATTCTGCTAACATTTCAGCGAGATGTAATCTCTCTGCCTCTTAAAAGAAAAAAATGCTAACAATGGTTTAAACTTTAAATGAGCAAATTGATGCTGCAGTCAAAATTTAGGCTTGAACAAAACAAACAAAACAAACAAACAAACAAAAAAACCCACAAGGAAAAGCCTACAAAGTAATCCAGAATCTTGCTTCTAAGTGAGTAGCCATCAGATTTAGCATTTTTTGCCCTTCTAAGCAGGGAAGGTAGGGGCTGGCATAAGACAGTACTTTGCTGTTTGGTGGCATTTGGGCAGGCCTGAAATCTGAGTTCTCACCAGAAGTTTGGGCTCCAGCAGCACTCCTCTCCTGGGGGGATGAAGGACACATATCAGGGAGTTCTTCATTTTAGCAAGTTGGGTGCTGCTTTCAGGTTTTTGGAGGTATATCTGGGGTTTTGGTTTCTCAGTGCAGCGCAGTTGTTCCAATTGCGAGCATTGCCCAGCCACCTCCAGGGGACTCTGCAAGCACCGAAGCAGCAGTAGGCAGCTGGGATGCACAGGCTTTGCCATGCCCTCCCTGGTATGTTTGCACAGAGGGATGTGCCTGATCCCTTCAGAATCACAGAATCAGGGAATCTCCTAGATTGGAAAAGACCTGTAAGATCATCTAGTCCAACTGTTAACCTAACACTGGCAAGCCCACCCCTAAACCATGTCCCTAAGCACTATGTCTACACGACCCTTAAATACCTCCAGGGATGGGGACTCCACCACCGCCCTGGGTAACACGTTCCAATGCCTGATGACCCTTTCAGTGAATAAATTCTTCCTAGTATCCATTCTAAACTTCCCTTGGTGCAACTTGAAGCCATTTCCTCTTGTTCTAAATGAAGAACAATCCTCCTGCTCAGCATTGATGCTGCAGGAATAGAGAGAGGGCTACAGTATAGCGCGCCCTGCGAGTGCGCTATCTGCCATGGCTCAGTTCCTGCATGGTGCTAAGGAAGGGGAAAGGGGAACAAACTCAACAGCCAGGTCATTGCGTGAGGTTGATGCAGTTAGCCTAACACTGCCGTTTCACAGGCTTTCCACGCTAAAAATAAGACTGACGCATTCTGCTCCCAAACCTGTAGTTCTGTTTTGGTCAAGATCTGCTGTTGCAACAGCATGTTTTCCTGTGAGAAAGGCAGGGAAAAAACCACAAAGGGCAGAGGCACTGCAGAACCCGAATGCCGCAGGGTAGCGTGGTGTCCCGTGTCCCCCACATACATATGGAGGGCGTACCAATAGCTCTCGTACCTTGCCAGAGGCCTCGTCCCACTGTGATGTGCCAGCAGATGTAGCCAGCAGGGAGGCAGAGGACACTGAGAACTTCCCTGGCAGGGAAAGGAGGCAGGAGCCCATCAAACCTGAGCTGTCCTGTTTATTAGCAATCTGCACCAGGAGCACAGGAAAACCTCGTAAGGGCTTTCTTTGGCTGGGAAACAACCTCAAGCAGGACATCAGGCAGAGGTTACAAGGGAAGGAAAAATGATTGTGCAGAACAGAAATAAGCCTTAGAGATCAAGAAGTGTAAAGATCAAACAGGTCTTCGCAAATTCTTCCCTTAGATATGAAAAGCTACCTACAAATTACGAGCAAAGAAGTGAGATCACCCAGTATTGCTGCTGCTAAAAACAATAAAATTGTCCAGATAGGTCCTGAAAACTATCCAATTACCTTGTCACAACTTTCAGTAAGGGTGAGGAACCCGAGAAGTCCAGCATTTTAAAGGAATCGCCACACGAAATCTCACATCAGCAACAAGGCTTTTAAATAAGTCAGCCAAAATAGGATCAGGGAGCAGAGACCACCAAACGCAGTCCCTTCTCTAGGATGGGGAAAGAAAGGGAAGGGTCTGGCCAGGAACAGCTCTGCTACGCTCAGATCTGAAAAGTGGGCAGTTTCACAACGTGACTGAATAACATTAAATGGGAGGGAAGAAACAGAAAGGCCCAAGTTAAGTGGTGCTTCATCTTACAGGAGTATTTTGCCCCACTGGCTTCTTTCACTAAAAAAAAAAAAAAACACTTCTCAAGCCAAGATGTGGTAGACACTGGTGCCAGTAAAAGGTGCTTTGGAGCACATTGCAAGCGGCAATGCACTTTGTACAGGCACTGGTACTCAGCGGTGCTGTAGGCCCTGGACTACCCTGCTGGAGAGATGCCAGCAAGGAAGTGCGGAAACAGCATGAGTGTCACCTGCGCTGCGCCACATGGGGACAGCACTGGCAGGGCTGAGACAGGCTGACAACTGCAGAGGCAGGGGAAAATATCGAGTGAGCGTTATTGGTCCATGGCAGAGGTGACAAAACCTGCAACTGGATGAAAGAAGCGGGCCATAAGCAGCTGCAAGGGTGGCTGATGGGGAGCTGAGGTGGAGAGAAGCATGAGCATCCTGACCCAGGGGTGTCCAGGAATCAGACATAGACCTGAGAGCCACACCAGGAGACATGTAAGTTCTCCACAGAAAACACTTCATCATAGCTTTCCCTACTGGTAGCTGCTGTTGAGTTGCTCTGGACCTGCTGATCACAGGCAGCTGCTTTGTGCCTGATGACATGGTTTGTCCCTCCCTTGAAGCCTCACCAGGCTGATGGGAGACATAGCTGCCCTTGTCTGGTGACCAGAGCACCAAGCTGCGGATGGAAAGCATCACACTGGAGAGATGCTATGAGCGAGCGAGCTCCAGGCTTGATTTTGACTGCTTATGGTTGATACCAGTAGTGACTGCCTTGACATGGGCAATAGGAGGGAGTGGACAACACCTGAGGATGATGCAAAGTGAAGTATTTTCTGTACAGTGGTGAAACTATCACAACCCAGGAGCTGGATGACTTTGAAAACTAAAGTACTAACAAGGACCATGACACGACAATGATGGTGGTTGGAGATCAATGAAGTGGGTGTACTAACAGGTCAGTAACTACTTATAAGCAGCCACAAGAAAGGCAAAAGCAGTCCCTGGAAACTCAGAAGTATTTAAGCTAAGCTTTATACCGACTATACACTGGCAAGGAATTAATCTCAAAGCCTGGTTTGTAATGGGCAGACAGACAATGCAGAAATACTCCTGAAGATGCTCTAAGATGACCTGGAAAGCGGAAAGGGGAAACGTGTTTGCCCAAGACAGCAATTCAAGGTACTAACAGCAGGAACTTCGAGGTTGTTGATCACCTTGTCTGAACCCTTCTTGTAAATGGGTTGCAATGGACAGTCAAGGAGGAGACCCTGGCCAGCAGACACGTGCAACCACAAAGCAGTCACAAAGTCAGCAGGTCACAGGGTCATGGTGCCACGTTTTCTCAGAATTTCTGACTGATGAGAACTGTGGAAGATGAGAGAATTACCATGATTCAGAGTGAAACCCAGTTATAATAATCACAAAACTGCCTGCAAACCACAGCCCTCACGCCTCCAACAGTTTTGTGGATGGGACTGGGGGCCCGCCAGGGCTGCTGTGTCCTGGGGCTCAGCAGTGTGACAGCAGGAGGCAGTCCCTGCTCCAGCCCCAGCAGGAGTGGCAGTCTAGAAGGCAGAGAGAAGACCTCAAGACCCTCCAGGGCAACGGGTCCCCTCCAAGCAATGTGCACAGCCTGTTGGGCGAGGAAAGTCAATGGGCATTGCCCAGTGAGACATCAGGCACTGGAAAGTAAATCAAAGGAAAAACCCAAAGCCATTCCTCCATCGCTGGCGGAACTGCTGGAGGGCCGCACAGCAGATGAGCGTTTCACCTTGCTGCAGGGCTATTGCAGGCTCCTCAGTCAACAGGGGGTGGTACGAGCCATGCCAGTGGTGACAGAGGAAGCTCAACCCCCGGGGAAATGCAATGAGGAGCGGCGGGGGTGCTTCCTCCACTGGTGTTGCTGGTGCCACAGCCACCGGCAAATGGTCACCACAGGACAACTCAGTGGTCACACGTCAGGAGCTGCACTAGGAAGGCTCATCTTGCCTGCATGCCGCACCGCAGTTGCTCTGGAGGAATATTCACTCTCTCCGAGGACGGCGAGTGAGCAGGTAATTCCTCCTGGCTATTTGCTGACGTGATTTTTTGAGCTCTGCAAGGCACTGCCTTTCCCAAGCCATGGTGGGACACCAAAATGGTTGTAAAGAAACTGAGTGAGGGCTGGAGCCTGTGTATTTTCAAAGGCTTATTTGGATACTGACCACATTAGACATGTTTTGGATGCTTAAGGGCTGTCTCAACCTTTGTTACATCTTCCTGTTGTCTGTTACGATATACCCTTATATCTTCTGGGCTTGTAACTCATTCCTTGTGTCCAAAGCACAGAGCTGCTGCAGGTATCAGCTGTAGCACATTCCCTCACCTCCAAAGAGGTCTCCTGGCATTATTCCTCAGCAGCATGATTTTCAAAGCTAGCCTAGAGCTGCTAGCATGTAGATGCTGCAGCACTGCCCTACAGTTTGCTCGCTCAGGATGCTTTTGAGCCCTGGGAACCTACACCCATGGAGCCACATTCCCCTTGCAGGGAAAATCCAAAATCTCAGACCTCCCAGGTCTTCTCTGTCCATGAACAGTTCCACCTGCAATATATTCCTGCATTAACTTCTCCAAAGCAGGAGGGCAATCAGCAATATTGCCCTTAGATCCAGGGTGATAAAACCACCCACCAGACCAGATACAGCTCATCTCTGTTTCACTTGGCTGCTGATCACATTTCTTGCCATGGAATTGGTGGGGTTTTTTTGTCTTGGAATTGTGGCAGATTGTTCTAATGCTTCTGAGATGAAGACCAACTTTCACGGTCCTTAAAAATCAGCATGCAGACCCCAGTACTCTGAGTCTTGCTGCAGACCAGTATATGCTGCCACTGAGTACATGATTCAATGGCAGCTAAAACTAATGAGATTTGTACTCATAATTGTTCTTATCACTAATGAGAAGTGACGGAGACAGCTCAGGACTGAAAGAGAGGACGGCTGTCCTTTTGCTGCACATCTCGTTGAGATACAAGGATGCTGGCTGGCTTCTCCTGAGCACCACTATAAGGGAAGGGATGAGAGCTGGGTTTAGGCATCCCTTTTCCATTATCAGATGGTTGTAACAGCTCACATAACTGCTAGCTGCAGGATACATGCTACTGCCTGATCCGTGTCTGGCCTAAAAGAAGCCCAAGCATTTTCCCCTGCTGCCCTCCACGAGCAGTCTTCCCCGCATGGGATTCAGCAAAAACCTGTGCTTTTCTCTCTTCCACAACTGATCAGGCTCGTGTCCCTCTCCCTCCCCTTCCCGCTAGGTACCCGACAGCCAGCTCTGCTCTGTAAAGTCATCTCTATGGTCTGGTTTTCACTGTCAGTAAAGCCCTGAACTATGTGAATTAATCACCGATTCAGTCAAGAGTCTAGATTCTAAAAGGTTTAATCTGCTTTTGCAGGAACCGTGCCTCTTAATACCCCCAAAATGAACCTCAGCAGCTGCAATATCACAGCCTATGAAAGCTTTCCTCTTGTCCAGCTGTGCGTTTACATCCCAGTTTTGCTTTTGGGCATTTTACTGAACGTGTTGGCACTGTGGGTGTTCTGCTGCAAACTCAACAAATGGACAGAAACCAGAGTATACATGGTCAACTTGGCTGTGGCTGACTGCTTGCTGCTCTTTACTTTGCCTTTTAAAACTTTCTCCCAGTTCCATCAGCTGAAGGTAGGTGGATGGTGCCTAGTTCTGGAAGGCTGCTATTTCATAAACCGCTTAATGAGCATCGGTATCATCACAGTCGTAGCAGCTGATAGGTACCTCGCAATCAAGTACCCTTTGAAAGCGAAGGTGCTGAGGTCGCCGCTGAAGGCAGCTTTTGCCTCTGGACTTCTTTGGATAGTCATCATCTGTGTGATGTCCGTCATTAAAAAGTTAGAGGACCGAGGAGAAGATCAACTTTGCTTTGAAAAATCTTCCGTTAAGCCCTCAGTGATTACACTGTGTGCTATTATTGTAGGGTTTTTCATACCATTGATCATCTTGAGTTATTGCTCCATACAAGTCATTGCAAAACTCATGAGAAAGAAGAATGAGAAGTGTCACGAAGAAAAGCTAATCAGGAAGGCTGTCTACATCGTGTCTGCCAACATGGCTGTGTTCATCGTATGCTTTTTACCTCTTTACCTCGGGCATCTCCTTCGCTTTATAATGGACTCCATCAGCTCCAACTGCTCTGCAATACAGAGGGTTAATAATTTTGTTCACCTCGCCTCAGTCCTTGCCAACACAAACTGCTGCCTGGATGCTATTTGCTACTACTTTGTCAACAAGGAATTTAAGGAAGCATCTCCCAAGCTAGCGAAGTCCAAATCTGAAGCCAGTGCTTCAGTGAAATTAAGCTCCCACGCATAACGCATTAGTGCAAAAAACACACAGCACATATTTTATATTTGCTACGTCCAAGTTCAGCTGGGAGTCCATAGGCTTTCGCAGGGTTTTTTCTTGTGTGAGTGGGATCAAGGGACTTTCTGCTAAACGGGAAGGATTCAGATGCATGAAAATCAGCCCTGATTCAGACAACCACAGCAGTTCGCTGTTTGTTACTGATAATTCTCTGCCTTATGCAAATTTGAGAAAAATGACAGCTTTCCCCTGCAAGAACTGACTTTCATTTTCCCAGAAAACTCTCAAAAAATACAACAAGTGGTAAAGGGGTTTTTATTGTCCCTTGCCCCCACTTTGGATCAGTTTTTATGCAACAGTAGGTGTGACAAAGAAACAGAGGTTATTCCAAATATCAAAAAAGAAAAAAAAGTCAAAGTGAAACCACTGCAGAAAAAGAAAGGAGGATATTTTTATAAGTCAGAAACATCTTGTATTTTAGTTGGTAATAACGCACAATCACAGTAACAGAGGCAGATTTAGCCTGCTTTAGACAACTTTACACCACCATTCATACTACCGAACAACTACAAAATGACCATCAATTTTAATACAAGGTCAGAAGAAAGTGCAGTTCCTTGTACGGGGGAAAAACTTTACATCAAAAGTGTTTGAGTCAAATGTCATTAAAACTACTGTCCAAAGAGCTGGGGTGGGGCAGTGGGAATAAGGAATCTGTATTAGGGATCTATGCAACTTTATAATGTAAAGGACTGTCTAAAGAAAATGGCAGCAAGCTGCTCCAAAGAAACTAACATAAATAAAGTCACGCTACTGGTACAGAGCTCAGTCTCTTAATGAGTTAAATGGAAAAGGCAGGAGATCAGGTGGTACAGGACCTGCTCTGTTGTCTGTCCCCAAGAGGGACAGCTCATCTCCCCTCTGTCCAAGCAAGGGGCGGGGTGTATGAGCTGTAAGGGAGACTGGGATTTTCAAAGGCAGAGCAGTGCTTGCTACCCTACGATGCACTTACCCACAAACAGCTAAGCAGGTAAAACTGCTAACTAGCCCCGGGCCACATGGGATGGGACATATCAGGCACACACCTCCACTCACACCTCCCAAACCCAGACTGGGCTTCCATCTGCCTGCACATGCTGGGTCAAACCCTGCCACCACCTAAGCAGCCTTACAGCCCCCGCACCCAGCTCAGCCTTTGCATCCCCTCCTACTCAAGGCATACGCCGAATGGAGGAAACCAGTCAAGGAGAGACCTGGCCTGTTGAGTAGGGCCCTCCATCCACCCAGGGCAGTGCCTGTGCCACTGCCCAGCAAAACAGGACAGCAGCAAAGCCCTGACAGCTTCCCGAGCAGATGCAGGCTTCTCACCACACTTGCCAGAGATTCAGGTAGAAATGGGGATATCTGCTTTATCATGACCAAAATCTGAAAGCAGGGTCTCGCCTTCACTCACCGCACAATGGGGATGGGGAGTAGGAGAGGGTCTGGTTGCAAAAAAGACCTTTTAAAGAGGTTGGCTTCTCCCCTTTTCTACCCCTACATTTTCTTTGAAAACATCACAGCAGCAACAAATGGCGCTGTGCATGCAGAGATGGTATCTCCTCCCGGCTCAGCCTGAGGTGAGGCATGGCCCTGGCAGTGATTTCACACTGCTCAGCGTGGTGCAGTGGGGCTCACACTTTGCCCACCCCAGCCCTGTGTGCTGATGGGTCTCCTCCATCTTCGTAGTGCATATATACTTTTGTGACTTTCATTTGACGGACTGTTCCCCAATAAGGCTAAACATACCTTTAAGATTTCCTCCCCGGCATGGGATTTGTGTGCTGAGAGAGCAGTGATTTGAGAGATTACCTGATTGCCAGTGTGTTTTTTCTACACCTCCCATCTCACCAACATGGGTGTGGATGGTGAAAGCTCTGTACAAACCAAACTGCTATTTTAGATGCGCAGGAACAAAATACTTCTCCAGTAACCGCTAATTAAATGGGTGGAGGAGATACAAAGCTGCCTACAAACAAAGCGTTTCTGAGCAGATTCTGCTAAGCAGTCTCGCTCGAGTAACGCCCCTCCCTCTAGCAGCCATTCGCCCAGAAATATGTACCATGAACAGTTGGTCAAAGACAGCAAAACTTCCTCACCACAGAAACCTCACACCAAAGCCTTCGTACAGCAGTGAGCCCTCAGAGGCTTACTGAGGTTTGGAGAGGGAGGGAGCCTCAGAGGGGCTGTGGAGGATACAGTTGGGTTGTGCCAGTGCAGGATGGTGCTGGGCAGGGAATGCAGGGGTGGTCCTCACCTGCCTCTGCAGCAGGTTTGAGCAGGACCACCGTTGCTCCTAGTGACTGCCCAGGAGCAGCTAGTTAATGAGGGCAAAGAGGCAGGAGAGCACGTTTCACTCGCAAAAAAAAAAAAAAAAAAAAGAGGTGTGATAAACTATCCCTTTGACATAGGACCAAAATCTCTGTTCTTTGCCATTTGAGCACTGTCTGTCCCAGTACAGGGCAATCAGGGATTCAGATGGGCTGGGGCTGAAATATGTGGCACGAGGACCAAGAAACACCCACAGGCTTACCAGCTAGAAAACTGGATTATGCTTTTTTCGACCTGGAGCTTTTGGGCTGGTTTAGTAGGAATGTCCTCTAAATTCATAATGCATCTCACCAAGCTCTCCCACACCATACAGAGAAGAGCTAAGGGATGAATAAAGCAGTGAGGAGGCAGCAGCAATCTACAGTAGCAGACATTTCTGGTGGGCTCAGCAACCTCTGGGAGACAAGGAGCACTTGCCAACACGATACCGATTCTTTCACCACTGGCTGGAAGGCAGACAGCCCCCACCCCACGCACAGACAGAGCATAAGTATCCAGGCGGAGCAGGCCTTGCCTGGCTTGCTTTGATCTTGCTGCAAAAACCTAGCTACCTCATCGCATCCGCCAAGCTTTCAAAGGTGTGCAACTTAACCTTCTTAGCAGAGGATGTGCTCTATCTTTCAGACTTCCCAGATTCCTTTGGAGCCAAGTCTGGACAAGATCAACCTCACACTTTCCAAGTGATGGGGAGGGCTGGACGTATAGCCCGCAGGCTGGCTGAGGCAGGTATCTCCCACCATGCATGACTACATCCTGTCCACGTAGGGCCACCCTGCCCTCGCAGCAGCTACAGGACACAGGTAGGCACAAACATCTTGCACTGGCATTTCCTATATTATATTAATTCTAACTCTATGAAGTCTGACGACAGAGCTGGACACAACCAATTTGATACCCTTCACAAGCACTGAATGGACTTGTTACAAAAACAGATCACTTGAAAGCATGAGTGCAGCTGCTGCAGCACACTGGAGGTGGCTGCACAGGCAGGACACACACACAGAGCGTAGCAACACATCCAAACCTCCCTCTAGCTTTCATGTTGTTGCTCACAGAGGTCTGGTAACGTCTCACACCAGTCTTCTTGCTTGGGGCTTTCCGTTTGCTTTTGCTGTCACATTTTAAATGAACCCTGCTGCCAAGTACTGAATCAGGGCAGCTGACCCAAAAATGAGAGTTCAGCTGAATGTCAGAGGTGGGGGGGAAAGTGTGAAAGCTGTCACCAAAAAAACTGTGACATACTTCAAAGAAGCTATGATCGAAGACAGAAAAAGAGGGCACTTCTGGGGAAGTGAAAATCAAGGTGGCTCATTGCCGTTAGCTTGAGATACGAGCATTCCTACGTCTCAGTTTCTGAATAAAGGCTCAGAAACATCACTGAGTCACTCCAGAGGGATGAGCTGTCCTGTGTAGGCACTGCATGCACCACCCGGAGACTGCATCTGACACCATGCATTCCTCATCCTCAAAAGTGCTAGAAGCCTGAAGCATCTGCAACCCTGTCCATCAGAAACCCCAGGAGCAGTCTGCCAGCAGCTTTGCTAACTTCAAAACTCCTGTTTCGCTTCTGTCTGCTGACATTTTTCTACCAAGCCAAGCATTTCATACTTCTGCCTTTCTGGCCCTTGGCTTTCAAGCCAGGCTCCCTGCTTTGGTTTGGTAAAAATTTGGCACAGATATTTCAAGCCTGATTTTTGTGAACCTCAAAACTGCACCTGCAAGTCTGTACGTCTCTTGCCGTTGGTGGGTGCCACAGCCCGGGGCCACTTGTTTAACCCTTGCCTTATATTGCTGTACAAAAATGGGCTCCAGAAACATCATGTTTCCAGCAAAAGTCACATTGCACTGACCAGGGACCGAAGGACCAGCTTTTCTCAGTGCCCCAGCAGAGAGACTGCATCATGTCTCCATCACAGAGTGACATGCTTCAGAAGGGCAGGACACCATCATGCACACCCCATGTGGGTCACACAGCTCCTCCTCATTGCTGTAGCTGTTTCATGACCTGCTTAAGTTAACGCATTTACACTTCTGTCTGTCGCAAAGGTTATTCGATAATTTCTTCTGAGAAGAGCCCTGGGTGGCAGAAGGAAGGGGACTGCATAATCTAATGTGGTTTCACAGCAGAGAGGCGGCAACAGACAATTGCTCACCAGCCACCGTGGGCAGGGCAGGGCAGGGCAGTGAGGCAGAAGAAGGTCAGGAGGGATCTTGGGGCAGGAAGGAAGAGATTATTGTTTAAGGTATAATTTAATGGTAAATTACATCTTTTACTGATGCTCACTTCCTTTCCTTGCTGTTATTCTGGTGAATGGAGGAACGTGGCTGATGTTCAATGCTTTTCTATTCTCCCAACGGCAATTGAGTAATCATGAAGAATTAAGCCCTTTATCTTACTACTTCAAGGCTGCTTCCTTTCATGTTCTGGGCACCGACCATATCAGACTTGAGTGGCATTTCAGATGCCCTTAGGGGCTGGGTCCCAGTCCCCGCTGTCAGGCAGCCCGAGGCCACCCGCGGTACCACCCTGTGCCAAGGGGCCGGGGCGGCAGAGAGAGCTCTGTGCCTGGGAGGAACGCACCCGCCAGCTGTGGCCTTTCACTATCACTGGGATCTTTGCTCTCTGCCACTGCGCTAACACGTTTTCATCTCACATGACACAGCTATATTCACAATATTTTAGCAGTTTTAGAAAGGGGGTGGGGTTTGGCTTCTGTTTCGTTTTTAAAGAAACAGAACTTTGAAAGATTTCAAAGGTGCAATAAACTGTGCAATGATAAAAGTTATATCTGACTTTAATAACATACCTGGAATTTTTCTCTTTTACCAGCTGGCTGGACACAAATGCTGGATTTTGTCCCTTTGGGAAAAGCAGGTGATATTTTCAGTAGACAGAGAGCAGCAAGGGGGATCTCACCTCCTGTCTCCTGGAGGGACAGTGGTCTGCAGCGGTCCCAGCCCTGGAAGAAGGGACAGGGGAGCTCAAATACAACAGCACTGCTCCAGGTATGCATGTTTGGGTTTTTTTCTGATATATTTTTTTAACCTCTTACATCAGGGACCTCAGAGCTATTTCAGTCCCAGCAGGGAGGTCCCAGTAGAGGCGGTTGCTTAACTTCCCTGCTAGGTGAAGCACAATCTAGGAAATGGGGGCCCTGCCAAAAAAATCCCCTGGAGGCAATGCACTCCCCTGCATCCAGGTGCCCACCTCCTGCTGGGCTGCCCAGGGCAGGGCCACCCCAGCACCCGCCTCCCTGAACACCCACTGCCTTCTCCCAGCGAAAGGGAAGTGGATCCCACCACCTGCCTGCCTGGGACAGGGATCCTCACCAGGCAGCATCCCCCTCTGGTTTTAAATAAAAAATAAAGTTAAAAAGAGAAAAGGTCTCCCATGGAGATGAGAGCACGGCACAAAAAGCAGTCTTTCAAATCGTGGTTTCTCAGATTTTGCATTTAAAGGCACACCCCAGGTTCAGACTGTGCTGCTGGTGCCAGTTTATCTACACAATCATTGTGACGTAGATTTGAGGTGATGACACTGAAATCAGTTATGAAATCCAGCACATTTCTGGTTTTTGATTAATTCACATTGGTTTTAGTTCTTGCCAGTAAACCCCAGGCTGATTTAATGCCACCGGTGTATTTCAGTACTTTCCTCTTCCTCATAAACACACAAACTCCTCACGTCTTACTCTAGTTTCCCTTGAAACATTTCCCTATTTAACTTCTTAAATTATTTTTTTTAGGTAAAAGTGACCAAAGGAGGAATTGCTCTTCTGCTACGCAAGCCACACGCTAAAGAGTGCGCATCCCTTTTGTGCTTGGCCAAGTTTCTTCAATTTCCAGCTGCACAAAGACACAGCATACCAGTCGGCATATACAGAAGAGAGAAATCACAAGAGCTTTTTTGTGCATTTAAAACCTCCCCCTTAGCACTGGCGAATGCACCGACAGCATGAAGGTTTCTGCCGGTGTCAGAAGAGCAATGGGGAGCAGCAGTTTCCTGGTGCAGGGCTCACAACAGCAACAAAACAGCCCTACTTTGCTCCGTCACTTTTGGTGCTGATGGTGACAGTTCGCAAGCGCTGTCCCCAGTGCAGGGACTGGCCTGTCCTCTTGTCGTGGTTTGGCCTCAGCCAGCGACAAAGAACCATACAGCCGCTCGCTCAACTCCCACAGCCGCGGAAAAATCGGCAGAAAAAGGCAAAACTCGTGGGTTGAGATAGTGTAATTTAACAGAACAGCCAAAGGGAAGAAGAAAAAAAAAATAACACCGAGGAGGAGTATAAGGATGCGATTACAGTACCGTCGCGCAGCGCACCGACCTGACCCGCACAGCCGCAGCCCGACCTCAAGTGGCGACTGCCCCCCTCCCCCCCCCCCCCCCACCCCCTCCCGGCTAGCACCTCTTATAGCCCAGGCACGGCTATATTTATATTTTAGCCATCGTCTCCATACCAAAGAGGCTTTAACCGCTTGGCTTGCTTAATTGCAGCACACGTTTCACAGTCGTGGATAACCTGGGCAATAGTGTCCATGGTCAAGTCCACCCCTCGGTCACGAGCCCATCTATATGTCGCACCTCTTCCTTGATGGACTGAGGCATCGTGGGCCCACCGAGCTATGAATAGTTCGCCCTTACGTTGCCAGCCCAGATCCACCTCAGCCACTTCAATTTTAGCAGCCTGATCTACCTGCTGGTTGTTTTGATGTTCCTCAGTGGCCCAATTCTTGGGGACGTGGGCATCTACATGATGTACTTTCACAACCAGATTCTCAGTCCGGGCAGCAATATCTTGCCACAGTTCAGCAGCCCAGATGGGCTTACCTCTGCGCTGCCAGTTGCTCTACTTCCACTGCTGTAACCACCCCCACAGAGCATTTGCCACCATCCATGAATCAGTATAGAGGTAAAGTACCGGCCATTTCTCTCGCTCAGCAATGTCCAAAGCCAGCTGGATGGCTTTTACCTCTACAAACTGGCTCAACTCACCTTGTCCTTCAGTGGCTTCTGCAACTCGTCGTGTCGGACTCCACACAGCAGCCTTCCACTTTCTATGCTTTCCCACAATACGGCAGGACCCATCAGTGAACAGGGCATGTTTCTTCTCATTTTCTGGTAGTGTATTATACGGTGGGGCCTCTTCCGCACGCATCACCTCCTCCTCTGGTGATATTCCGAAATCTTTGCCTTCTGGCCAGTCCATGATCACTTCCAGTATTCCTGGGCGATTGGGGTTTCCCATTCAAGTTCGCTGGGTGATCAGTGCAATCCACTTACTCCACGTAGCATCAGTTGTGTGATGTGTGGCAGGGACCCTTTCTTTGAACATCCAGCCCAGCACCGGCAGTCAAGGTGCTAAGAGGAGCTGTGCTTCAGTGCCAACCACTTCCGAAGCAGCTCAAGCCCCCTCGTATGCTGCCAATATCTCCTTTTCGGTTGGGGTATAGTGGGCTTCGCATCCTCTGTATCCCTGACTCCAGAACCCCAGGGGTCGACCTCGAGTCTCCCCTGGTGCTTTTTGCCAGAGGCTCCAGGTAGGGCCATTCTCACCAGCTGCAGTGTAGAGCAAATTTTTAGCACATTTAGAGCACACCTCTTCACCTGCATGGTTTTCACCTGGAACTGCACTGGAGGCATTCTACGAACCTCTCCTCCACAGAGGGATGCACAGGGGAGCTCTGGGAGTCTTTCAGACCCACCTGTGATGCAAGAAATGCCCTCCCTTGGCTCCAGGAGGTGTGCTTATACCTCCCCTTCCTCCTCCAGACTCTCTGGCATGGCAATCCCCCATCCCAGCACTACTACCCATGCCCAGCCTGCCCCAGGATCCTGCTGCAACTGGAAACTGTCTTTATGCCTTGCACCGCTCTGATGGAGGAAAGAAACGGGGGTACAAGACCCACATGAAAATCTAGCTTTAGAAATTGTGATATTAACAATTACCCTTTTCAGAGAATGAACTGTGCTGCACAGCTCTGTTTGGTTTTTACCTTTTGGAGGCTTTCCTTCCTCAGGTGGCTCCATCTTCAGCAAAGCCCAGTGCTTGACGTGATCACCTGAAGTCTCTGTCCAGCGTCACTCCACTATGCCACAAGCGGGGCTGACCTGCCTGTGAATGGCCATGCAGGATCCAGCTGCTCAGCAAAACCACCCGGCTTCCCCTGCCATCAGCTGCAGATACAAGGGGGTTTCCCTCCCCTGGCAAAGGCTGGACATGACCAGGATGAGACGATGAAGGAGAACGGGCTACCACAGCTGGAGGAGGCAGGGAAGGTGCCATGCCTGCGGGGCCAGCTTTTTTCAGAAGCCCTGTGATATCCCTAACGCAGCCTGAGGGTTCCCAGCGCAGTTCTCAGTGAGGAAGCATATGCACCACACACATAAATGCAAGGAAAAGAGGGAAAGAAAGTGGAAAAAAAATAGAACAAACAAACACCAAAACAACACACAACCCCCCAAAAAACCTCAACAAGCAGCAATCTAACCAATCTACCAGCCATAGCAAAGGTGACTCGTGTGAGGGTGTGCAGAGATGTGGCAACCAAATGGGGAGGAAAGAAAAAAAACCATGCCACTATTTCCATCACCCATTTGGACTCATCCTTTCCAGGTCTTGGGTGTTCTGCTGGTTTTTTGTTTCCTTTTTTTGTCGTCTTCTCTGGTAAATGACCCAAGAAGCAGCTCAAGCCTTTCCAGCAGTCGTAACAGCACATTCTGGTGGCCAGAACTGGTTGCTGCCCCTCTGAGTTATCCTGACCAGTGCTGGGCATCCAGCCTCAGTATGGGCCAGTCGTCCTTGCCCAGGGCATTTTTTGGTGTGTTATCAACTACAGCAAAAATGATCTGATAGAAAGCAAAAAAAAAAAACAAACCCCAACCCCAAAACATAACATAAAAACAAGCAACAAACAAACAAACGCAAAACATAATTATAAAAAAAAAAAAAAAACAACACTTTCTGCAAGAAGAACCCGATTCTTATCTGTCTCTTTGGCATTGTCTCACTCACACTCCTTTTCCTTCCCTTTTTTAAGAAAAACCATTCTTAATCCAAACCCAAGATGCAGTGGTCAGAATATGGTTATTACAAAAAGGAGCACCTTCCGTAGGGCCTGGCTGCCCTGCATACCTGCCACCCCAGCTGTCAAAGGCATATTGGAGGTATGAGCACGCTGACAGCCTGAATCATCACAATGAATTTACTCCAGGGCAGAAGTTGAAACCACAGCACGAGGGCAATTTTGTTAACTGTGAACTTACAAAGTGCTGAGCTGTGCAAGCCCATTCCTTTCTGCAGTGCCTTTTGCTGCCCGACCACCAGGTGCTCCGCTGATGCTGTAGATTGTGGCACTGCTGTGAGGCAGAGGCATAATGCAGGATAAGCAGCAGGCTTGGCAAACAGCAATATTTTGGGGGAAATGCATGCAAGTTAAAAACATACACTTTCCCTTATCAGCAAGGTGAATTCACAGAGAAGAGCAGTAGGTGCCAGAACTTTTGCTCGGGCCTGTGTCTAACCTCTTGTTGTTACAGATGTTTATAAGCCATGCTGATGCAGGTGTTAGGGAGTCTTGGTTTCATGAAAATCCGATGCTTTTCCCTAAAAGCAACATTTACTGCCATTTCTGGTGCAACCTCACCCACCTTTCCAGTGACAGCAAAGGTGGTCTAACCCCTCCCTACAGGTACCAATGCAGGGCCAGTATGGCTT
Organism: Vanellus vanellus; assembly: GCF_965231255.1. Lineage (NCBI taxonomy): Eukaryota > Metazoa > Chordata > Aves > Charadriiformes > Charadriidae > Vanellus > Vanellus vanellus. The sequence continues at coordinate 24,407,677 of NC_138913.1, read as the reverse complement.
CATGAGACCGTTAATCACCCTTGGTTCAAGCAGGCACTGGGAAAGCTGGGACTGGGCAATCAGACTGTATTGGTGCTCAGTAAAGTCCCTTCACTGCCACAGCTTATCAAAACAGCCCATAACTGAAGAGAAGAAAGACAGCCAAGAGAGAAAGGTGAGTGGCTAATAGACCCAAATCAGCAATCGTCTTCCCCAAATGGAGTGATGATTATTCAAGATCTGCTTCTTCAACCTGTCCGTGTGGGAGTGACAAGCCCACCAGCAGAAAGTCCCTAGTCCCAAGGGCCAGGTCCCTCTGCCCTACACCAGCACCCCTCACCGACCCATTGTCGTGGTTTCACCTGGGGTGGAGTTGACTTTCTTGCAGGCACCTGGTGTAGTGCTGTGCTTTGGATTTGGGATAGGAATAATGCTGATAACACACTGGTGGTTTTGGTTGTTGCTAACCAGTCAAGGCTGTTTCCGCTCCTCTTATCGCCCCACCAGTGAGCAGGCTGGGGGTGCACAAAAAGCTGGGAGGAGATACAGCCGGGACAGCTGACCCCAACTGACCAAAGGGCTATTTCATACTATATGTTGTCATGCTCAGTATATAAGGCTGGGGGAAGAAGAAGGAAGGGGGGACATTCAGAGTTATGGCATTTGTCTTCCCAAGTAACCGTTAGGCGTGATGGAGCCTGGCTTTCCTGGACATGGCTGAACACCTGCCTACCCATGGGAAGCAGTGAGTGAATTCCTTGTTTTGCTTTGCTTGCATGCACAGCTTTTGCTTTACTTATTAAACTGTCTTTATCTCAATCCACAAGTTTTCTCGCTTTTACCCTTCTGTTTCTCTCCCCCATCGCACCATGGGGGCAGTGAGTGAGCAGCTGCATGGTGCCTAGTTTCTGGCTGGGGTTAAACCACGACACCCATTTTATTACCAAGCTCCATGGCAAACTTGGCACCAACCTGCAAAATGCAGGAGGAACCATCTTTCACCTTCCTCATGTTACCTTTTGCTTCTCCACCTTGTGCCAGAGTAGCCTGTTTCTAATCAACAAAGCCTACACCATTAAATGATTTCTAGCAGATCTGATTCAATAAATGACCCATACAAGAGCAACAAACCCTACATGTCAGTAACGTAGGGAAGGTCAATCAGCTGTCACAAAAAACGTAAGGAAGAAGAAAATATTTGAAGATTCGTTTCAAGACAACAGCTAAAGAAAGAGTCTCCATGAGTAATCCTCTATCAATTCTAAAATCCTAATTTGAGAAGAAACATTGTGAACAGAACCCTCAGTCTCCAATTGAAAAGTACATAACACATCAGTCAGCGCAGAGAGAAAATACTCCCTTTTCTGCGTTCTTCCCCATGCTGGTGACAAAAAGTAGCAGTGTGACATAAAGGATGTAAGGGGAACAGAAAGCAAGTCAGCATCTAGGAGACACACAATGGTGTAGAAATGGCAGTGGCTGCAGCATGCAGGAGGGGAAATCAAAAACTTCTGCATAAATTTAGTTCCTGATGCATTAGGCTTGTAAAACTAGAGAAATTAGGAATTCCCCATGACTAATATTTCTGAGCAGAGAGCATGGGTAGTTTACTATGTATCTTTTTTCTGTATAAACTGCTTTATTTTCTTGAACTTCTGATTCCAAGATGTTCCACTTGAACCAGAAGGTTCAGTAAATATTCTTCAGATGGGACTTCCAGACTTGAAGTAGGCTGGGGGGGGGGGTGGGGGCAGTACAGTTATTTATCTCTGTGCTAAGCTGCCCTTTCAAGTGTCTAAAGGAGTTATGTTCCCATACTTCTCTCTGGGTCTTTTGAAAAGAACTGTCTTCAGTCACTGGTAGCCAAAGCTTCTTCCTTTGGCTCAGATTTAACTCTGTTGCACAGTATTAGTGATTTCTGTGAGCCTCTGGGTTCCCCTGTCAGTACAGAGGTCTTCTTTGTAGGCAGACGGAGAAAAAGTGCAAGTGCATGAACTCACCGCCTCTCCCACATGCCACGAGGAAGTGAGTCTCACACGGAAATCAGCCTCTCACAGTACAGGCCATGTCCCCACGAGTTTTTTTCCATTTGTAGTCAGGCTGGTAGGAAACAGAAATCCAGCTCACTCCATGCTATCCCAGTCCTTGCTGCAGCTGCAAGGCTGTCTATCTACAGCATCTCAGCCCAGAGAAGGTTGGATTTGGAGGGCCCTGTCACTACACTGCAAAGCTGGAAGACTATCCTTGCTGTGACAGGCTGGAAGCCCACCAGATACTTTCCCAGGTTACTGCAGCCTGTAGTTTATGAACCTCCCAAATCAGAGATTGCTTCTTTACGTTAAATGGCCCATCAGGGCCTTTTCCGCCCTCCATGAGCACACAGAATCACTTTTTATACCTGCAAAATTATTTTAAAAATTAAAAATCTAACCACACCACTGCTGTCTAGCTTTTGCAGTATAGTCAGCATGTCCCTGTACCCGCCAGAGCTTGGTGCAGCATCACACCAGGCAGAGCAAAAGGAGCCAACTGCAGCCAGCGCCCACCAGGTAAATCCTGAGCTGGATACTGCTCTGAATAGAAAACATCTGCACCCACCTAGAGCTGCCAGAGCTAAGGATTGCTCTGAAACTCCAAAAAGCCCAAGTTCCGCCATTAGACTACAGGGCTGCACAGAAAGTGTCAAACCACTAGAGGGAAACCTGACCTCTGTCTGCAACAAAATCTCCAGCACACTTGGGGGAGGAAGGGCAGAAGGTCTCCTTAGAAAGCAGAAAAAGATGTTTTGGGCGAGTCCCTGGAAACTTACACTTTTGCTCAGATGTCTAAAAATATTCATGCAGCAGTATGTCTAACACATCTCGAAGAGAAAATTCGGTCGAAAAATTTCCTAAATGCTTTTCCTCATTTCCTTTAGCCAGTTTCTTCCCGCCCACAGGTATTTATGCAAGTAGCCAGGGAGACCTCAGCTCACCTCAAAGCCAAGCAAATAGGATTTGGGGGAAGAAGGAAACCCAAGTTGGGGTTAACTGAATGGGAGGAGGGAAAGAAACATGGGTGCGAGGCAAACATCCATTAGTTTTGACAATTTTGGAATGCATTCAGCTCCTCTGAAATACCTTTATACGCATGCTCTAATTCTGCTCACTTCCATGGGTGACAGGAGGGGAAGCAGGGACTAACATTAACCAAGAAATGTCATTTTTTCAGTGGAATTCCCATTCTGCTTCAGAGGGCTAATCTGAAAACACAGTTCTCACAGACACATTTCCACCCCTGGTGATAAGCAGGAAGGTGCCAAGTCCCCAGCTCCCATCCCTCTCTGGGGATGGGCGCTCACTGAAGGGGTAGCTCTCCTCCTGTGGCACTCCGGCTCCTTTTGGAGACAGCTTCCTGGAAGGATGCATCCATTTCATCAGGGCAACACCTCTCCCATGTGCTATCATTGCAACTGGCCATGCATTTCCCCCTTGCTGGGGGAAGAGAGGGAAATTGATGTGGTTTGGCTTCTGGAAAAGTTTTGGTCTGTGATGAAAAACATCCTGCACACAGAAAAAGAAACACTGAAGTAGTTTTGGGAAGGCCTGGCATGTTGCTGTACCTTGAGAAGAGCCTCATAAAACTGGCACTTTCCTGTTGTTGTCAGTCATATGGGCCATGTATGCTATTAGAGATATCAGGGATGTTGGAATTACTGGAGATAAAGACTTGGAAGGTAATATTTTAACCTTGCTGCTCTCCTCAGCTGAAACCACTGCAGCAAGCTGAAGTGATGCATGTGGCCCTCAGCTAGCACCAGCACCAGCAGCATCTCTGGTCAGAGGCTATAGCACTGGCTCCGGAGGGCTGGGGCCTCTGGACCCAGGTGCCTTTGGCCACGGGTGAGTGCACTGAATTGCAAAAGTACCTTGCCACAGGGGTGTTTTGTGGCAAGCAACTTCACAGGATAAACCAATCGAGTCAGTGAGGTGGTATCTTGTCATTTGTACGCACCTAAAGTGATATTGATAGAGTTGACACCCGACAACATACATCATACCTGCTTCCATCCTATAGTCCGTAAGATTTTTAAAAAACATTAGGAGACCTCGTAATTGATTGCAAGAGGTGGTTGACCAAGCCCTCTTTGAGCCCAGAAACACAAGCTGTGAGATTTCTTACTGAAGTCAAGACCAGATGAGAGTACTAGAAATGAGAGGGTTTTGCAAATGAAGGCAAAAGAGAATGAGATAAGGTCATGTAGGATGAGAGGTAATGGTTTTAAACTGAAAGAGGGGAGATTTAGGTGAGCTATTAGGAGGACATTCTTTACTGTGAGGGTGGTGATGCACTAGAATAAATTGCCCAGAGAAGTTGTGGGTTCCCCATCTCTGGAAGCGTTCAAGGCCCGGCTGGATGGGGCTCTGAGCAACCTGGTCTAGTGGGAGGTGTCCCTGCCCATGGCAGGGGGGTTGGAACTAGATGATCTTTAAGATCCCTTCCAACCTAAACTGTTGTATGATTCTATGAAATAAAAGAAGTCTTCTTTCTTGGCTTCACAAGTTAACAGGGGAAACACTGGCAGTGATGTTTCTAAGCCTACCGAGATGCTGGCTTGACCTCTGATATCCAAGACCCCAGATACCCACCTTAGCAAAGTGACAACCCATGAGCCAGGACATGCGTTTAACATCATGTGCAGGAACGCAGCCCCAGACAGACAGACAGACAGATGTCCTCCTCGGCCTGCCAGCAGCCAGGCACCCGCTGTCCCTGCCCATGGCAGAGCCTGGCCCCAGTACACACAGCAGCCTGCACTCACCTGTAGCTTAATGCAGCACAGCGCTCTCGGTTGAAAGCCTTCAGGTAAGTTAATAAAGTGCCTTTTCCACCACAGCGTTGCATGGCCAACCCTGAGGCTCAGGCAGCTCTCAGCGCTGTAAACCAGTGACCTCTGCTGACAACAGCCCTCCGCAGGCTGCCAGCACCAAGGCAGCCTCTGCTGCTGCACCTCTCTCTTCCCAAACACTCACCTCACCTCCAAGTCTGGCTCTCCCACGCTTTTGCCTAAGAGCTCTTGTGCCTATGACACTCCCTTCGGTGGTCTAGGTCTGAGGGTATAGTGAAGATGCTGCTCAAGTGCTAAAAATACTGGTTGAAGAGGCAACACTTAAAAGTAATGCTCTGACCACTGTTAATTTACTTACAATGAAGCAGCACGCTGGGGCAAGCTCTCATCATTAAATTTTAGTACGGCAGAGCAGAATCTCACAGTGTTTGTCAAAAATGTTCTCCTAAACAGTAAAAATAAGGCATTTTTTTACTGTTAAGCAGATATCTTGTTTGTATCTATTTACCAGATTCTTTTCTATGTTAGATAAAATAAACTGAGGACAACCAGGAGAACAGTGACCTAGCAAACAATTACTAGCAAGGCCCAGGTTTTTCACCTGGGGAAAAACTTAGAATGTCTGTTAGCCAACTCCTGAAAATTATAAGATACAAACTCCTCTACCTCAATTTTGAGCAAATAACCCAGAAAGGACTGCTTCAGTGAAGCTTACTCTTGCCTACAGATGACACATGGCAAAGAAGAATCTGAAGAAAATGAAATTAATTCTTTTCATGTCCTTTTTTTCTCCCCCCCTTTTTTTGTAGCACTCTGTTGCTGGGTTTCTTTTTATAGTGTGCAATGACGTATGGGGGAACTCCTGACTTTCAGTCAGCTATAGCCACTGCTGAGATCAGCAAAGAAATCTGTGCTAAATCAGGCAATCTAGTGATTATGCCACCTGGTGAAGGGCTACTGTCAGTTTGCATAAGATAAGGAAGACTCATACCAAGGTAAGAGTTTATGCTACTCTTGGATTACATTGATTTGTACTCAAAGTGTTCAATCAGTTAGGGTCTTCTCTGCCCCTCTCAGTGCAAACACGTGTAGCCGTCACATTATGCAAAGTGATTTCTAATTTGCCTCAAGCTTTTGGAGGAAGAGGCCATCAATGAAAGGCCAGCTCAAGTATTCTGATGTTGTAACCAGCAGAATTTTGTCTAACACGCTTTTAGTAACACCTCACAGCAAGGGGTATTTCTAGTTTCATCTATCTTCAGCATTAGAAGGGTTTATTTTAATTTCCAGGCAGAGCATTTCCAGCTGCAGTGTAAATCCATTATTTCTTTTCCCATCTGCAGCGTATATAGGAAACTATCCCTTCCCCTTCATAGCTACCATTTATGTATTTGAAGACATAAATATGCCCAGCTACTTCTGCACTTCAGATGTAGCTCACTATGTTTGCTCCTGTTTTCTAGGCTCTCTTGGATTGAGTTTGTGGTTTTTCTTTCTTTCTTTCTTTCTTTCATTTTTGACAGGCACCCAAGACTGAGTATACCTCTTCTAAAGCCTTAAACAATTACATATCCCATAATCATGTTGACTTTTTTCTACAACAGCATAATCTTCCATTTCATTTCCAGTCATACTCCATTTGCAATCTACTCAGCCTGAGATCCCCTTTCTCAGGTCTGCAGCATATCAAGCTTACCCATATCTCACATTTGTGCTCACAACTGTTCCTATGTATGTGCAAACTTTGCATATGTCTCTATGCCTCACTGAATTCTTTCTTTTCCAAACTATTTATCCAACTTGTCAACACCACTTGAAATACTAAATTTCACTTCCACTGTCTTGTAGACGCTCTCATTCCTGCAACAACTAATCATGTTGTAAACAGAGTTAAGTCTTAGGTAAGGAGGCTGCAAACACTGAAACACTTTTCATAACACTTATAGTAACATAAGGAAATATCGTTCTAAAAGAGTAGCACTACAGCCATTTTCTTTGTACTATTATGAATTACTCTAGTCCCTATTAGTATACAGCCTACACAAAAATCTGGAAATACTACTGTTTTCTCGTGCAAGAACTCTGTTTCATGCATCAATTTCTTAACCGTAAGGTGTCAGAGATCTAAAGGCAGCACGAAGGTAAAGCCCCTTCCCACTGGCTGCAAAAGGCAGGCGTTTCTACCCTCCACTGTGCAAGATCAGAGGCACAACAGATGCTGCACCTCGACAAGCTGTGAGCTATGCAAACACAAGCAATACTGCTGCTGTGCTTCAGAATACCAAAGCTGAGAGGCAACACGATTTGGTTTTAAATTAACCCCAGAGGGACAGTGTAATGCCATAGCCAGGCACCCTGGGGTTTGTTGGGTAAGTCCTGTTTCAGCCCACACCTGACAGGATAACTCTGTCAGGGCTAAAGCGATGACCAAATTGTACCTTTATGTTTAACTAGTAGCTGATAAACGCATCCCCCAGGCCAAAACAGGACCAGAGGAGGCCTTGAACCCTCTCCTGCCATGGCCCTGAGCAGAGCTCTGAGGCTCCATCACTCTGGCCTTCTCTGGCAGCACTGCAGGCTGCAGTGTCATCCCATGGGAGCACATGGTCTGACCCTGAGAAGACCCTCAGCACCCATTCCGGCAGAGCGGCAAAGGCCTGAGTTATGACCGGACTCTGGCGGGCTGCAAGTCCCTGGCTCACTAGCTGAAGGCATCTCCAGGGAAGCTTTGCTCTTTCAAGATGGGAGATGATCCTCAGGCTGTCACCCAGGTTATAAAGTCTTGCGGTTTGAGCAATACTGCAGATTTAAGATAGAATTGGAGAAATAGCTGCACATCTGGTGAATTGACATTGTATATCTGGGTGCTCCAGAACAATCCCAACTGCAGATTTAGGCTCATTGAAATGATTTGTGAAGGAACTGATTCCTCTGGCCTAGAAAATCTAAATCCAGCATCACATCTAAAGCCCCTTTTTACAAAGACCAAAATATGTCACAGTTGGTGCATGTATATAAGGTAATCACTGGAATCAGTGAGGAGTTCAAAAGCACAAGACTTCAAGGCAATGATACAATTAAATTCCTACGTGATAACCTACCTTCACAAGTTTCTTGGCCACCTCAGTACAGCCCCTGTACACTATCCTGTTCTTAGCAATCACCCTTCGCACCCAATGTAGGAAGAAATGGGGTTTGTTCAGAGCAGCCTATTATAACAGCACAGTAGTGTTTTCAGTAGAGGCTGGCACTTGCACTCAGCTCACATGCCTTTCATCATACTCCAAACAGATGAAGCAGTCCCTTAGGACAATCTTGGTTTGTAGCATAAAAAACAGAGGCAGTCCTTCTTGGAGAAAGCTAGCTAGTCAGCATACATTCAGGGCTTTTATCTGACTCCTCGAAGGCACCTGTGCCCAGGACACCGCAGCACAACAAAATCCTACATAATATATGGCAAGAATCATCCCTGAGAGCAGCCACGCTGATGTCTGACCTCCACACCTAGCACATGCCAACACACGTCTAGCTGGATGCAAAGTGATAAAAGTGCATTTTAAAAGTGAAAAGTATCCTGACTGCCACAGAGACAGACAGACACACACGCACGCTCCCCCAACCTCTGCAGGCAGACTGGACGACTCTGGGCTTCAGATATCTGCTGGGTCTTTCAGGGGCTGTGTCCACAGAAACTGAAAAGTGGCCATCTCAGGCTGATATTTCAGTAACCTCGTAAGGTTACTTACCAGAACTTCTGCCCCTTAAGATTTTTTTAAAACCTTATATTTTCTCTTTCTTAATAAAAAAAAAAAGTCTGCATTTTATTGTGTGATAGTTTCTGCCATTCTAGCATTAGTTAATTTGAAAGGTTTTCATCTATTTGAGGTTTTTCACTTTCCTCCAAATTGCTTTCTTGATCCCTTTTCTATACAGGCTATTTATAGGAATGCACCTGTGCTAAAGTGAAGGGACCTTTTCAGCATTTCAAAAAAGTCTCTAGCACTTGGTTTGAAGTGGAAAGCTAGAAGGTTATCATTGTAAGTGCCATGATTATACTCAAATGAAGTGCAGTTTTATTTCCAAAGCCATTCATTCACCTTTACTCATGTGTAAAGACACTTGGCTACGGCAGGCAGCGAGAACAAAGACAACCCTATCACCCCAGCTAGACTAACGTTACACATCAGAAAGAAATAAGTATCTAGCCACCATTAGGCTCAATCACCACAACATCTCTCTGCAGAAAGGAGGATGAATTCCCGCTCTCAGCAAAACAAGACGGAGTGCCTTTCCCCCTTGGAAGTCAGCTGGGCTGGCAGCACATTGCAGCATTCTCACCTCGCTCCTCCTTCTGCAGCATCCAAGACCCACCAGGTATTTTTTAAATACTAACCCTGTGCTGGGGTTATCTGCAAGGGCAGATAACCTACATGCATAGAAAAAACAAGCTGCAGCTGGTTGAACTTGCCTCCATTACTGTCTTCTTCAGAAGCCAAACTCGAGGACAGCCAATTCTCTTCACAGCAGAGATCCCTTCTGCACTGGAATAAATAAGGAAATTTGCTCAGTTGCCCTTTCTAAGGGAGAACAGAAAAGGCCATATTTTCAGAGAGGCATTTTCTTAGCAGCATAAAACAGAGCTCTCTCTCTCAAAGGCTGGCTATCATACTAAAATAAAAAGCGGTCGGCCAGGACAGATTAGGAGAGATGAGAACACAATAAAGCTCATAAAGTAGGTGTGCATGCAACCCATATCTACAACGTAATGACTGTTAATAAGTCGTTATGATATTGATGCACGCACAAATATATAAACACATAGTTTTTTATAGATACCCATATGAGGAGAGAGAGCACCACACAAGAGAAAGGTCAGGTTCCCCCTTGATGCCTCTTATCCGACTCATAGACATAACCTACCCCACGGTGGCACTGTTGGGTAGGGTGTCCTCTGCCAGCACCGGCAACCACTCAAAACTATGACTTTGAAGTAAATGCAGGGATCCCTGTAAGCATTTTCTTAAACTTACTTACTTTTTTGTTTGTTTGTTTGTCTGACCAGCTCTTCCTGGGCACTTTGTATTTCTCAGCAGCACTCACTGCATCTCCACGTTAAGTCACTCAGTGATTCAAGTTGGGACTTTGGTGCCCTGGGATCTGTCAGGACACTCTTACGACAGCAGCAAGGTTGACAGCAATTCTCATACCCTCAGATCTAAGTGCCAACATGAGGGCACACAGGCTGCAGAGTCTGCATTGACAAGTGTACCCTGCCAGTACACTTGGGCTGTGACAGACCAATTCATACTATAACTTGCAGAAACCTCAAGAAAAAACAAGCTAAGCAAGCACAAGAGACAGCGGCATGCTAACTGTCATTGTCCAGGTGAGACAATACCAGTATGAGAAACAATCCCCAGCTGACGTCTCAAATAGCCTTGTCCCTGGGTCAGCAACATTCATTTGGGCTGTACTGCAAGTGGTCAGAGCTGGTACCATCTCCTGCAATCCTTTGAGACATGCTTTGAGACATGCTTTATTAATGCACAGCTGAATACACACTGGTCTGAAAACAATAAAAAGGTAGCAGCAACTTGCCAACTCATAAGCTAAAATGGGAAAGACCTAGAGTGCAAAGATGACATGCATTAATGAAACAGGGCAAATCTCAGATGTGGAAAATGTTACTTCTAGGCCAAACTGTGATTTTCGATTGACTCTAATCCATTGCAGTTATAGGCTTGAGTGTGTAGGGCTTCCTTTCAAGAAATGCCATTCCCTACACTGAGGGGAGATAGATGAGGAAAAAGTTAAATGAAATGGAAAAAATGCAGTTTCCACACAAGTCAGCTCTTTTTCAGTCCAAGCCATTTGACAGAAATGGGTCTTTCAGAAAGCTATAGCATTGAGAGCGCATAAACCCTGCAGATGAGGCAGCTCCTACCCCTTCATGCAGGGCCGTCTGCATGAAGGTATAGGAATGACTGTGCAAGGCACAAGCACGCAGTGTGGCTGCTGCTGCTGCTTTCCTGCACTGAACTGGCATCTCTTTGCACCAGTCTGTAGAGATGGTTGCTGACTTCCGTCAGTCCAAATGGAAGACAGTGACGGTCCAGTCAACAGTGCTCAGGTAATACTTGGTATAATGAAAATGCAAAGGAAATAATTTTCATTATATGTTTCGTTACCAAATGCTATGCAAAGACTGAGAAGAAAATGTTTTTCTATGAAAACAATAAATCTAGATACACCAGTTATGAGAGTATTATGTTATATGGTGTAGATGGACATGGAAACTCTCTGATCTGATCACTGCCTGTGTCAAGAAAAAGAATCGTGTGCGATAACCACACACTGCCACTGGAGTGGTAAGACAGAGCGGAGAAATATCCTATTTCACTGCAATATGCTGTTATAACCTACAGAAGCCTGAGTGCTCAGGAGGCCTGCTAAGAAGCCATGCGGTCTCCCTGCTCAGGTCCTGGGTTTGTTTCCACACTGCTGCTAACCACTAGTTCCTTTTACTGGACGATTGTGAAATTAGCTGGTGGTTTTGTTTGAGACTTTAATTTTGTGCATACCTACCATTTCCTTTGGTAGGGCTACTGCTCAGTGAGCCTGCCATCTTCATTAAACAAACCTGTTTCTCTGTTTTAAGAGATAGAGATAGCAGCCTCACATTTTGCCCTTTCCAGGGGGCTCCACAAAAGATACGCTCTGTTTACATCCCATGGAAATGCCTGTAAGAATTGCATGCATCTTGGTGGACGGCGATTGCTGTGGGTTGTGCTTCACCAGCACCAGCCCAGCTATCCTGGGCAACCACAGACCCTCTTGACTGCCCAGCTGGCACAGGTGGGGTGTGCTGGTGAATCTCGTGGAGCAGACTGCAAAGCACATTCATGCAGGAAGCTCTGTGTCTATTCTTACACAGTTTCACTAAAGCTGAGCTTGCAGCTTGACTGGCTGCTCCTTCCTGCAAATACCCAACAAAAGTTATAGCCTATCAGCATGCCCACAACCAGAATTGCTTTTGAGTAGGCACAAACTGCTCCGTCTGTGCCTCAGAGGAGGGATGGACTGGCCATGAAACACATGTCCTCACTGGCACCTAGCTGACACTGGCCATGTCTAACCGGCCTTTTTGGCTCTGGAAGACCAAACCGAACTATAATTTCGGCTCAGTTGCAGACTGTGGGTCTCTGAAGTTATGAAGGAGACGCCACCCTGCATGCTTGGTGCCCTGTTGGTGAATTTCTGAATCAGATATGGCCGAAGATATTCTGTACCTTAAAATATTACTCCCACGGTTCTGCTCACTCAACCATACTAGCATGAAACTGACTGCTCACCAGACTGGCCAGTTCCTTTCTTCTCAACATACAACCCTAAGAAACCTTTGCAAGATTTCCCAAATGCAGTGAGAAACAAGTCTACACTCATAGCTGGTCAGCTCCAAGAACTACTGCACTTTTTACTCTGTCCTGGGCTGTCTTTAAAGGTCTCTGCCTCATCTTGGAGAGGCTGAAGGTGGCTGTTCCCCATAAAATACAGCAGTTGCCAGGTTTCCTGATTTCCAGTTTTGCGGTCTCCTGCACTTGCTGCAAAAAAGTGGCTACATGAGAAAAACACAACCCCCTAGCCATCCAAAGTTCCCAACTGCGCAATTAAGATAGTTCACTGTAAGCCAGGCTTTGATTGCTTATGAAGAAGAGGAAGAGAGTACTGAGCAACCCAAAGAGCACTAGTGTGAAGTGAAAGGCCTTCAGATAAAGAAAAAACTGTTTGTATTCCAACCCAAGTACAAACAACAACTTCTAAGTCACCAATGAAAATTGAGCTTGTTCTTTAATTTACCTGTTCTTTAGAGAGAAAGAGCATCAGGGTACATCTTTAGGTAGGTGATAGCATCATGAGCTCTTTGTGTAGTTCTCCTTTCCAGGAGTGTGCTGCTGCTCAGCTGGAGTTAGATGAAGTCCCCAGTTTCTCCCCTTTTAAAAGGAGGTGGCCAATCCCCTTTGTGGTAGCAAGCTGTGATAAACTGCTCACAACAAGACTTCTTAGCTTAAGTCACTTTGGCCATCCAGTTTTTGAAACCTTTAAACACACACAAAAGTGTCAGAAACCAGACACAGCACAACACAGAAGATAACTTAGACTCAGGTCTGGGCTGATATGCCTCCTATTTCCTCACTGCATCCAACACTCTTCACAAGGACAAAGACAGATTTTCACTCACCTCCAAGCTCTCTACTGGGCAATGTCTTTTCCTGACTCTTTTTGCTCTGGATAATTAAGTCTTGTTATCTGAGATGATATTTTATAGCTGTCTGGGAGAACAACAAGAAACATATTGGACCCAACCTTTGAAATTTGATTCATTTGCACTTGAGCGTCCTAATCCTAGATCTGAGACCAAACTGATTCCATTCTGGCCCTTAAGTACAAGCAAACACATATTTTAGACATTCGTGAAAGCTGAACTGCAAAGCTGCTGTGATGTATTTTCCACTAAAAAAGAACAGCAGAATTCATGATGCTGTAATGCAAATGAATGTGGTTTTGCACTGTGTGAGCATGTCTCCTCTGAAACAGATTTTGATTCCTTGAAAATGACAAGTGCTGCCTGCTGTTGCCTGACTTAGCAAGAGCAGCACTTATTGCACCTACAGGGTAAAAGACCAATTTCTACCAAATCTCATCAATTTCTACTAAAAAAGAAAAACCAATCCCCCCAAAAACTACTCATCTTTGCCATAAGGGTTATAATTTTTTGCTCATACACTTCATTTTAGTTACTCAGAGTTTGGTTTAGGTTCTTCCAGCAACTATTCATTTGCTAGCTGGAACAGTTGATAAGATTGTTGTCTCTAGGTGGAGCAAACAATATACATCCAGCCCATTTTAGTGGTTAATTAAAAAAAAAAAAAAAAAAAAACCAAACTGAAATAAACAAAGCCCTTCTCCTTCCCGTTGAAAACCTCAGAGCAGTGCAGCCGCCTGGGTCCCTGGAATTCAGCATTTAGCAATCAGCAGTGCTGGGTGATAAAGGCACTGGGAGCACAAAGGACTCGCTGAAATAATTCCTGTTGAACATATTCATGTAGAGCACCTGATGGGAGAAATTACAAAAGCAGCCGTCAAATACAGGGGGCAAACAAGCTCTAATTTCTCAGCCAATGATCTATCTGCAGGTGTGAGAGTGAGTCATTCATTGCTTGCCCTCATTAAATATGCTCTAGATAAAAGTTGTCCTGATTTAAACCAAAAAAAAAGGCCAACCTGCGAAAGACTGACTTGTGTAAACACCAACAATTACACGCTCACCTATAAATGATGAACCCACACATATCACAACCAAACTGCCAACTTAGCAAACACGCGGTTGATGTGTGCAGAAATGGTGATTTTTTGTTTAGCTCTGCTGCACCAAGTGATACTAAGTGGAAAGTTTATAGAGCCACAAGGAATGAACCTAGTGCTGGGAGTGAAGGCACCACAAAGTATTAATTTTTAAGCTAAGTCTAAAATGTTTCTGCAGCAAGAGGATTAAGGAAGCAACCCCATTTCAGCTGCAAAGTGACACGGAAGGTCTTTCAAAGGTCACACATAATTGTAGGGTATTTGTTTTCTGCTAATATTTAGTTGCACTCTTAGATTTCTTTTCATGGTCCATATTCATTACAGTCCATTACTGAGACTTGTAGCTAGCCCACAGCTCTGAGAAGACAGAAGTTGAAAAGCGCTTGAAAACCCCCCAATTCCATAACGTGTTTCCCAAATGATATGAATCATGTTGCCTTCATTTCCTCTGCCACGTGATATTTTTATGAGGTTTACCCACACTTTGTTTGGGTTCTCCTTTTTTTTTTTTTTTTCTTCATGTCTCAGTTTTAGATGAAACATGAAGAAAAAATTGTGTTAAGAAACAGCAAGTTTTTTCTTCTCCAAGTCCTGTGGTGCAAATGCTGGTGCTACTTTTTCTGCAGAAAATGCAGCATTTCCCCAGAAAGACCAAATTAACTCCAAAACCAGGTGGCCATTTGAAAAATTTCACTTGAGCTTTTATTTTTCTGTACTTGCTGCCGCAGCAAAGGGTTGCCGTGTGTGAGGCAAAAGAGCAGTCCACAAGTCAGAAGAGTGGCTCTCAGCACTAGCAAGTGAGTTTCACATTTCAGCCAGAGGTCTTCCAGAGAGAGACTATTTGCACTCACGAGTATGAAGTGTCCGTATGACATACACAAATGAATCCCTACTTAAGGTTTTATTCTTGGAGATAAAATTGTTACATATGAGTATGTAACATTGTCATCAAATGTCAATTAACTTTTTTTCAGTAAATTATGTCACTTCACGTAACTGCAAACGTCTGTTTGATGCTAGTCCCAACCAAGTCACAGCTGGCCAGGACCTGAGAAGACCAGCACCTTGGGGTCCTTTGCTGTGTCCCATCCTTGTCCTCTATCTCCTGAAGACAGCAGTGGATGAATGTCCCCATATGCCTGCTGTTCACTCTTTGCAAGCACAATTACCTTTCCAAAAGGTGTACATTGCATGATATCTCCAAGAGCAGAGGAAAAGCTTCGGACTCCATCAAGAAAGTCTTATTGATGGAAAAGCCTTGAAAGCTCATTTCAAGAAAAGCGCGTCCTGGCTACTATATGACTCACATACAAGGCACTCGTTTAGTGCTTCGTTTACCTCACTCCTCTCACCAATAAGCATTAGTTTGCCAACTTGCAGTTGTGAATCAGACACCTGAACTGGCTAAAACTGGCACATGCCCTTTAAATAGATTAACAGCTGCATGCGTACAAGTAGCTGTATCTTTCAGAAGCATCTGAGTGCTGAACTACTGATCTCCAGTATGCAAATTGAGCAGAAACTGGGGGAAGAAGCCCTATTTCTATGACTGCCTCTCCTACAACTTTCCGCTTCTCCTTCTCCCCTCCAGCTCAAGGCAAAATTGGAAATTTGGAGGTAGCCACCACAAGCCCATAAAAGCTCTCAGCTGCTTCACACCAGGTAAAGTCCAGTCCAAACCCAACTCTGGCTTCAGAGGCAAACTGTTCCCCACCCTACATTGACTACTGACTGGAAACAGCTGAGGATTCAAGTATCTACACTCTCACACCTTCACTTGCCTATATAAAGAAACACAGTGTGTTCTGAAATAAGGAAAAAAAAAAGATGAAAAGAAGGATGTGGTTATGCCATTTAGTAAGAGTACTGCTAGGGCATGGTTTGTAAGCAAATGCTCTCATTCTCTATAGAACAACTTGGACTGAAGCAATGCTGCTGATCTGCTTGCCGGGGTTCAGGTAAAATAATCCACACTTTAACTAATAACTTATTTTTTCAAAAATTTAATAGCAGCATTGATTGAAGAGCACTATTTTTAAGCTAGTTGGATGATTATTTCTTATAAAGATTGAACAGTCAGATCAAAGATGTTTTGTTGCTTAGCTTTGAGCAGAAAGATTTCTGCTTTAGTGATAAGCATAAATATATTCTGTTGCAATCAAAATACTCAGAATAAAATGATAAGAAAATATCCAACTACAGGTAGATGTTGGACTTGCTGCTCTTCATTGCGCTGAGCCATCTTACTCTTCTGTGCGTCCACAAGAGGATAATTTATATCTAACACGAATAATGTTCTAGAAAATAGATATAAACAAAGTCTGCTTTATGGCAGTAACATTACTTGGTTTGCGTTGATTAGGAGGGAGATTATGGTAAATGCTGTAAAAATCCTTGCTGAAGCAGTGACCTGAA
The DNA here is from genome assembly GCF_965231255.1 of Vanellus vanellus. Classification (NCBI taxonomy): domain Eukaryota; kingdom Metazoa; phylum Chordata; class Aves; order Charadriiformes; family Charadriidae; genus Vanellus; species Vanellus vanellus. The sequence continues at coordinate 24,391,092 of NC_138913.1, read as the reverse complement.
TTTTCCCCATTCCTCTTTTGCAGTATAGCTAGATTAAGAATGATTGGTTTGCTGTGTTCTGTCATCTGATTATCATTTCCTTACTATTAAAGCTACACCTACACTTACAGTAAGTTATACATTATATGATGAAGATATTCCTGCTAATGAAGCTTTCATGGATAAGAATATCCTTAATCTGTCATCCCCAGTCTGTGCTAACAGACAGACTTGTGTGAATCCACACGAGCCAAACTCAGATCTGAACTACAATGAGGAAACCATTCATGCATCCTGCTGTGCTGCAAAAAACCTAGTGAAGCGAGTACTGTATAACCTTGCTGTTCCATTTCCTAGGTCAGTAGATCTTTGCCGCTAGCTTTACCACAAGCTCCTGCTATCAGTAAACCCATTTAACTAGTCCATAGGAAGTGGAAAATCCTCACTATGTAGAAGAAACCAGGAACAAGCGGAGCAGTGATCGCACACGGTCTGGACCAGCTAAGACACGCTCCCTTGAGTAGTATTAATTACAGGATCTTATGTTATCTTTTGGCTTCTAGAACTTGTCTGAAACAATTCTAGAGCCACAGGTGATTCTTTCGGGAAATTCGTGGAGGACAGAGGAATTTTCTTCAGAAGACTGGAAAAGAGCAAACGTGGTGCCTGTCTCTTAAGAAGGTGAAAAAGGAGGAGTTGGGAAATAGTACATCACTAAGCCTGGTTTCAGTATTTGGAAAAATATTGGAATCACCCACCAAAGAATCTGTTTGCAAGCACCCAGCAAACAATACAGCGGTAAGTAACAGTCTGCACAGATTCATCTGAGAATGACTGAAACAGAACTAATTCGACTTTCTTCTGTGACACGCTGACAGCACTGGGGGACAGGGTGTAGGAGGGGGAAACAGGCTTCAGACACTATCTCTAAAAAAATTCTCATAAGCAAACAAAGGAAACATGATATATATGAAACCTCTATATGATTAGTGAGTACCCACTAAGATACTAATCAGTCTACCATACAGGAAAGATGTATTTGTTACAGTTTGGTATCTTTCAGATTCAGTATCGTCAGTATTTTTATGAATAATTTGAACAATGCAGTAAAGATGATGCTTATTAAATGATTGCAAGGTTATTTGTCAATTAAAATTAATTAAAATAATTTTGGGCAAACATATTACTCAGTGTGAACTGTTTGCAAACAACAGCAGCTTTCCAGTATCTGAAGGGCACCTACAAGAAAGCTGGAGAGGGACTTTTTACAAGGGCAGGTAGGGATAGGATGAGGGGGAATGGCTTCAGACTGGAAGAGGGGAGATTTAGATTAGAGATCAGGAAGAAATTTTTCACTATGAGGGTGGTGAGGCACTGGAACAAATTGCCCAGAGAAGTGGCTGCCCCATCCCTGGGGGTGTTCAAGGCCAGGTTGGATGTGGCCTTAGGCAACCTGGTCTGGTGGGAGGTGTCCCTGCCCATGGCCTCGATGGTCTTTAATGTCCCTTTCCTTCCAATTCTAATCATTGTATGATTCTATGAATTCCCTTGGATTACTCAAGATGTGAAATTTAAACTTGAGGGGAGGCAAAATGATAAAAGAATATCAAGTTTTTGAGAATTAAGTGACTCCATTTGAATACTTGAAATTATCCGTTTAAAGGATGCGTAATATTTTCTTAAAATTAAGCATTTTCAGGAGTAATGCTATATATAATTTCGTACTAACAGACTTTAAAAAAAGCATTCTGTGAAATAGAAACTGAGTAAATGTAGACTCAAAACTCATACTTTTAAGAGACATCACAAGCAATTTTCTGATATATTTACATAGCACCCTGAAGTCTTGGATTAACAGGTGTTGTCACTCCCCCAAAACGTTTAATGTCATCTGACTTTTACCCAGCGAAATGGATGCTCTTGGTCACAGGACACACACTCTCACACAAGAGCACAACGCTCTCATTTCCTTTTACCTGTCCAGCCCTCAGGAGACAGCAGCATCTGCCTACACTAATCCCTGTACGTGTGGCACCAATGCATCTCCACCTGTAATGGAATTATCTCACTTCTCACGTACCACAATCATAGGATTTTGTAAGCAGCTGCCACGCATTGCTGGCTCAGAGGGACTGACTCAATCTCAGATTGACTAACCAACCAAGGTTTTCTTTTTGTTCTTATTTTTGGCAGATAAATGCACTGATAACAATCTGATTTCCTTTTGCAATTTCCTAAGTTCACAAAGCTGTGACAGTTCCATTTATGTTGCTCAAGTCCAGTTCTCTGGAAGTGGCAGTTGGATCCATCCCCTGACAGACAGCACCTCCCTGCAGGTCACACTTGCTCCTACAATGGGGTCACTGGGGAAAACACCACCAAGGAGTAGTCTCGGTGAATTTGTGCATCCCCCCAGTAACCTAGATCCAGCCTGTTTGTAGTCCTCGTCAGCTTTCTTGCAACCATTTCCTCACCTACTTTTTCTTACCCCCAGTTTTTCTATTGCTATTTAGTTATTTTTAGTACACTTTACTGAAATGCAGGCACCTTCGATCTTCAGCCTTTCCCTGATCTGAAAAAGCAGATACATCATCAAAGATAATGGTCTGCCAAGATCTGTCAAAGCTTTATTTAGTAGTTTTCCTTAAAAATCTGTACAAAGCTTTGACTCAACAGTTATAGAATTGCTTTAATCACATTTGACACTCTTTCCTTCAACAGATAGACTAGATTGATCCTTTTCCAGACACACTAATAACACACATACTTCATAACTATTACTGGGTCAGACTTTCAGCTTTAAGTGCCTCTTCTTTCCATAGTCTGAGCTGGAAATACACTGTTTTCCCTAATACAAGCAAATTAAGCTCTAAGTGCATTCTGTGTTCAGATACAGTTTTTTCCGTTATCACTCACTGATAAGTCACCCCACCTCTGGCCTCCAGCACAATATCAGCATCCCTGTGAAAAGCAGAGGTATAAGGTCTGGCAAAACCCCAGGCCATGACCTCAGTTAAAATTAACAGTTCTACCTGTTCTCCAATTCTAGCTCTCTTTTTTGTATTTTATTTCAGCCATGTAAACAAAAACTTTTTCTCTAATTGTTATTTGGTTTCTTTAGCAAAGTCCAGCTCCATTTGATTGAGGTTATGAACTACTTGTCACTTTTTGTCCTCCAAAGCAGACATTCACGTCTTGATCAAGTTCCTCTTAAAACCTCTCCACTTACTCCTAAAATTTCTTTTGAGCTACTTGTTTGGCTGAGCTGGACCAGAAACTTTAACCACCAATTTCTTCCCCTTCTTTAGGATTTTTTGTGATTTTGATTTAGAGAGGTTATCAAAAAGCAGTTTTAAGGCATAGTTAGTTAAAGTAAATGTCTATTTTTAAGAATGGTGATAACACTTATTCCATACAAATTCTACTTTTGTAAAGAACTATTATTAAGATGCCATGCCTTCCATTTGCTAGTCTTTGCCAGATTATCTAAGATAATCAGTTAAAATTTAAAGTACTTGCAAGCCCAATTTTTAACCAGTGCTGAAAGTTAAACACAAGCTAGAAAAAGCGCTTACTCAATTTGCACCTAGATAAAAGATCAGTCTTCTTAAGCTGACCTTCTAAAAATACTGCATTGGATACCAGCGCTCTATGAAATTAAAATATCCATATAAATGCAGGTGTAGTAAAAGCACATCAGCAAAAGCTACTGATGCATAGGATTCATCAATATGAAAGTAAAATCCCAGCTATCAGTATGACCTGCCTTAATATGGAAGAATAATTTCATGAATTTCTGTGTAGCAAAGGAACCGAACGTGTTACGGAAGTTTCACTAGATGTACAAGTTACTAGAGATAGCCAGTGCACTTCAGGGCACTGCTTTAGGTTTTGAAAATGTATCTTTGAATGGGTCAGTCTCTTCAATATCTGAATGGGATTATCTTAAAGGGCATGGTAGTTAGTGGATGCTGACTACCTGCCACTGGGAAACAGGCTCCTTTATAACAGATCAATCCACTCAAATTGAAAATAGAAAGCTCTGTGCTTGAAACGAGGATTCGCTTCCAATAATAACTAAAGACTGATTAAATGTATGCCTCAAAACAAAAAAAAAGCCCAGAGTGGTGTTTGAAAGTATCTTGCTCTGATATATCAAGGCATTAACTGGGAGCGTTACACATTTCCAACCTGTTCTCTCTGTCATTTTAGGGGAGAAATGACCAACAGCAGCAAGGAATGCAATTTTACAGACATCGACAGATTAGCAGAAACCCTGCGGTTGGGGATCTCCATCCCCACCTTCATTCTCGGGCTGGTTCTTAATGCCCTGGCCCTCTCCGTGTTCTGTTGTTTTTGGAAGAAACAGACCAAAACCTCAGTTTACATGATTAATCTCGCACTTGCAGATGTCTTGCTGCTTCTCTCACTCCCACTCAAGCTGTACTACTCTAGCACAGACGCGCCTGGACTCCTGTGCTCATTCATAGAGTCTCTCTATTTTATCAACATGTATGGCAGTATCTTCATTATTGTCTGCATCACTGTCGACAGATATATCTGCATAAGGCATCCATTTGAAGGTCGAGCTAACCAATCCCCCAAATGGGCTATCTTGATTTGCTGCATCATATGGACAGTAACTTGGCTTTCCAGCATCCCAATGTATGTTTCTCGCAAGAAAAATTATTTTAAATGCTTTTACGACATATCAGAAAAGGCATGGAGCATCCCCGTCATTGTTTTTGTGGAAGTCGCTGGATTTCTGATCCCACTCATAGTGATGGTTTTCTGCTCTGCCCAAAACATCTTGATTCTTCTGAATCACAAAAGTCAAGCTAAAAAGAAGGTAGAAGGCAGTGGCTCCTTACGAGTCATTATCATCAACCTCGTGGTGTTTTTGGTGTGCTTCACACCTGTCCACCTTGCGATCTGCCTACAGTGCCTGGTAAAACATCGCATGATAGAGGACTGCAGTCTGAAACAAACCATCAGCCTCTTTATTCAGTTGTCAATGATACTCGCCAACCTGAACTGCTGCCTGGATGCCATCTTTTATTACTTTGCTGCAGAAGAGTTTCGTGAGAAAATACACCTGAAAAAGGTTATTGAACTATGTCCCGTCTTGAAGCCTCGTGCCACATGATGGCACTGCCTGTGGTGGAAGAACATCTCTTCCTTGGGTCCCACTTGCCTCACAGGACACCGACAGCATTATCCCTGACGTAGCAGTAGGGTGACCTTGACCATGGCAGGGAGGGTGCAGGAGGGAGAAGGACAATGTTTTTCCAGTGAATGTGAACCTGTTCCATGTTATTTTTCCCTTTAAAGATAAAAGGAGAAAAAATGTTGGAAAAAAGAACCAGCATTACCAAAGTGACTGAGCAACACCAAAAGAAGCATTAGCCTTGACGGTGTCTACTAAATGTGAAAGGCTTGCCAGAGGAAAGCCACCCAGATCATTGGAATGCCACTTAAAATCAGCCTTTGTCATTGCTGCACCGGTTTTCCTTTTGCCAACGTGATCAGAAAGTTGTTGCTAAGGGCAAACATAGAAATAACTGTTCAAACCCTTCTTTTTTTTAACTTAGAAAGTATCTGAGAGTTAAAAGGCAGTATCTGACCAAAAGTCTGACTCTGCTCTTTCCTTCTACAAATCTTACAGAAAGTCACTGTCAGAGCTCATTTGCTTTGAACAGCGAGTCCAGGCTGGGATAATAGTGAATCTTCCCTCCTGTAAGCATTGTACACTGGTGGGGGCTGCTACACAGGACAGCAGCCCCTACTCTTTCACAGAGGACAGACTGCCCAGTATACTGCCCCAACGGAGTATCTTGGGTACCAGCAATTCCTTGAGCAACAAACATTTCTGATTAACCATGCTGATTCCTCAGCAAAGATTTCTCCTGCAATTTTAAAACTGCTTCTGCACATAAAAACCAAAAGAATCCCTTCAAATATGGCATGAAAGACTGCATGTGATGAAAGTTATTTCTACATCACTGTGTTTCTATCAAAGATATAACATGACACACATAAGAAATTCTTATGTCTGTCTTCTCATTCTTTCTTGGAGGAGGGGAATTAGGGAAGCAAGCCCTTCCTCGCTGCCAGCTGGAAGACTGGACTACCTCTATCCCCCTCATTCCTTAGAGAAGCCTTTCTAGCCTGTACTGTACACTTCACAAAACATCTCTGAACATGCTTCAAGCCTTCTCAGCCAGAAACACTTTCACATCCAGAAATCCATTTCTGTGCCTTTTAAAAAAAGCTGTAAAAATGGTCTAAGATTGCTTGTAATCAAGTCCTCATTCTGGGGCAGATGTTCCCTTTATTCAAAATGTGAAAAGAAATTGCCTTCTGTCTGGAGGAAATTAAAAAGAAGGGGGGCCGGTTTTGAAAATACAATTTGCCATCAATTGATTTCCATAGAAATAATTGATTGTGCAAGCGGGCAGCTGCGTATCTCTAACACTGGGCCTAATGTATGAGCATTTTAAAACTTGTTAGTACTAAAACTGTGACCATAGCTGAGGCACGCAAGGATCTCGGGGGCAAAGAAAGATCTTTACCATTGTCTTCGCCATTCTCTGCAGAGGGGCAAGAGGAAGAGCTTTCCAAACCAGTAGGTTTTCAAACCATTATTTGCTACTGCCTCGATCATTCAGAAACTTGCAGCCTTTTCAGTATGAGTTAACTTTTCTTTTTTTGCACCTTCCATGTTACTTTGCATATGAAATATATCCGTGAGAAAGAACATGTTCTACCAAATAAACTGTATCTATGAAGTGTATGATTTGAAAATATATTTTAATTCCCTAATCTAACAGCAGTGTATTATTCTTATCTACCTATTTCATCACAAACTTTCACCATTTTCTCCTTAAAACAGCTCCAAGACTTAGTTGGAGATTTTCCTTCCCAGGAACTACTTCAGGTTTGTAACTATAGCAATCAAGAACAACTGAATAAACACTAATAAACAGAAAAAGTAAAAACAGGAAAGTAGTCTGGACCCAGAAGTCTGGATAATTTAATACATTTTCTGTGAAAACCCTCTCCACAAATTCTTGACAATCACCCGCTAAATCCTCTACAATCTTTCCTCCAGAATGCTCTGAGCTCTTGCTTTTATGATTAGCTGACTATCTGAAAATTTACATTACCATCAGTGCAATTTGTGGCTGCGAAAACACAGCACTTTAAGGTACAAAGTATAACACTGGCCTTTTTATTTAAAGCTTTTCATGCAGATGCAACGGGTGAAGATAGAGCGCACACCCGCTGCAATCCTGCGCACAACACTAAACCAGTGGTATGGCTAAGATGGCAGAGCCTCATTCCAGAGGCCCTATAAACTCCAGGACAGGGGTGAGAAGAAGCCTCTTGAAATGCAGCAAGGAGAAACTTAGAGTACTGCACCCAGGGCAGGACAACCCTGTGGGCCAGCAGGGCCTGGGAAAGTAGGGCTGAGGTAGACGTCCTTCCAAAAGGGCAACAGGGGGCACTCGGCTCGGTACAAGCCAGTGGTGTCCTCTCTGTGTAACTATGGCAAAGTTGATACCAGGACTCACTAAAAATGGGTTCAGTGGAAAAAAAAAAAAAAAAAAGAAAAAAAAAGATTTATTAACCTCCTGTACTCAAGCAGGTGAGGCTTCACTGGAATAGGATGTCCAGCTCTGGATCTCTAAGTTCAAGAGAGATGAGGAAAAACAGAGAGGTTCAAGCAGACGGTGTGCAGGATGGTTGGGGATCTTGGGCACAGTTCTGCAAGGAGAGGTCAAGGGAACCGGACTGGTTTCATCAATCATGCTGGAAGGCAGTGATTTTGATGATGGAGTCAAGCGCTGCCCAGTAGTTCCCAACAATATAACAGGGAGTAATGGCCCTTGGTTCAGGTTCAATATTGGGAAAAACTTCTTCACTAGGAGGTCAATGCAGCACCGGAGGAGGTTACCCGGAGAAGCTTTGTAATACCCTCTCACAGAGGTTTCCAGGACATAGCCAGATAAAGTCATGGCTGATCTGATCCAACATTGAAGGAAACTGGCTCCAGATGTCCCTTTCCACTGCCCTGTGACTCTCGGCAAATGCAGGTTTGGTTTTTTTCTCCTCCAAGACAAAAAGCCACTTCTTAGTGCAGCTGATGTTATGGCACTGGTCGTCAATAGCTTTGTTACAAGCACAGTGCAAGCCTGAGGAAACGCACTAGCTGCCTAAAAGTGACTAGGCAGCAGCAACTGTGGCCTAGCACACAAGGCTATGATATTTAAAGTCAGGACTAATGAAGCAGTATCTTTGTCTTCGTCTTCAACGCATTTATCGCTAAGGACTTAGAAAAGGTAGTTTTCTAATCTTCAAAGGAATAAGTGCACATACACAGCAGGCAGAGAGGAAAAGTGTGTAGGGACTTTCATATGCGTGGGTGGGGAAGAAGATTGATCTGCCAAGGCTGGAGAGACAGCGTTCACTCATGCCAAAGCTTGGTGAGTGGTTGAGTCCCAGCACACTCAGGCAGGGATAGACTTCCACTTACAGAAAGAAATCAATGTAATTTTCTCAATAAAGGAAACAGAAGTCAGTTTATGAAAATCAGCTGTCGTAATGGGGAGTGGTGGGTCCCACTACATACGACTGGTCTACAGACTCGGTCTACTCATGTCATACATGGCAGCAAACTCAGAGCACAGAATCTGAAAGTTAAATTGGACTACTTTCTTCCCATTTATTGCCACCAGTGCCACTTCTTTATTGGCCAAAAGTGGTTTTATATATAACTCCATTTGTGTAAATTTTGTCTGATATATGCAAATGAGAGCAGCCTGTCTAAGTATACTTGAAATGTCTGAAGAAAGAGAGAGAAGGAAGAGAGCCCAGCTGTGTTGGTTTCACAGGGCTCTTAACAATAGTCAAATCTTTTAGCACAAAAAGAGCAGATCTTTTGAGCAAGAAGGTGTCACTTTCAATTCACTGCTTTTCAAGATGAACTTACATTTAAATAATATACTTAAATTCTGTCTTTGACCTGCAGCTAAGATTACAGTTCTTTCTAAATCATAATTTTACATACAGGCTCCTCTATGAAATTTACTGTTAACTTTGGAGAATCTCCAGTTGGTTGTATTTTTATACCAGGACAGAAGCAAAAACATCTTGCAGCTTGAGAAGGTGCACAACAATTTTGTCAGTGAACAAAACTGAAAAGCATTTGACATGTTAAAAACAACAACAAAAGCCTTCCTGAGTCAATACACAAGTTCACAATTTCTATTTTCAGACTGCACAACAGAAGAGGTTTCTTCTCTCTTGAATACACAGAAAAACAGTGGGAACCTGAACCCCTCACATATCCAGGTCTCCTCCCAGGGACTCAGTTGTACTGTAAAACCAAAGAAGCATTGTCCCAGTGGAGAAAAAAAAAAAAAAAAAAAAAAGTGCTAACCAAACCCATCCAAAATAATGCCTTTAAAAATTACATTTTCAGTGCCGCTGTATTCTGTGAATTGAACAAAAACGGATGCAATTAACCTCAGTCCTTAAAGAGCAGCTGTATTTAACCTTAATTTTTCTGGACAAGGCTGTTTCAGGACATCCAGGTGAGGATATTCACAAAAAGCAATTTTGGTTTTATCCAATCAAGCTTCTCCAGCTGGGCCAAACCCCACACATCTTCACAACACAGGAGAGGGACAGCTGGTCTCAAGAGTGTTTATATCAATGGCAGATTACTCCACCATCATCCCACAATTAACATTTGTTCAATAATGAATGTGATCCCCAAGCTGTATTTTGTAAGGCTCACACAGCAATTGAAAGACCGTAAAGCATAAGAGCAGTTTGGACAAAAGGAAAAAAACAAAAACCCACCAAAAAAATGCAACAAAACCACATAGGGTTTGTTCCCCAAACTCTTTTCTCCTGCCCCTTTGCCTGGTGGATTATACTATCTTCCATTTCCCAGGCCTGCTTGAGCACTGAACTTCAGATCAGTGCCACCCCACTAACTTCTAATGTTATAAAAGTACTGTCAGAGTAATGCAAGACTTTGAAAAGTAATATTGCCCCAGAAGTCCCTTAAAAAGTCATTTAGATACATTTTTTAAACTAAGACTATTTTAATTTAAATTCAACTGGTTTAATAGCAAGTAGAGGATCTAATATGGAACTTCTTCTTATAGCCTTCATAAAACTGATGATACTACATGTTTTATGAGCTGGAAGGCACCTGAGGAAGGATCTAAGCCTAGATCAAAGCACTGATAGTCTCTGTCCTTGTAGCAAGGGGCCGTGGTGAACACAGGTGGACACGCCCCTGTAGAGGTGGTCCAACGTAATTTCATTATGATTAAATGTTAGTTATAAAATGTAAACCAGACAGTTTTTCTACGTGACAATGATCAGACACCATTTCTTCTTTGTGAGTTTTACTCACAAAGAAAGCCTAATAAATGTCACTCTAGCAGTTTATCATATCAAGTAATTTCAAGTGTTCATTAATCTGCAAAGCGAGAAGTGAAGCCACCTCACTGCTTAAGGCAGCCTGCAGATCACAAACCATAGTTAAAACAGGTTTGAAGACTGAAACTGATTGTCACGGAGATATCGTCCTAAACCTCACATCTTTGTGTGCTGTTCTAAGCAATATTTCACTCAAAGGTTATTCTCAAACACCACAACTTAACCTGTCCAAAATGCACGCAAACGAACGGAAGACGAATCAATGCTACTCAAAGGTACAGACTTCTGCCTCTCTCATCAAAATGGCTTTGCAGGTTTTCCCCCCTCACATCCAGAACATTTTCCACATTAGACTACCTCCTTCCTACGAGTCTTGGGAGCAATCTCCATCCTTCCACCCAAATGCAAGGAGAGGAGCTGTGGAGAGGCAGTGTCCTTTGAGGAACTGTCAAGTCTAACAGAAGAAAAAGAAGAGCTGAGAGCCCCCCTCCCTGCATACAAACCTCCCAAGATGACTCTGGCAGCTGCCATGAGAGCCTGCAGGGACCTGCTTAGCACCAGAGCAGCAAAGGGCAGTATCCCTCCCTTTATGGAGCCTGAAGGATGATGAGACCTTGGCTGCCGCACACCGAAAGGGACTTAATTTTTCTCAAGGGGAACTGTCTTTACAAAGAGGGGCAGAAATGTGCTTGCCCTGAGCAAATTGAAAAGAAACCTGCCCATCTTTGTTATTTATGTAACAATACAAATGAGAAAGCTGGCTTGGTTAGATTTTGAATTAGTGTGCTTGCTAAGCACGTAGAGAAACACAGAGACAAGCGACACAGTCTTAGCTCTGGCTGCTCTCCCGGCACTGCCAAAATACAGAGTATGGAGAGAATAGTGCAAAGGCTCAGTAACCCAAAGGGGTAGCAGCTTCTTCTCTTACTCTCTAGCCCACTGTCTTTGCATGGGGAAAGGAAGGCCCAGAGGAAGAGGAAAAGAGGATGCTGCAGCATGTGTTGGAAAGTGGTTATTGCAGAGGGTGAGCTGAGCCTGCTGCCACGGGAAGGCTATGCCTGGGCAGCCCAAGGTGGCTTCAATCCAAAGATGCAAACCTGGTCCCGGAATAAAAAACACAGGAGGCACAGAAAGTCCCCTTTGAACCCTCTTCCCGACCACGGCAGTATTTTAGGTATCTCCCCAGAGGTGTCCCCAAGCTGCCGTGTGTGCGTGCCCACCCAGCACTCTCAGCAGTCCAGCCCTTTGCCACTGCATCTCACATCCCAGCTCCCACCCAGCCCTCACACAGGAGACAGACCCTGCTCCCCAGGCAGGACATAGCAGGGCAGGACTGGGCACTGGGGATACCGTGCAGTGTCCATCTTACTACGCAGCAGAGGTGGCCACTGTCACAGGGACGGATGCTAAGATGGATCTGCATAGGCTGAGGCTTCCTTCAGCTACCGTGACTGCTTCTGAAAACAGCTAAAACTGTTTGTCTTGTAAAGGTGTGTAGGAGAGAGAAGAAAAGAAAAAAACAAAACCAAAAGCCACCTATTTTTTTTAAAGTTAGGAAACATTAGTCTATGGAGAACATTAGGTGATGGATCCCATGCTGCTGCTCAACACGTAATTGAAATGACTTTCTGTTGGCAAGAGAGCTACTTGCATTGGAATATCACTCCTAGGGACTCCTTGCCACAAAATATCACTGCATGATGAGCTCAAGCTCCAGAGAGATAAAAACTCACCCCTTCAGCATGGACACATGAAGTTCACACATACAATCTTCTGTTTATCTTTTTAACATCAGGCCAATACACAGACCAAAGCAAGCGTTAGCACTGAAGCACATCTTGCCAGACTAAGAGTAGTTGTATTTATATAGCGTCTTTCATCTGAGGAAATCAGAATGACTGAAGATGAGAGACACAATCCTCCACTGCACAGACTGCTCTCCGTCTAGTGACGGAAACATAGGAAGCAAAAAGGGTGAACCAGATGGGCAGTAGCCGAGCAGCCAGTGTAGCTCAGGTCCCGTGATGTGATTCTGTGTCCCTATAGTGGCACAATTCATTGCCTTTGTCCCTGTCAGAAATTTTGCTCTCATTAATTTAACTTTAAAATGTCTATAAAGTAAGAGAAATGTTGGCACCACCCACTGCAGCATACTGCGTGACAGAGGGACCACCAGAACCAAATTCATGCGAGAACAAGGAATTTTTAGTTTACTTATTTTTTAAATCACTGCCATTTCTGCCTAGCCAACAGATCCTAGGGGTCGCACTGCTTTCCCCAGCACCCATTGCTCCAAGGTGAGGGCTCATCCTCCCAGGACTGAACTCAGCCACCGCTGGACTGCACACACACGAGTTGAATAGACCTGCAGTAAATCTGCTCTGGGGCACCAGGATGCCGTCTACGTTGTCTGATCTATACTGTCTGACACACCTCACTGCAAAAATAAACCCTCACCCAGCGTCTGGCACCTCCTCAAAACCATGCCTGGTTGCTTTTATACACATTGCCTGTACTGAAGGTCGCAGTGCTTACTCATTTAAACCTCGAGAGGCAGCGCCGTGGGGAAGCAGGGCACGCTTGCAGACCTCGTGGCAAGTCTCAAAGCTTGCCTGAGATGCAGGTGTTTCGAAGCAACCACGTCCTGCCATTTATCTTCTCACCCCAGCTCCACTTCTGCAAGTCCTCTATTACCAACGTTTTGGACCCCAGCCCTGGACTCACATGTAGTGGCCAGTTTCCCATGAGGCAAGGAGCATCCTACAGGCATGAGAGATCCTATCTCAGCTGACCGACACTGCCACCAGGGCAGCCCCCTTGCAGCCTGCTCCATGGCACCCAGCTCGTGCCCAGAAGTCCTGCCATGGGCAGGCTGCTGCTTGTAAGACATTACGTTTGTGTGAGGTTTGAAAAATCGGTTGGTTTTCTCCCCACTTACTAAAGCACAATAGCTTCAAGGAGTGGCAGATTTCCATGTTAAAAGAATAAGCAGAAAACTGCTTTTTCTTTGTTCAGTTTTAAACCCTAGTCTACCGCTTCCTTTCTCATATTTCCTGAGACCTAGCAAATGACATTTGTAAGTAAGAGATGTTGTTCGACAGCTAATCTTCATTCCGACCAAGACTGCATTTACCTAGTTCAGTGCATGGGTAAACTCCTGTTGCAGTTCCGGAAGCTGCGAACAACAACATTGATGCATACAGTCGCCACATCAAGATCACTCACCAAAAACCACTGTTCACCTTTTAAAAAAACGCAGCTTTAAGTAAACACGAGACATTCCAGTTCAAGCTAACACTGCCCCTTGCAAAGCAACTGCTCCCACCTCAAGCAAAGCACGCAACTTCAGTGCCAAGTAAAGAAACTAATGAGGGTCCCTCAACAGTCAGTGAAGAGCTTCTGGCATGCCCAGCGAGTAATTCACATTTTTAACATCTAGGTTGTCCTCAACAAGAACCAGTCCATCATCCCCAAGGACAGCAGGCTGCTAGGACATCTGGGCTCTCAGATCACCTATCTGCATACTCCACATCTGTTAGATACTTTCATATCTGTATCCTGCAGACGAAACCATACAGCTGCTTATTAGGCATCTCTGCCGCCCCAATCAACTCATTACTGAAAAAGATACAGCCAATAATTATGCCAGAAGCTATCTGAGACCTGGAAAGGAGACCACGCATGACTGCCCTTTTAGGTTACTAAGAGTTCAAACAGTCATTAGTAAGTCTATTAAATCTACCGATTGCCTGGTGTTACTGGAAAAAAATGAAGATTCCAGTATTTTTCTGAGACCTTTGGTTTGTTTATTTACCGCGTATGCATAACCATGATTCGTCTCCCCTTTGCTCAAGTTGACGCTGGCTGGGGAATTTTTCTCAGTATTTCTTAGAATCATATCAATGCATGTGGAATATGCCATTTCTTTTAAACGATACTAATACCTCAGCTTTGAAGCTTTTACAGAACACTGCCTTTTCTCTGCTCTTACACCAAGTCTTTTCCAAAGGCAAGTAATTCCAATCTAGTGAAAGCAAGACTCACTCCCAGTTCCTAGATCAGTTGAAAAAAAAAAAAATAGTGAAACAGTGTGAAGTCATCAAAATAACGTTACTGAATTCTTGCAAATCTCTGCCCCTTTTTTTCCACTGCACTGTATCTTTCTTAAGCAAGCCCAGCACATTACAGTTCCAGTAAAATCAGAGAACTCTAAGCATCTCCAGCTCTCTCCTTCTAACTTACTGAGATCATACTGCAAAGCAGGGCCCTGTGACACGAACACCTTGAAACTATAGGAGATCACTTGACTGGTTAAAATACCAAAATCCAAACTGCAGTAAGTGCGATTTTTTAATTTTTTTTTTATATAATACCAAGCACTAAGCTCAATAAGGACAGTAAAATTATTACAGAAAGTATCACCTTCAAAACCTATTTCTCTTTAGACTTTTGTAGTAGAACCACGAAGATCCTGAGAATTAATTTTTTTTCTTGAAAATAAACAGCATGTTTTATTTTGAGTTGCACACTTCTCTAAATGAATCTAAACCACATTTCTTCAATTGACATAGCAAAGCCTTCTGTTCTTTCTCCTGTTTTGACTTCCAGTGCTGGAAATTCGGCTTGGGGAATTCAGCTGGATCATTTCTTATTTATACATCCCGGTCAAACAAATTCTGTGCTGGCTAAACTTTGTAAAAGTCTATTTCACTGCTGTTTTCTGGCAACAGGCAAACATAAGAAGGGAGCAAAGCCGATGCTACAGTCAGAGCCTCGCCAGCGAGGACGCTGACAGCGTGTGAGAACAAGCACATGCTCCTTTTCCACGCTCATGCTGGAAAGCAAACGCCTGCTTTCTCTTACACCATTATTCATTTTGAGCACAGCCTAATGCTTAAAGTGTCATCACTTGCAGATTTCAGTCTAACTCAGTGGGAATTGCCCGTGTGTTGGCTCAATACTGCAGACAGGAGAAAAAAAGAAGAAAAAAAGTCCTACCATCAAATAAAAATATTGCGGTATCTCCTAGCTGCACCAAGTACCCGGTCTATTATGTGAAAAAGGTCTTCAGGTTGATCTTTAAGTCAGAATATACCGTCACAACCTTTGGCCTGACCAGCAAACCAACCTGTGAGAATTCTCCCTTGTGAAAAACTGATAGGGTTTAACTCTTTTTTTTTTTTTTTTAAAAAAAAAAAGAGAACATACATCATTCTCTGTCTCCCAGCATGCAGCAGGTGGGAAATAGCAAGTAAACATTTCCTTACCTGCAGCCTTTAACTACATCTTCCCTCCAGCTTTCTGCCCTTGAAACACCCTTGGTCATGCAGCCATGGTTTGGTTTTTTTTGTCTCCTGCTTTTAAGCTGCTGTATCTTGATTTTCTTCTGCATTCTTCCTACAATTTGACCCCTGTACAAATCGAGAGGTGTGATCAGATAAATCTTTCATCCTGTTTGCACCCAGTCTACCCATTGACGGAAACCTTTTTCAATGCCAACACCAAATGTTATTTTAAAATGAAGTAGAGCCCAGTGTGGCTGGCACCATCACCACTCTCTGTCAATGCCAGCATCCACATCGTCATTAGTCTAGTCTTCAGATCCCTGATTTTTCAGTCATCACTGAAAAAGGAACAGTCAGCCGTTCCCTCAATTCATTTGACTGGAAGGTGGAGAGCACACTCAGCACACTCACAGGCTTTAGGGAGATTTGTAAATGCCTAAAGATCAGAGAAACACTAGCAAGAGGCACCTGAACTTCAAAATAATTTCCGACCATTGTAATTTCTAAAGTCCTTTTAAAGTAGTTGATTTTTTTTTTTAATTTTTTTTTTTTCCTAAGACTGGGTGCCTACAGGGTTGGGCTTTTTCTTACTGTAACTAGAACTCAGGGACCAAAAGACTAGCTCAGAGATGTACAGACATCACCTACCAAGGTCAAAGGTGTCGCTCGACATGAAGTCACGGCCAAATTTTAGGCACCATCATTAAATGGGCAAGTTGTTTGCTTTCTGGCAGGCTGTCAGGAGCAGTGAGGCAGCAGCTGGGAGCATCAGATGGCCATAGCCTCCCCACAGGGTGCACCCTGCTGCGCCTGTGCCAGGCGAGCAGAGTGGGCAGGCGTGGGGAGCCGGGCTCAGCCTGAGCCCCAGTGCCCTGGCAGGTCTGCAAGGATACAGCCAGGCCGGGGCAGCGCCAGCAAAGCAGGAGGCTGGATGCAAGCGTTCCCCAACTCTGCCTCATGTTGCTCCTTCACAGCAGCTTGATTTTGTGTTACAGCTTGTCTCAGGCACCCCGTTTGAAGAAGAGGAAGAGGTTGCAGAGCCCCTTGGTGCACTCAGGGCAATGACAGCCATGCTCACAGCTGAGCCGTGGTCCTTTTAAACATGCCTGCTACTGCATCACGTACAGGTAATGTCATCTGTGACTCATCTCTGTGGCCAGAAACCTCTTCAACAGCAGGCTGTTGTGAATCATCAGGTATTGAAATCTTTTGAAATGATTAAAGATTTCAACTCCACTCTTCTTTCTCTGATATGCTTGCATACTTCTTTAACACAAGCAGCCTGGACTGCAGCACTGAAGTTGGGGCATGTTGAAAGCCAGTCCATAAAAGACATAGTGTGTAACATAGACTCGCTGCATTGACAAGGCCTGGCACACAGCTTCAAAATGATTCTTTTGCAAAGGTCGGTAAGTCAAAAAATACATATATTATAAAACAATATAAATTAACCTCTGTCTGTTCCCCACCACCACAGGCAGCTGAGCTACCAACACACTAGCAGAATCATCCCAGGAGCACTTTCAGTCTCTCAGCAAGTGTAGAGTTTCCAAAGGAACAAACGCTGGGCTATCTATGCTCTTCAACCAAAATTTCTTTCATTTTTTAAGCGGCTGTACCATCTAGCATACCAAATAAATCACAATCCTCCACCAGGTCCTATGATATCAGTTACTCCAAATTTTAACATTCTGGGCAACACATTTCTGTCCCTGACCATGGCCTCAACAGAAACGCAAACCCTCTTCTGTTCCCAAGACTTGAACCTAAACTTTGGCTTCTTGACCTTACATTTCAGTTCTCAAAACTGGTTTGTGGCTTGGTTGCTTAAATTGATTGTTGGGTTCCTTACCAAACTTTCACACTGGGAAACTTACCAAACTTCTCTGGGCCAGGAAAAAAGAAGAGCCATCCTTCCAGCACCCATGGTGGTCACCCCAAGCAGCCATCCCCCTCCTCCTGCCCCTCCAAGCATCATCTGCCTTCTTTCACCTCGTGTTGCCCATTCAGGGAGCCGGCTGTCCATGGGGCTCTTTCCCCAAGCTTGACACTTGCTCGAAAGCCACAGCTGGGACTCTTCAATCTGCCCCAGATTTCCCTCAGCAGTGAGAAAAGGCTGCTTTTTCCTGTACATTGAAAAGCATGGGACTGAGTCACCTTTCTTCTCATTTTTGTGAGCTGGGAGACCTGAAGATCTTGTGTGTACGCCTGGGGGTGGAAACATGGTATTAAGTAAAAAGTGAAGAGCTGAGGGAAATGAAATGACTGGTGCGCAACATGAAAACAACATGAACATGAAAACCCTGCCTGGGTTTCCTTCTTGCCAGGAGGCTCGCTGCACAGCACCCAGACCCTTCTTGATCACTTGCCCAGGTTTGCCTTCAGCAGCACGATGTAGCCCGGGTGTCTCCTGTACCTTGGTATAGGAGACAGACCCATCTGACACGAAATTAAATGAAACACCTTTAAATAACGAAAACACCTTAAAACACAGCCCTTTACCACAGGCAGAGAGATTTCTGAAGAGCAGATTGCCCATCTCCAAGCATAGCCCATCAGGAGGAAAGTGCAAAGTGGCAATATTTAGGTTCCCGCAGGACCAGAGCTGTGGGCCTGCCTGCTTTTCCTGCCCTTCTGTTAGGGAAGCAACCGGCCCTTGGACCCCCTGCAAGCTGGAGGGAGGGCTAAAGGCAAGCTGGGCTTCCTCCATGCCTGCGTGCCACAGCAACGCACAACCTGGCTGTGAAAGCTCAGCTGAATGCAAAACAAAACTGAGCACTCACATTCGCTCTGTGGTTCCAGTATGTACAAAATGAAGTGTCATGGTGTAACTAACATCAAGTTAACAAATACAAATGGTTTTACAACAGCATCACATACCTTTCCCCCCCCCCCCAGCCTGTTGCTTACATGTTGTTAGGACCAGGCTGTAAATCTCTGTCCTGCTGAGTAGCAGCTCCCTCTACCAGGGGTCAACTTGGACATTGGTGTGGAACGTGCTATTGAGCAGAAGAGTCGTAAGCCACAATTACATAGTGAGTCCATTTGTTTGTGGGGGAATTACAATTAAGTTAGCATGTGTGGGTTTTCCTCCAAATGCGTATCTTCTCCTAAATCCAGAAAGAGTTCTCCTACACAGAAACAGTCAATATTTCTTAGTTTGATAAACCAGGTCAGGTTAAAAGAAGAAAGCAAGCACAACAAGTAGTTAATTTAGGATGGTTACTCTTTTTTCTTACTCAAGAGGCACAAATTTTAAACCACTAGTTATTGTTCCAGGAAGCGATTTAGCTGAAATGCGGTGGGCTATGTATATGCTATTAAACTGCAGTTTTAGGAGCTTGGGTGCATCTTGATCTCAAATTTGAGTTTATGAGACACAGAAGGAATGGAAGAAACAATATTCTGGATCCTGGAAAAATTGACTCAGAAAAAACAGGTGTCAACACTGCAAAACATGAACCAAACGTCAAATATGCAGACTGAACTATGGTAGGATTATTAAAAAAAAAAAAAAGAAATAAAAAAAATTCCTGTAGTTAAAGAAAAAGATATTCTAACACTTTCTTTCCCCCCGTCCTTAATTCAGATCACAAGCCTGACTGCTAAATCAGCATCAAAGCCATAGCCCTAGTTATTTTTGCTTCAGTGGTTGTGGTTATTTAGAAAGAAGTGCTCAAGACCAGAGAAATTTTATGCTAAAATTTTTAAATACTTGACTTTAGAACTGCTTACCAGGAAAACAACAGGAAAAGGATGTGGCCTGATAAATGCTTGTAACAACTTAATCAGTGTTATATTTATTCATATTAATTCTTAGTTAAATCAAATTCATAAGTGTGAGAAGTCTGAAGTACACACATACCACAGTACAAAATTAGCAGTTAAATAAGCTCCATTTTCAGGCAGGAAGACAGACATTTTTAAACTCACAGCAAATGCTGTTCGCTAAAAGCCCTTTAAACCTTTCACTGAAGGCACAGAAAAGAAAAAAAAAAAAAAAGGAGACACAGAATGGTGCCCGCATACCACCCCTCTGAGGAAGCAAGAGGTGGCCAGTGGAAATAGGAGGGACAGATGGCGTGAAGGAGAGGGCAGGAGCAGGGGCTCTGCCTTCCTCTGGTTGAAACCCAGGCGTGGTGCCATGTGTGCCCTTTTCTATAGGGACTGCATGTCTAAATTAGCATATACACTATAGCATATAGTTACATATAGGTACAAAGTCTGCCCTACTGCACAGGCAGCATGAATCTCTCCCTGCCCTAGTTCTGCAGTGCAGGAACCCCCTGCACACACCTGCAGCGAGGACAGACGGAAAAATATAAAGAAAGCATATAAGGACAAAAAAAAATTCCTCACAATTTCAGCTGAATCCCTGTGAAAAGGTGAGAAGGCCATCAAACCCTTTCCTCCATCTTTCCTCTCCCTCCAGTTGTGTCCTGTCTCTCCCCACGAGTATGTGCAGACAGCAAACAGAGGCTTCATCACTCCTGTCTGCATCAGCCTCTTGCAGCTCTACGGTTTCTGTCTTAGAGAGAGCAAATAGTAAAAAATGACCCTAAATTTGGCCTTACCAAACAATAAGGGTTACAAGAAAGCATAATGGAAATACAAGCACAAGCAATAATATGAAGAGCCTTTACTTGCAAACGTGATCAAAACCCACTGCTTCCAGTGTAAAAAAAAAAAAAACAAACACCAAAACAATCCCCTCCCAAAAAACCCACCTCCCAAAAAACAACCCACATTCTATTGAATTGCATTTTTTCCTGTCTCAAAGCCAAGAACATAGTAGGATTCAACGGAACAACACCAAGATGCAAAACAATGGATATTAGGAAGAACTGCTGCTTTTAAATCAGGTTATTTTACAGATTATTTATTGAGACAAGGCTTAAAGCTTTCTCTCCACAGCATCTGCAGTAGGAGGGGCTCAGAAGATTAAACATTCCACTTGCTGAGTGCTTTTCTGAACATACTTTTAAGTCTGTCAGTTATGTCCTGAACGTGGTTCAACAAAACTATACTGTACGTATTACCCCACAAACATTAAACCTTGCACATTTCTCATTTTATAGGTAAACCAACACTGAGGGGATTACTCACACTGTCAAGCCATAGGGCTGCCGGTTGACCAGCTTCTTCAGGCACTTTGGTTTGCTGCTTTCAGTTACAGCAAGCACTGCTGCCAGCCTGCAGGACAGAAACAAGCCAGCGGCCACTGCTCAAACTGCCTGGCAAAGTACCGGCTGACGCGTGCACCAGGGTCCCTGGCTCCTGTCGTGCAGAACACCTCTATGCCCCATCCCATGAGAACCTCTCCTTCCCATCAGCAATGGCAAGATGGCCACAAGGTCAATGGCAGTCAAGAGGTCAAACCACATCCTGGGGTGCATCGAACACAGTATAACCAGCTGGTCAAAAGAGGTGATTATCCCACTGTATTCCCCATCGGTGTGGCCTCACCTTGAATAGTGTCTGCCATCTGGGCCCCAGAATTTAAGAAGGATGTAAAGGTCGTTGAATGCGTCCAGAGGAGGGCAACAAAGCTGGTGAAAAGGCTGGGAGGAATGTCCTATGAGGAATGGATAAGGACTTTGGGCTCGTCTAGTTTGGAGAACAGAAGGCTGAGGAGTGACCTCATTGCTCTCTGCAGCTTCCTGAGGAGGGGAAGCAGAGAGGGAGGTGCTGAGCTCTTCTCCCTGGTATTCAGTGTGGGAATGGTTCAAAGCCACACCAGGGAAGGTTTAGACTGGACATTAGGAAGCACTTCAATAGGCTTCTTAGAGAGGTGGTCAGTGCATTTGACAGCCTGTCAGTGTTCAAGAGGTGTTTGGACAATGCCTGTAACAACATGCTTTAACTTGGTCAGCCCTGAATTGGTCAGGCGGTTGGACTAGATGATCGTTGTAGGTCCCTTCCAACTGAAATAGTCTAGTCTAGTCTATCAGTCAACTGCTTTTAAAGGAATTGGTGTTAAAAATGGGGCTGAAAATTTGGAATTCCCTTTCTGCGCCCAAATGTAGTTATTGCACAGTAGCTCTTCTGAGAAGAGAGAGCAGCTGAGAAGCTAGCTCTTGCAGAGATACCTAATGCCAAATGGTAACAATGACAAGGGATGCAAAGTTATCAGAAGTCTTCCTCTTCCTTTCATCTGAACTTGAAAGGAATAAGAGAATGGACTTCCTTCTCCATAAACTTCTTCCTGTTAGCAATCAAAACTATAAAAATCAGCGCCTCAAAAAAAAAAACAAACTTAAAAAAATACTGTATCAAAGGTAAGCAAATTACAAGTGTGTGGAAAGGAAACAAAAATGTGCAAACTATTTTCTATGATTCAGGGGCATGTGGGATGCCACACTGTTTTCGCCTGTGCAAAACACAATACTTTACACTACTGCTTAACAGTAGTCTAAAACCATCAGCAGCACTGCAATATGCTTTAGCGTAACCAAACTGGTGTTTCAGCACCTGAGCCTGTTATGAGAAAAATTGTGCTGGCAAGGCAAGGTGTGAAAAGAAGAAGAAATCCTTCTGCTAAATGCACAAGATACCCTTGGCCAAAGAAACCAAAGTTTAGAAATACAGATTCTTTCTGCAACTTGTATCTTTTTAAAAGAAATACTAATGGAAAAAGAAATGATGAATTAAAATTTCCATAATTTAGGTGACTAAATGATAAGTGCTTCTGCACAACCACCATACCATCAACAGGCAACAGCGCAAGATCTGCTTGAAAGCCACCACTTCCTGAGTTCAGCTACAGAAAAAAGGAGGGAGAGAAAGATATTCTTCTCTTAATCCTTGCCGACATCTGCACAGGGTCTAACTGCAGAGACGCTATGCTTTCATCACATACATACATCCTCCCCCTAACTAAAATGTTACTGAAATTAAATACAAAGACTAAAAGATTCAAATGAATTAAGTGATCACATATATATGGA
Source organism: Vanellus vanellus (assembly GCF_965231255.1). NCBI lineage: Eukaryota > Metazoa > Chordata > Aves > Charadriiformes > Charadriidae > Vanellus > Vanellus vanellus. The sequence continues at coordinate 24,368,423 of NC_138913.1, read as the reverse complement.
AAATTACATGAAACACACATTGTCGTATTCTTGGTTACTTCTTTCACATGTTACTACATAGTTTCAACCGTTTCAGCACTTACCACCCAAGAATAGTTAATTCTGAATATAAAAGGGCAGACATACAAAATATTTATGAAGAGTGTAGGACTTCTAGAAGAGGTGTGAATATCCAGACGTGATTGATGCAATGCTGTCTCTCCTGGGGTGCAGACAGGGAGCTGGGTCCCTGGAAGGAACAGGCTAAAAATAGTGTGTTGGCAGTGGGAGGGAGGCTTCTGGATTTGGGAAGACACCACTGCAGGTGTCTTGTATCAACTTTGGAAAGTCCTTTTGCTTATCTCTGCTTTGATTCCCCACATGTAAAATGGAAAAAGATAACAGATCCTACCTACGCCACCAGGATGACACCAGACCAGTTACATTTAGGAGAGGACGGAAAACCCCAAACTAGTCAGTGTCAAGCAGACAAGCCTGTGTTGCGATGTCCTCTGTAGACATCCAAATCACCCTAAATGTGGTGTGGTTAGGCACAGCAAACACCACAGCTCATCAGCACAATGCTCAGCAGAGCTAGTATTTAATAAACAGGTTATAAGGTTAGTGAAGCACTAAACTTACCTGTCCAACTATGCATACAAGAAGAAGAGATGGATGTTCATTAACAGCCAAATCCTCTGTGCACTCTACCTCTTGTGATAGCAAGTTAAACCTCACTAGTACATCATGATAAAATAAACATATGCACTTCTGCTGGCCTGCTAACATTATAGTAGACCATGAGTTGGCGATTGGCACAAAATAATGGTACACACAGTTTACATAATGAAGTAATAGAGCAGAACACAGAGAAAGCAAAATGAATTTTAATAAAAATAATTTTTAAAAAGTTTCCTTTCCCCCCTCCCAAATAAGTCTTTTAGAAATATATAATTTTGTAAAAATATTTCCTTTGAGGAACACTTTATCAATATAAATTCAGGGAAAAGTAACATTGCCAAACTCTGACTGCTGTCACTGTATTTCTAACTAATTCATCTTTTCATGGTAAGTATCTAAACTCAGAGGTTCGCTGTCTTTCAATTTCTGCTACCTTAGGAAGACCAGAAAACACAATTCAGCTGGCAACCTACCTCCTTTTTCTGTTAAGCAATTCTAACAAGCAAACTACCTCTACTAAACAATGGAAAACATAAGTTGTAGTATCATACAATTTCTTTGGGGTTTCTTTTAAGAAACGTTCCTGAAGCAGCAGTTGTTAGGTAATACAGTTAATTGATATCCAGCTGATTCCCTAAAATACTAAAGATGCACGGATTAAACATTTTGGTATTTTCAGCATAAAGATGCACGTGCATATCATGTTCAATGCATGGCATAGATTATAAGGCCTCAGTAGAAAAACACTGTGGGATACAGGAAGAGGAAAGTCTGGAACCTAACTATGGGAGCCTTTACGATCAAGCTTTCCTTATTTTCTAAACTGCTTGTTTCTGGAAGTACTGTCAGCAACAGGAACACAGTTTGCTACGCTTTTCCTGTAAACATCCACTACTGGCTTTAGTCAAAGACAGGATGCCATATTAGATGCACTTTTTCTCTTGCCTCAAATGACTCTTACATTCTTCTTCAGGTCATTGTTTTCTCATAATGACATTCAGCAAAATTCCCTCTCTGCCATGAGGGCTACCATAAATACATCTAACAATTTCTCACAGACACACGCTGTGCCATTAAACAGGCCCCAGAAACAAGCCAAGGAAAACTGACCTTTCCCATTAAGAAGAAATGGAGCTGTGAGCCATGCGGGGTCTTGATCAAGACTCTCCTGGTCACCACAGGGTGAACCCTAGAAGGATGCAGCTCCTCAACCATATGAGCAGCCCAGTTGACTCAAAATGTGTACAAGTGCCTTTTCGAACGGTGGTCCAGTTATGCAGTTATTTTGTTACTTCAGCACTGTGAAAAATAAAATGAGAGCTCCCTGATCATCTTCAATAACTGATTTTTTTCTCACCTTGCAAAATTACAGCTGAAGCACCCGTCTCATAATGCTGGTGGAGGGAGGGAGTCTTATGGTTTGGAGGTTTGTATGATCTGTTGGGAAACAGTTGATTTACAAAAATGCTGTCTCAAGTCTTTCAAAGGTAATTGTGAGTTGAAGACCAGTGTAGCTAATGGTTTGAGTAGGAAAAAAAAATAGAAAAATACTTTATAAGTGTCAAAATGACTCAGACATTAGACTGGAAAGAGGCATATGCTGACATGTGGTATGTAGGGCCCTGAACTGGGGTGCATGAGCCCCACTTGAACGGCTGCTCTGTGGAGTTAGAGAATAACTAAAAGCGCAAAAGCTGCAACACAAGATACATCTTCACCAACTTGTTGCCATTGGTGATGCAGCTTGAGAGTTAGCAGAATAAGGATGTAGGGGAATGAATGCCTGAATTGCCTGGACCTTAGATCAGAACGTAGTAGAAGAATTGAGAACAAATTCATTTTCCTTTGGGTTTATTCACATTTCATCAGTTTCAAATTTCACCAATCCCCAGAGCACTGACACAGAAAATACCCACCCTCCTGCCCTGGCCTCAGGAGCCCCATGGCAGCATCCCCAGTTGATTTCTCTGTGGAAACCAAAACGTGTCTCTCAACAAATACTAGATCACTTTAAAATTAAACATGTCAGAGCTTAAAGAGAGAAATCAGCTCACCTGCTCTCCCAAGCAGCAGATTTAGCTTCTCCAGCTTTGAAAGGACCCTTTTCCACCAGGACATTCTTGGCCCTGGTGCACAGCAAAGGCTTGCTGGTGCCTCCCTCAAGCTGTAGCACCCTTCCAGAGGACACTAAACGCCCGTGAGAAGGCCATCGCCTGGGGTCAGACCTCTGTATTGCCACAGCATCTTCCTGGCCTTGGCCTCTTGGTCTCACCAGCAACCCACAGGCAGCACTTATGGTCACTTCCTCTACAGAAAAGCTCCATTTCAGCTGCTTCTGTGCTTTGGCCCTCTCCACCCATCACCATCAGAGCTTTTGGCTCTCCATGTTCTCATCACTCCCGGGCTGTCCACAGTGTGGACAGTGGAGCAAACACAGAGGCTGGTGAAGACAAGGAGTCTAGTGCTCAGCTGGTGGAGGCAAGTTGTGGCATAAGCTAAGATACAGGTATCTTTTTCTCCTGGTGATCAACCACAGCAACAGAGACATCACAGGGCTGAAGCCGTGTTTCTCATTTCCCCTGCAGCCACCAGATGGAGCAACTCAATAGCAAACGGCTCTGCAGAGCCACCGGATTTAGGTGATTGGACATTTCATGCCAGTTCTGGCTCACCCAGAGGCTGCAGCCTGCCCTGGTGGGAGGCTGCAATGGCCCAAGGTGCCTACATGGCCCATGGCAGACAGGAGCAAGCTCCTGGCCCATGTCCCAGGTGGGATGTAGGGAGAGGTTGGTGTTCCTGGGTGCCACCCAGTGAGGCCTCGTAGCAGGACCAAGGAGCTCAAACGTGCTCTCAGTCCCCCAAGGCAACTCCAACCAAGCACACTTGAGCAATAAAAGCTTCTCCAGGACCATCACAAGGCTCCACACATTGCTCTTTTGTGGCCTCTGTTGCCCAAACTCCTGCTGTTTCCTTCTGGCTGGCTTCTGAAGCCTCCTCCCCGGCCCAGAGCTAGAGCAGCCCTTCAAACAAGAGAAAATCCAGGGGCCTGGGGAGGCAGCAGGGAGGTGAATGAAGTTGAAAAGTGGAGAAGACTTAAAGGACATCTGGGGGAAATCAAGGAAGAAAGCAAGGGGATCACAGCAGGGGATGCTCTCTCTTCTCAAGCAGAGAAAATATTTTTCTCACTGGTTAGACTCTGATTTAGATCAAGAAATTAACACTACGTGTCTGCTGCACAACCCTGTGTAGTGCAATGGTTACTGATTTAGCTCCTAAACTGGAAGGACGTCAGCAGCAGCAGCCTCATACTGAAAAGCCAGGACCATGGTACTGCTGTCTGTGGTGTTGTCCTGTGTCAGGGCACGGCAACAGCCCAGCACTACCTTGGGATGGCTGCCACAGCCCAGCACTGCAAAGAGGGAGGTCGGCCCCAAGGGCAAGCACAGGGAATGAGCAGAGCTTCGCTGGTTACCACCCAGGGATGCATGCATGGCCTGAATGGGAGGTCTGTGTGACAGCAGCAATAAGGCAAAGTCCTCAATACTAGCAAAAAAACGCACATGAAACAGCTCCTTTGTCAGCAAAAAGGAACAAGATGATGCATTCAGCATCTGAACTCACACAAAACAGCAGGTGCTTCTCACACTGGTGGCATCGGAGACACGCACAGAGGCACCAAGGACAGGGCAGAGTTTGCAGGGTGTGGCCTTCTTCTCCCCGGTCTGCAAGAAAAGGGACAGCACACTTGGTCTTGAGGACTTGGTGAAGAGTCGCCTCCCATTAGCACAGAGTAGGGCCTGCAGCGAGAAAAGAAAGGTACTTCAGCTGCTCACAGCTTTCTCACCCCTGCATCACAAGTTAAGCTCTTAATCAACGGTCTGAGAGTCCTTCACGGACTAGCCCAGCCTTTCCATTACACCGTTCACTTGGTTTCATTTTCCTCTCACCATCAGCCCTCAGCAGCATCCTTTTTCACCATTTCAATTTTGAAGGAAGAGGAGTCTTCACACCGTGTCCCAAATGCAATTCCTTCATGTCCTGCATGCCTTCCTTCACTTCTCCTCAGTTTCCCCCCTAAAAACTCACGGGGACGTTTGCTGGAAAAAAAAGCAGACCAATCATTGGCATTGGCTGAACTATGACGTGCCAACCCTGGCATTGCTGCTTCCTCTTCCTCCCCTTTCCAAACCATCCTTCTCCAGGCATGTAGCCAGACAGGGCTTTGCAACAAGCACACCCAGGAGGCACGCCTTTGGGCAGACTCTGGCGAGGTGGACAGTGCTTAGGCGGCATGAGAATATGAGTATCAAAGAGAAAATAAGAGAGAAGAGACAGCTCCAAGTGTGTGAGGGGAAACCCCTGAATGAGGAAGAGAGAGCATCCATGCCGAGCATTGGTGGCAGTATCAGAACTAGCATGTGCGAACCCTGGACCAGGACAGAAGCGCAGAGAGCACTCTGGCAACTGGGCTTAGGTCCCATGCTCATGGCAGCCTTGGTTCCCACCACCCAGGCTGGGTCAGGCCCCAAATGCGTCTTTGAGGTAATGGTGGCTGTCTGTGTTGTGGGGGGGTTATTGTTAATAACCAAAGTGCAGTCATGGTCACAGGACCACCACACAGAAGTGAAACCTAGGTGAGGAATGCGATGAGGTATTGTTCACTGAGACCTTCTATCATGTTTTTTCCCCTTGGTGGTGTTTCTTTTTTTTTTTTTCTTAAGTAGAGTCATTTCAACTAAAATACCATGGGGAAACCCCAAGTACTGTTTCTTCTCTCATCTCCTATCCCCATCTCTCTCACAGACGCCCAGGTTTGAATTCAGCCAATATAATCCTCAGTTTTTATATTTAAGGGGTATGCAGAGGACCAAGCAAAACTACTCCTATGGCCTTTCTTTCCCCCTTTGTTAAGAAGATTGCGAACTCATATACAATGGGAAAAAAAATCTTTTTTTCCCCTTCCCCCCAATACTCTCCATTGGTACATTCATTGATACATTCCCTACTCCCTAGGAGTATAAACAGATTTAAGAGTAACCCTTGTCTTTTTTTAAAATACTAACTGAAAATCAGTGACCTCTTTTTCCTTTTTGGTATCATGAAAAGTAACGGAAAGAATGACAGGGATAGCTCAGGATTTAGCTTAAAGCACATTTTGACAGCTAACACTACTCATGGATGTTACATGCAGTGAATAAAATCATGTCTTGTAGAAAAAAACAAACAAACAAACAAAAAAAAAACAAAAACAACAAAAAAAACACAAACAACAACAAAAAAATCAAACCAAACCCAAAACCCGTAGGGCCAGAATTTACTTCTCTGTTACTGGAGACTGTTTTGAATGGGTGACTCAGAGACACTAGCCCCACAAAGCCATCTATTTACATCTTTAAATGAGCTCTGTGTGATATACTATGTACATAGCGTGCGTATGCAGACACAGCGTGGGGAGACCGATGTTGTAATGGAAATATGTGATGAAATGAGAAGTAGCAGCATTTTGTGCTTTCTGACATACTCACCAGCAGTTACTTTGCATGCAGCTCACTCCACCGCCTTAAAAGAAAACACAAGTGTCAAGAATTCTACAGGCTGAGAAGGAGAAAAAGTCAACAACCAGAGCTACAGACAGCCCAAAGGTAAGATTACAAGAGAGAATATTTCATTGTAGTGAAACCTTGCCTTAAAAGCTTTCTTCGTGCTACAAGATCTGAAAATGTAAGTATATTTTACCTAACTTGGTTTGTTTATAGCTTATCTACATATTTTTCTAAGAATGAACGGAGCTACCTTTTGCATTGATGCTTTAAATATTTTTTTCTGTTTGATTTATAAATCTACACAACAGATTCTAGTCTAAAATGCCTTTTTATCATAACTAGATTTTTCTCAGGTAAAAGTCTTGGTAAGAAGCTGAAAGTTTATTTCTCTAGACCCAGAATTTCCAAGACACACTATCAAACAAAGAAAGAAACAAAAGACTAATGAAATCTCCTACAGAGGCAATGAAGTAAAGAACTTTGCCAATATTTATTACTCTCCAGTAATTCCTAAATTAACTTTTCCTCCCTTTGGCTCTCAGTAAGGGGTTCCCTCACAGCATTAGACTCAATGAAGGGGACTCAGCAGGAGCACTGCATATGGGGTTGCCGAGCCTAAACCACCCTCTTGTACCGGGCAGTATCAGATTGTCAGTGTAACCCCTCACCTGCCACGGGCCATTCCCAACAAGGGAATTTCATTATTTCCCCTCAAAATTCCCTCAGTCCCTCGCAGATGGCAGCAAAGCAGGCGCCGCTGACAGGGTTGCTGCCCCACTGAGCAATGTCCCCCAGTGCCTTACAGGCAGAGGTGCTCTGCAAGGAAGGAGGCTGTGAAATGCTTTACACAGCCAGCAGCACTGCCTACTGCGGGGACCCAAATAAAACCTGTACCTGCTACAGCAGGACAAAAGCTGCGGATGGATCCCTGCACCCACAGCCCTGCCAGCACCTCATTCTCACAGTTGAAACCGGCTGACAAATCTGAAATGAAACAGCATCAAGATCAGTTACTCCTGTAGGAAAAGCACTGGTTCGAAGTAGTAACAACTGTAGAAAAGTAGAGGAAAGTAATTTCTGGGCGCTGACACAAAGATCTTTGAAAGACTTTATTTACAGGTTGTATTTGCTGTGACGGAAGTGGCTGGAAGAGAGGACCAGGTATTCCTGTGCATGTGCATTTGCATTTGTAAGCGATTCCAGCTGAGATCAGCATTGCAGAAAACAATGAGAGCCTCCTGGTCCTTACAGGAGAGTCTGAGGGCAGGATCAAACCAGCACCCTTCCTCTAAAGAAGAGAATTACTTCATGACCCCTGCTCAGAGGGTGCCTACCTCGACATTTTCAGTCCCCTTTTTGCAGAGAAACCAGACACGTGTTCTCTAAAACTGTCTTTGCAGATACAAATTTATCCACTGTGGTAAGTCTGGCTGGTGTAGGCAAAAGGTTGGGTTCTTAAATCTCGTTCTTCTTCTACAGACTTAACCTCTGCTAGAAATAGCCTGTTTGAAACTTCCTGCCTGCCTCCTTTTAGCAAGCTTGTCAGAAGGGCTGGAGGTAATCACAGCCTCTCTTTGCCCAGTGCTGGTGGGAGAGGGTGCAGAATGGCAACAACTGTTTGGGATCTTCACATAAGTAAATATGGGGGACCCTCATGCTCCTGGCTCCCCAAAGTCTCTTATGATAGCTTGATTCAGGAAATCTGATCCAACTAATTGCTTCCATCCCCACAATCCAAGTAACCTTAAAATCAGAGGCTGCTACTCATTCTGCAAAGAGATTGCATCACTCCAAGGGGATGGTGTGGTCACCTCTATACTCTGCCTAGCCTAAATTATAGCGTAGCACAGTTTGGGGTAACAGTGCAAGTGAAGCTTGGGCCCCAGAAAGCCTTGCTCCTCCTTGAGGCACAACCTTGCTCCCAGATCCCTTGGCACTAAGCAGCTCCATATTATTGGGAGCTACAATTCAGCATGCAGCAGCCCAAGAGGAAAAACTGTCTCCAAGTCTGTGGACACACAAAGACCTCATTGGTCTTTGTACCAGGTCTTAAACATGATCTGCGTCCTTCCTTGTAGTAAAGGCGATTTTCTTCTCTTCCAGTATACCTGGAGAGATGAATGGCACCCATGCCAAGAGCAATATCAGCGCTACCGTGGAACTATTCCAGCTCATCGTGTACACCCCCACGTTTACCCTGGGATTGCTGTTCAATGTGATGGCTCTATCATTCCTTTTGTTTAAGGTCAAAAATCTGTCAGAATCTACAGTCTACATGATAGCCCTTATTTTCCTGGATACTTTGCTACTGTTTACTCTTCCTTTTAAAACCATTTCCTACCACCTTCAGAACAAGTGGAACTTGGGGTCTGTTTTTTGCTCCACCTTGGAGAGCCTTTACTTTGTAAACATGTACGGCAGCATCCTCATCTCCCTCTGCATCTGTGTAGACCGGTACATCGCTATCCGGCACCCTTTCACAGCTCTCACCCTGCGATCCACAAAGAAAGCTGCTATGGTCTGTGCTGTCATCTGCCTGGTTACCTCAGTTGGGACAGTCTCTACTTTCCAGCTGCATGGAGAGGGCCACAACATCTCATCCTGCTTCCATAACTTCTCCAACAGCACGTGGAAAAATACAGGTCTGCTCAGCACCTTGGAGACTATCTTCTTTGGCAGCATGGCAGCCATGACTTTCTGCACTGTTCAGACCATCAGGTGTTTGAGAAAGCACAGAAAAGCAGACAACCCCCAAACGCACATCACCAGAGCGGAGAAGATAATGGTAGCAAACCTTGTGGCATTTTTGGTCTGTTTCATGCCTTACCACGTGGCATACCTTGTGTATTTTCTGGTGAAGAATAACATCATTCACACCAGTTTTCAGCAAGTGCTACGAAACATCGTTCAGGTCACTCTTTGCTGGGCAAACCTGAACTGCTGCCTTGATGGCGTGTGTTACTATTTTGTTTTAAAAGAGTCCTTGGAAGAGCCATTAAAAAACAGTGAAAACACAGCTATGCAAAGCCTTGATCCACATGCTGCATGTTAGTTACTTGGGATGATGTGTGGAGATGCTTTCATGGAAAGCGCAGGGTCCTGAACTACTTATCTAAGCAATTTCCTTTAAATATTCATGAAATTTCATAAAGATTTATGAAAATATTTCATAAAAAACCCAAACTAAGTCTATTCCCAGGAGACTGCTTCTAACTTTTTTTATTTCCTTCCTTAATGCTTTGTGTTAGCATGCATGGGTAAAAAGCAATGGAGTTATTTCCTGTAAATGGAGATGCATATGTCTTTGGATGTGATTCCTCTTTATCGTGAAAAAAAAAAAAAAAAAATTTGTTCACTTATATGTGGTAATGTCTTTCAGCCTCCCTGTCTATATTGCACCTGCAAACCTCCACAGGCCTTCAGTCACTACAGACTTGGGCTGCTGAGAAACAGAGACTTAGAGTTTATGGTAAAAAGCTTCAGACTAAATTCTGTTGCTTCCCCCGCCCTTATCATGTATGCTCGTGCTCACACACACGCACACCTGTCAGGTTTAGATTTGCACATGCTCTTTAAAAAAATAAAGTGATTGTAACTCTAAATCCAAAGGCAGCTTTAAGACAACATGGGTATAGCAAGATTGCCATGCCATTCCTCCATGGACTCACTTGCTGTGCAAGGTGCAACACTTCTTGTGCCTACCACATCACGCTTCTCAAGGATATTGCCACTAGCTCAAGTCCCTGGATAGCTCAGATTAATTAATTATCCCAGTTCCAGGCTTCCTTACCAGCTCCTCTCCTGCTCACAGGCTTTTCATATATCTGTTCCTCCCTGCTTGATTACAAACCTAGTTTCATGAACAGAGCTGAACCAAGCAAAAGCATGAAATAAAAAGCCTGAGTCCAATGTAGTGGCAAACACGTGAATCTGAAGGAACAAACCCCACCTTACTGGGGGATAATAGCAGCCTGGATCCCTAAAGCAGTAGTCAGCAACATAGGATCCCAGGGGGAAAGCAACCTTTCGGACCTTGGAGCAAGCTGAGCACTACCACTTCCCAAACAAACAAGGCAATAAAAAATAATCCACCAGCAGGAGCCCAACATGCCACTCAGCTACTTCTTATCAGTGCTTGCAGACATCTAGATAAACGGAATGACAACATGCTCCCTGCCTGGAGAGAGGCAGCTCACAGCTCTGGGGGACCTCATTGCTGCCCCTTGCGCTACCCTGGTGGCCAGCTGCCACTTTCCTGAGCAATGAGGATGTCGACAACCAAAGCAATTAGGTGTCATATTCATGTTGAGCTGCATCCTTGCAGTGTATCTTCTAGGCAGAGATACCGATCCCAGCCTTTGAAGTGCGTTTTCTCTGTGCAGTTTTGAGAAGGATAACACAAAGACTGTGTGAGCTAGTGACTTTGCATGTGGAGACTCTAGTTTGTAAAAGTGAAATTTTTGTGAAGTCACTGTATTTTGTATGAGATTGTACCACAGAAGTCCAGTCACTGAGGAGGGAAACACTGACCCGACATAGACTTATGTGTGTGCCAGTGTTCACAGAGTCCTTTTCGTGTTCAGCTGATGAACTGTGCTTCTGAGGATACAAGGGCTGTGCATTTACACTAGCCATGTCCTGGCAATGTCCAAGTGCATGAAAATAAAACCCACCAGGATATTCCAGCAAGAATTCCCTCTCCATATCAGTTGCCATTTTGATTGACTCCCTTGGTAAATTCAGAATACCTGACTAGCTTCCCTGCCAGCAGGCACTCAGTCCTCATCATCTCCTTGTTCATCACTCATAACTAACTGCACTTCAATAGACTCAAAGGTTTTACCACTGAGATTTCAGATTCCTTTTGGAAGCAGAGTTAATAAATAATAAAAGAAAACAGTGCTGATGCAGAAGATGTAGTTTACATTTCAAAGCAGTGGGCCATGCCAAGACGGCCTCCACTTTAACTGATAATGCCTGAACATAGGGAACGGGAATTTTGTCAGTACCTCAGGAGGCAAAAAATGCCAAAGTATATGAGGAAGCTGATCTCAGTTGCAGTTCTATAGCTTGAGGCAGCTCCATTAGTTTTGCTGACATGACTTTGGGCTTATACTGCTATTACTGAGAATAGAAACTTACCTGTAGTTTTATGCTTCCTGTTGCTCAGCTTTTTTTCCATTTTAAGGTATGCCTGTTCTTACTTACTTGTTATCCTGCTGTCCTTGGTCCCAAAGACCATAAAGTCACTTGCACTATAATTTCATTTAGAGTGCTGGTAGACAGTAGAGATGAATACCATATTTAGGAATTTTTAGCTTGACTACCTCCCTCCACAATAACACACTGCTTAAAACAGGCAGGGATGTTGACCGAATTAAGCATCATTAAAGCTGTATGAAGGACAAGTTAAAAGCACTTGAGACGTTTCTTCTTCTCCCAAGCCTTTCCCCTAGGTTTCTCCAACATTACTGGTCACTGATTTTTTTCTAGAAACAGACAGGCTGAGGTGTGGAAAAGCTACTGACCTCCCCACGGACAGGGTAAAGCCAACCACTGCCTGAACTCCCTCCCTCAACACATGGCTCACAGTGCCTCTGCCAGCTCTGAGAGAGCACTAATTATCAGGGCAGGGTAACAACTTCCATTCTAGATTTCTGGGGGAAATGATAACTTTGCAAAGGCAACATTTTCTACTCAAAATTCCTCTGCTGGAATTCATCGCTTCTAAGCCTCTGAACATTCATTTTCCAGGTCAAATCTGGTGTGGTCCGATCCACTCTCTTTGCTCAGGTGGGTAGCTGTAACAGTTTCTTCATTTGTAGGGCTTTATATCCAAATCATGACACTGGGTATCTAGCAAGACTACATTGATTTCTGTTTGCACCAAGAGAATATTAACATAGAGTGCTAAGAAATAAAAGGGAAAAAAATCTGAAAATTTGCAATCTAAAGCCATCACAGGCTTTCCAGAATACAGGTAATGATTCCTCCTGAGGAGGAAAAGAAAGCAAAACCCAGGATTTTTTTCAAAATTATTCACCCCTAAGGACTGAGGACTCATTCCCAACACATACAGTTCTTAGCTAGAAATGGTTAGTTTATTCTGAAAGGAGAATGGAGGCTAGAGAGCTCTTATGGAACACTTTTTCCACTTGCGCTTGTTTTTGCATTTGGATACTGAAAGAGAAAAGGTGTAAACCAGCACTGAAAGCATAGCGGGTCGTGGGAGGTAGTGAAGCTGCTCTACCAGGGAACTTCACTCTTTGGGCCAATAAACCCGATTCATTTGAGAGGCCCTTCACAAAATGCACCCTGAGGCTGCCAGGTTTCTTGCCGAGAGATCTGTCTTGCAGACATTCATGCACGTATCGTATTCACATAAGTAACTTTCTTACTCACTTATTTGCAGGTTTCACAAAAAGACTAGGCGTGTGTTCCAGCAGCTTTGATATTTCACACTTAACCTAGCCAAATGTCCTATTTCCTACAGACTCACTCACCTGGGAACGTGGTGAAGCTCAAACTTAGGTATATAATAACTCTGCACATCTGCTTTCCAAATTTCTTTTCTTCTACTACAGCCATTATCTTGTGTTTCGGGGTCAGGAAGCATCTGTTTGGATTGGGAAGGAAAAAGGTTTAAAAGAAAACATCACTGAAGATATTTGCATATAACCACAGAAATGCCAATCAAAGATCTCATCTCTCCAAAATAAAGAATCAGCACAGGTACCAGGCATGCAGTATCCCTTACAGACTTCACTATTGCCTTTTACATTTTATGAAAGATGTCCACATACAATGAATAGAACAAAATATTTACCATGAGCAATGCCACATCTTTGGTCAGTGATAATAAGAAAAAACATCAGAAAAGCAAGTCTCAAGAGAAATGCATAGGCTTTTATAGAAATTTTCATATGCATGCACTCCTCTACAAGTGGTTTTAACATTTCTATTGCCACTAGAGAGGGTCAAAATTGTCTTTTGTTTTCTCTGCAGAAAGACATAACCATGAGCCAAAGAAGAATTTGTAGCACTCTAGATGCTAGGGAGAAGCCCTCTGAGAAAATTCGCACAGACAAGAAGTGTGAAATAGTTAATTTTGCTTTGAAAGTGGAGTACTACAGATAGGCACATGCAGAAATTGCACCCCAGCTCACTTCACAGTCATTTCCCCACACGGCAAAGCTGTTTGTGTGTTCTTTTCATCTGCTGCATTTACTGGTGCTGAGATGGAAGTCTCATAAAGAAGCAAAAATGTCCCAAGTGACACAATATAGTGACAGAACATTCCCATTGATGACCGTGGTGTGACAAGAGACACGCAGAGTCCTTGATGTGTCCGGTTTCAGTGTGAGGATACTCTGACTCTCAAATTTGACCTGTGCAGCTTGCTCCTGGATTTGCAAATGGCCAGTGCAAAGCTACAATTCAATCAAGTGCTCCGGCTTGCCTTACTCAGCCCTGTCTTCATCCATCCTTCCCTTTCATGTGCCTCTGTCTTCGGCTTTATGGAGGCACTGAATTGTCTAGAAAAGCTGAGAATTTTCCCTCCATTGCTTTTCTTGCCCACTGAGAAATTTCTACCATAGCAACAAACTCGAATGAATCAGTGTCTTTAGCTACTGTGACAGGCAAAGGACACCTACAACTGCTCCATTTATCCTTCATATTCTGATTCTTATACACTGTCACATCATAAGAGTGACATTTACCACATTATCCAATATGAAAAAAAAAAAGTTGCTGTGGGATACTGATACAACCAAAAACCTATGAGGAACCAGAAACATTTCCCAGGAAAAGCTGAATCAGTGCCATTTGCAGACACCAAAGGATGTGAAACCTCACATCTGCTGTATGCCACAGATTCCTATTAATCCTTCTCTCTATTACAAGACAAAAAAAGGCATTAAACTGGGATTATACTTGAGAGCAAGTATCAGCAGTTTAGAGTTATAAAAACTGCCAGATAATTGTTAATCCAAAGCATTACAAACCCAGGAAATCCAGTTTAGATTACACTTCAGAATACGCCAACACAATCCCGACTATTCCCCGTTAAGTATTAACTTTGTGACTACAAGTAAAGCCACCTTCCAGAGACCAGCATCTAACCTCATCCCACTCAGCCAGCCATCATATCTGAGACAATGAAGGCCACTATTTGAAATAGCTTTATTCAGTTTAAAGAGGAGCTTAGGAAAGCACGAGAAGTTGCAGACTGCAGAGACCAGTCTGACTTCATTCATGCTAACAGGAAGTGCAGTGGCTCAAAAATGTCACAGCTGAAAGGGGCAGAAATTAAAGGAATGGGACTTTTGACAGACCAAGGTCAGTGTGGCTGCAAAAACCCTGCAGACAGATTTGTTTCCCTCATGCAGAGTAAAATAACTTGATCTTAATAATCAATATGATTATGTAGACCATTTTATATGTGTAGTGAGAAGATAAAAGAAAGCCTGAGTTATAAAATGCTCTTCATCTCACTCTGAGCTCAGGCTCTCGCTGCTGCTTCTGCTTGCAGCTGCGCAGAGACCTGTTGGGACCTTGGGGCAGGACCCAGCTGTGTGACGAGGTATGTGTGCTCCCATTTGAGATGCCCTGGGGTATCCCACCCAGCCTCCAATGCCCAATTGAATGGAGATGAGCTATTCTGGGCCCTTCCCACCTCTACCTGTCTCTCACTACAAAAATCATACGAAAGGATGGGATGTTACCCACAGCCTGACACACCTTGCCTTATGATTCCTCAGAAAATCACATTTAGGCTACAAGGAGTGGGAGGGAGGTAAAGCAACAAGCTGGACCCATTTGCATTTGTAACCAACTCCATGCTGTAGTGGCAAGACAAAACTTAACTCTACACTCAGCAGCAATAGTGAGACCTTTAATGCCCCCCGCCTTTGCAACACAAAATACAGAGGCAAGAATAATATGTTCCCTTGTTTTGGAACAATGGGGCAGAAATCCAGCAGTATCACTGAGTGTTATCCTAGATTTCATTTCTGGACTTCAGCACACTGTTCACGTCATTATTAAACTTCATGCTATCATGGGTTATTGGTCTCTCAAATTAGCCTGTGTCACTTGCCTTGGATAAACACATACACCTACCACAAAACATCTTAAAAGACATGCCAAATCTCTCTCCCACTTGTTGGCAATCAAAAATCTGATCCTGTGAGTAAATATGCCCATTCTAACTTCTAGTCTGTGGGGTTGTCTAACTTGCACAACAGAGCAGCCAGACTCCCATACTGCAAACTATTTTGTTTGCATCAGATGAAGTGTTTGTTTTTCCAGAACTCCATTGCATACACTCAAGAATCTTATTTTCAACATTCTTCCTAATATGTATGTTTACAGCCCAGCTCCCACCTCATGTTTACATGTCCTTTAAACACAAATGTAAACAGAACCACATAGGTCACAATCTCGCTTACCAAAGTTTTGGCAAAACTGTTCAGGGTACAAATTATTATTTTCTTGGATAAATACAAAATGTCAAAGCAACAAACCTTGAAGGGCATCCTGACTGGGAGCCGAGAGGAAGGAAGCACTTTGCTGGTCAGTTTGAGGGCACCTAGGAAAGTCTTGCGACATTTTATTAATGAATACATCACAAAGTACCATTAGGCAAGTTTTCCAAATCCAACAAGATGAAGTGGCACCACAAGCCTACAGCAGATGACAAACCAGCCATGGAGCAGAGCCATGTTGCAGGTGGCCCACTGGAGCAGATTAGCACCTGCAGCTCCAGCGTTCACAGCCTCCAGGGGAGAACTGGGGTTTTGAGAGCAGCCAGAAGCAGCACATGCAGATTTCAGTTCTTTAACAGCTACATTTGCCCCTTGGAGGACTCTGGGGAAGCATCTCTATCAGAAAGGTAGTTCACCGATGTAACTTATATTTTCTGTATTACTGCAACCCGCTCTCCATTACAACCATATTCGCACAACTTCTGCTGCATACTTAATCCACCTGAAGTTAGAAACCCTTTTCTATATCACAATCAGTTGCTGTGGAAACGAGCCCAGAATCCCAGATGATTAGAGTCCAGGGGGTCTGATTTAATTGCACTCCCTGGACAGACTCAGACTCCAATGGTCAACGTCCAAATGAGGAATAAGTAATAGGGATGGATCAACTCTTGAGAAACAAAAGGTCCCATTTTCATGCAAATAGCATTCATTAGGAAGAACAATGAAGGAAAATAAAGAAAAGTCAGAGACAAAGCAGCAGAATCTTTCTGGGCTGAAGGTTTTTCAAGAGGCATCAGCTGCTCCTTTTAACCATAAACAAAATTTCAGAGTGTTTTTAGATTCGCTTTTGCATCCCTAGGTGTGAGTTGGTAGATGCAACCAAAAGCAAGTGTCCGATTTGCTCTAACTTTCTTTTTGTCACTTGGTTCCTATTCACACCCTTAGATGTGAACAATTTTCAACTTCTGTTACCAAACTTTTAAAGGAGAAAGAAACTTTAAGAAAAAAAGAATTAAAAAAAAAAAGAAGCAAAAGAAAAATGCAGTAAAAAGAAGAGTGGTGGCAAACAGCAGCAGCTCTCCTCGGCAGGTGCCGCTGTGAAAAGCTCCTTTGGAAGATCTTGGCACCAGCACCCTCGACCCAAGGCAAGCAAGTGCCAGCAAAGGCCGATGGTGGGAGACAACGGAGGGCTGAAGGAGCATCTCTGAGCAGGCACAGTGAGCTACAAGTGGTGGCACAATGGCTGGCATCGCCTGCAGTAGAAGGCAGAGAGCATTTAAGGCCCTGCGCAAAGCATGGCTACATCCTTGGAGAAAACTCCAGCCTTAAACTGCAACAGAGGTAAAATGCCAAGAAAAGTCACATACAGTGACAGCTCTTTGAATAAATCACGTATTCTGCACGTATTTCTCTCAACAATTTTGCAATTTTTTCCATGCTAAGCCCTAGTGACATAAGACAGCTTTTTTTTCTCTTTTTTTTTCTTGCAAGCTGCACCATTGACATCAGAGCACAGTAAAAGCAAGTCACTTCCAACACCCACGTCGGGATGGGCTCTCTGCCGCCCAAGTGTTCGACTCTGACCATGCCAGCTATGTCTTTTACTACATTTTTTAAAATGACAAAGCAATGACAAATGACAAAGAGCTGCCGCCCCTCGTGGTGCTGCTCAACGCCTGAGAGCTGGCTGCAGTGCCAGCCCTTTCTCCTCCCGCTGCCTTCCGCCACAGCTGCTTTGTTTTGTTAAAAAAAAAAAAAAAAAAAAAAAGAACAAAAAACCAAACCAAAACAAAAAAAGCCAACCACCTTCAAATACTTTCCTACATACACCACCACATTTGGGATTTTGTCTCCACAAGACAAGCTGGGGATCCTGTTTTTGCCATGACCCCTGACAAGAGACCAAGGGATGAGGTCCAGACTGTGCCTTGAAGCAGTGGCCCAGGGGCTTCTTTTAAATACTGATAGCCAAAGATTTAACTCTTGTCTCTTCAAAGACATTTGCCAAATTCAGAAACAGTTTCAGTCAGAAAAGCCGTAATGCTTTTAAAATTTCCTGTACCCAGGGAGGATATGCACAGAAACGCTCACAGCTCCAGTGACAGAACACTGCCCATGGAGCCACAGTTCTGAGAGGAAACTATGTGTTTTTTGACATTCAGCTGTTTGTTTAAGCTTCCCCCACTTACTTCCTGTTTGGGTGAGCGCCAGGACATTAACACAAGTGGATACAAAACCAAACGTGAGAAGGATCGAGGCACGGGGCACGCAGGCCCGAGCCAGCAGCTCCCATCCTCCCTCAGCGCTGCCGCCATGAGCCTCCACCTCAGCACGTCTGTCAGCCAGCTGAGGTGAGTCGCAGCCAGGAAACCTGTTGAATGATGGAGAGTCATTTGATGAGCTAATGACATGCTAATTTAAGCAAGCAGCCCAAGCCCAAATGCTATGGCACAGGTGCTGAGCAGCCCTCAGCCCCTCACGCTGCTTTGGACCAGAGCCAGGATGATGGCGGCTGCTGAGCCCTCAGAGGCAGGCATCAGGCATGGAGAGTCTTCTTGCTTGAAAAAGTCACTCGTTTTAGCCAAGCCGGTGGACACAAGCAGCGGCCACCATGCCCTGTTACAGCAGCACAAGACTAAGGTCATGCTGCCCGCAGGTTTCACAGCAAATGAACCAAACACCCGGAGAGGTGCACATATTAGAAGGCATTAATCGATTTTACAGCTTCTGCAAACAGCCCCACACGGAGCTGCCCTTCCAGCAGTTGTAGCATAAAAATAGCAGAGCGCTTGCTGTTAATGAAAAATTTGGGGAAATAAGTGAACTGCACACGTACAGATCCAGCAGGTCCCTGCGGGCAAGCACAAAGCGCTGCTCTGGCGGAGGCAGCTCTTCAGAAACAGCTACGCCGGATGAATTAAAATTGTCAAGGAGATAGATAACAAATATTTACCTTTTAATGCAATTAGACAACTTCATCAAAAGTACTGAATGAAAGCAAAGTGCATTTCCTTTGCAAACCTCATTACAGAATCGACATGCCTTGCTCTCCCCGCTTAACATTTCAACTGGCCAATTCGATGTTTGGTACCTGCTGTTATAAAGCCAACCAGGTGTGAGTTTGTTTGTTGTTTGCTCATGCATTTCAGAGGCTAACACTTAAATACTGGGGTGAGGAGGAAGAGAAAGCATTTAGATCCATGACGTCTTAATTGAATCTGTTTTTTAAAGCTGTTATGAAGCTCAGAGAGAAATGGTCCGAAATGCTTAGTGCAAAACTGCCTCATGTTTCAGAGGGGCCCAAGCCACATTGCAACTGCCCATACTTCTGTAGTGCTCATTGTCCTTGGAGAGGTGGATAAGCATCAGTTTTCCACATCTCCTTTCCAAATACTGCAGTGCTTCTCAAAGCACTTTTATCAGGCAATTCTTCTTCCACTGCTCAGCAACCCAGCCTGCTGCCGCCAGGAGAGGAGCCCCTCCTGGCAGTGCAGGGGATGCGGATCTCTTCAACTGAAAGGAGAAAAGTGGCGAAAATAGGGCAGGAGACAGAATATGCTCAACTGGCCCCCATTTCCTTCTCAGGACTTGGGCTCAAGCAGGGGTGAAACTGACAGCTGTGACCACTCCAACACGCAGCTTGTCCCCGAAATAACAAAGTGCCTGATAAAGAGAAAGACCTACTTAAGGTCCGTCTCTGAGGCTGGTGGGCCAGGGAGGGAGCACACAACCAGCCAAGGCGTGGGGGCATTGGATGAGGCTCGGCACTCGTTCCCAACACTCGTCATCCAGCATGACAGAGGCAAACGCAACAGTCTGCCCCAAAACAGCTGCCATTTCACCACGGCCATCCAAGCAGGTCCCAGGGGCTAACAGCATTTGCCCCGACTCCTGACTTAGGGGAGAGTTTTGCAACGACCTTGCCCGCAAAAGGAAACACAAGACATTTAAACAGCATTACTGCCATCGGTGGAGTGGGAAATCACCTGTTTGCTGTTCCCAGCCACGTTTGTTGCCCCAGGGAGGAGCAGACGAACCCTCCTGCCTCATTTACACTGCAGGGACCTGTGTGTAA
Organism: Vanellus vanellus; assembly: GCF_965231255.1. Lineage (NCBI taxonomy): Eukaryota > Metazoa > Chordata > Aves > Charadriiformes > Charadriidae > Vanellus > Vanellus vanellus. The sequence continues at coordinate 24,348,654 of NC_138913.1, read as the reverse complement.
ACCTGTGTGCTGCATGTGGTGCCATGGGATTTTCCCAGCATTGCTCAATAACCGGGTGTGCTGTTAGTTTTTAAGGAGGAGGTTGTGTTAGCACCTCAGACCCCAGTGGGCAGCCTCGAAGGCTGCAAGCCCTTTGTGGTATGTGCCCTACAAAGGCACTTGAGTCCCCCAGCAAACTGCATGCATACTGTGACACATCTGAAGGGGCATTTAAAATATATATTAAAAGCTCCTTATAATGCAGGGAGTCGTCAGTAGCACTGGGGAAGGCCAAGGATGGGGAGCGCTTTTGGAAGTCTGGAGCCAGCATCCAGCCCCCTACACTGAGCCCCCTACTCCTTTCCCCCTCAGTTAGTCTGACAGCCCCAAGCCACTCTTGCTAAAATCATTGCAAAACCAAAAGCAATCAGCTGCACAACCTGAGCCATGAGAAAGCCGGCAGCATGGGGCTGCCAACCCCCGCAGCCTCCCCCTGCTTCCCCTGCTGGGAGCCAGGGCTGCAGGTGGCTGTGCAAAGCCAGTCACAGCTAATTTTAAAGCCAGCTTGTATATGTAGGGGTCTGCGCATGGTTCATTCCTCTCTGGGCACTTTTTAAAAATTTTTGATAGTTTGGTAGTGACCGTCAGTGTTTATTCTTAGCTTGTGTAACAACACATCGGTCTACTAAACTGCTCCCAAGTATTCGACCCACAAAACGATGAGTCCATTTTGAGACCAAGCTGAACTCAGCTAAGTAATACAAAATGCTGCCGTAAGATGCTACTTTCGGCAGTCAAAACCAAAACCACAGCTGTGTCAGGTCCAAACCTTTCTCTAAAGGGCAACTCCATCAGTCTGTATTTTTCAATACTCCCCCACAGAGACCATTACTATGGTGCTGCTAGTTTAATTACCACAAAGGCCGCTATGCATTCAAAAACAATGAGCTGTGATTTTCTTTCATTTCTCAAATCCAGCTTGCCAACTTTCTTAATGATGTGCATTGCTAAGTCACTGCCTGCTCACCCACAGGCACTTCCCAGGCCTCCTCAGTACCGTCGGACCCAGCCATGCCAGCAGGAGAAGGTACCTTGGGGGCCAGCGGCAGGCTGCACCCCCCAAAAGCTCTGCAGACTTTGCAGAGGGCAACACTCTGACAATGCTGCTGACACAGGGGCACTTTCAGAAGGCAGCCCCATGTATCCACAGTGTCAGAGCAAGTAAGCTTATAGCTGCTGCTTTGAGTTTTAACGCGCAGCAATTTCTGGAGAAGGGCTCATGAGGATTGACTGTCGCTCTAGCACCACAAAATCACCATCTGAAGAGTGAGAAATGAGTTGGGGCCTGATCCAAAGCCTTTACTGTTACTTCACTGAGAACAAGTTGCTCCATGAATAACAAATGGGGGAACAGAGTGACATCCTAGAGAAATCTTTTTAAAAGATGACAAATTTTGAGAGGTTTTCTTCAACATTAAGTTGTCTTCTTTCTTGAAACTTCTTTCCCTGGTCAGACCATAAGAATATTTCAATCATTGCATAACATGATTTCAATTAAATTAAAATACAGATCTAAAAGTTCAAGTATGAAATTACATACTCAGCTTTTTCACATTAATTAATCCAAATGAATAGAATAACATACTGGCTTCCACTGGAGAACATCTTTGGGCGAGCGAGAACAGTTAATTAGAACTGGCGTGAACACATTCCACATTCACTATGAATAATAATATTCCCAGAGCAAATATTCTCAGCAAACTTAAGGAAACAGCTGATTGTTTATTCTTCAACCCACCCACTTCTTTTAAGATTTCAGTAAGAGTGATGGAGTTAAGTGCTGTGAATTGTCAAGCAGTCCCTGCACCATGTGCTCTTCCTGCCTGCCTAACGCACTCAGCTCCAGCCTGTCCTCTGATGTGACCTGCCTACAGAAGAGGTGTGTAAACATATATAATCAGTCCCAGTTGCAAGGCTGCCTTGCATGTTCTACCATCTCTGCTGTATCCTCCCGTTGTCTGCAGCAGGCCACTAGTCACAGCCCAGTGACGGAGGGGCTGAGGCTCCGGGCTATGCTTCACTGCTCCTGTCTGCAGGTGTTTTGACCAGAGACGCCACCTGGGGACTATCCCCCGTGATGGGGCACTGCCCCACGCCACCTTGCTGGGGAGAGCTCTGCCCCACAAGATCCACCTGGGTGCTGAGAGGAGCCTGTGGAAAAGGGACTATATGAAAGGAGACTGTGGTGATGAGGAAGGTCACTTAGTGATCGGCTGAAGCTGCTGTGGAAGTGGCTCCAACCGAAATCAAGAGATTTTCCTGTAATACAACAGAAACTGTGAAAGCAGCAGCCACAAGCGAGAACGCAGGGACACCCAACTGGTATTTCTGCTCAGCGCTTACCTCCTTACCTGCAGACACAGCAAGTCAAAACCAACATCATTTCACAGCAAGCAGGTCTAGTCCTCACGCAGAGAAACAGGAATGTCCTATGTACAAGGGACCACATACACAGCAGCCAGGAAAAGTAACGGCCAGTATCACCCCATCCTAAAGTCAGTCTTGTTTTAAAAAATACCAATCACTAAAAATATCTGACACACAAGGGTGTTCATATTGTCTAACTTAGGAGACAAAGGTATGCAGAAACTCCTAAACCAAGCACTCAAAATCATCCTCTAGACATGTCCTTACTCTCTGGGAAACAAAGGCTTCATATTTCAGTATGACAAGTTGGATGGTCCAAATGTCACTCCAAGCTTCAGTTCCCTTTTCAGTCGCATTGGTCCCTGCTGGCAGTAAGGCTGGATACTGGACAGAAAATAAGCAACTTTTCCTGTTGCAGTATGAAGCAAATTAAAAAAAAAAAAAAACAAAAAAAAACCAAATTCAGATCGGACCAAAATTAGGTTATCTTAGGATTTTCCAACACAAAAAAAATAGCAATGTTTTTTTAACATTTTGGTCAACATAAATGTTTTGGTTTGTTTGGGTTTGTTTTGTTTTGTTTTTTACACAAAATTAACAGTGCTTGTTTTATTCCCATGTTACTTCACCACTTTAATTCAGCATTTTTAGATAAAAATTGTTTTAAAACAAGAAACAATAACTTAATTACTAAAATATTAGAACAAATGCTTCAGCTTAACATCAGGAAGTTTAGGTGCTTCCACCTACCTTTTTATGCTATTTTTTTTTCAGCTGAAAATATTCACTAAAGCTCAACCCATATTTGTCAGCGACTCTCCCCTCAAATTCCGATTTCTGTTAATTTAATACAGAAAACATTCCCTCCAATGGACCTGCAGCACCTCATTGATTTCACGGGGACATGATTCCCACCATCAAGAATTATACTTACCAAAATGATGACAAACTGGCATTTTCCTGAGACCTGGGACATTACCTTGGGAAGCTATGTTTGGTAGATGATATATACCTTTTTTTCTCTGGGAAGCTGTGGCAGCATCCACAACACTTACTTTTATAATGTCCTAGGTGGAAATAAGAAGGATGGCAGCAAAATGCTTGGGAACAACTTGTACATCCTAAGGCACATATGTAAGTACGTATAAGAGTGAGAACAGGCTTTCATTAGCTTGGCATCAACATAATATATCAGACAGCTGTTCGTGTTGAGCTAAATGGGCCGTAGTCAACTCCCAGTATTGACAACTGAAAGTCTTATAAACCATAATAAAATGGGGACTGCTCAATTTTCAGATATGTGCATCAGGGAGCCATTTCACAGGGTAACACCTGACAGGTATTTTCATTCTTCACAGTATAAAAGTGGCCCAACAATCCCTCTTCATCCTCAAAACCAACAGGTGATTTGCAGAGAGCAGCTCCTTGCTGGCCGTACCAAGCCAGTGTGGGCAGCACGGCCCTTCAGACACCCAGGACACCCTGTGGACCAGCCACCCCACATCCGTGATGGCAGTGGGCAGCCAACCCCTGGCAAAGGTGCTGTGTGGGATGCCTGTGAGCACACAGCTTCCCGTGCCTCGTGGCATCAGCAGGCTGAGTCGACAAATATGCCCACTGCCCATGCTTGGTTGCCCCTTCCCAAAGGGCCTAGCAGCCCTCCCATCACCTGCCCAGAGGCACGTGTGATACATCAACAAGATGCAGCCATTCCCCCCAACAAAAATGGGTTCCCCATCATGCTGGTGAAAAAACAGGTCCTTCAGCCTCCTTGCTGGAGTCTATGTAGTCCATCACAGCCAAAACATTCCTCGTCCCAAGTCTGCAGAAATCCCAATGGCCTGCATTTAATGGCACGGGGCTGAACCATGAATGTAGCTGTAGAAGGCTTGTAACAAATCAAGAGCTCATTTACATTTTAGAAGACACTGAGGTCCCTCCCCTCAACTGCTAATTTAATAGGTTTCCAGTACTACTTTTTTTTTTTTTTTTTAAATCCATCAGAGTCTGGAAGCTGATGCTCCTACAGTTACACCAAAACTTTGACTTACTCAGCACTGCCTGGCAAAGCTACATAACAACCCCTGAGCCATACTGCAATATGCAAGTACTAAAAATAAAAGGTAAATTATATTAGGTGCTAGCTGCTATCACAGTGACCCATATCTTGGGGTTTCAACTGCATCTCTGCCACACAGTCCTCCTAAAGCAGGTTTTATTGCCAAGCTTTTATATGTGCCACTGTTCAATCAAATAAAGCAGCCTTCTGCCAGAGAGCATGAGCAAGATTAGGAAGTAGAACTTACTTCAAGTCTCCTAAGAGTGTGTGATTAACACAATCTCAAGAAATGAAAAACTGAGCGAAGAGTGAATGTTCAAAAGAAAATGCAAAATTTCACAATACAACCAGGTTTTCTTCACACTGGACACATCTTGAGGTGGCTATGTTTAAAGGTAACTAGATTTACTGAAATGCATCAGTCATGTTCTTAATATCAGCATTTCAGCCTTCAAAAGGTGGAAATGTCTAAAGGACTCAAGGGTGACGTGGAGTTGCTTCCTCAGCCCAGTGCTGATGGAAGGAGAGGGCCATTGGGCAGTGCTGGCTGGCTGGGCCAACGCAGGGGAAGAGGTTTTGGCAAACACAATTACTGCAAGATGCAGACCTCTTCTGCAGAAGAGAGGAAAATACATCTAGATACTGATGAGGTAAATCCAAAATGCAGCAAAAATGAGTGTAACAAGCGAAACACAAACTTCCTCACCAATTGACTAATTTTGGAAAGAGGAACGGTCAAGTTCAGGAACAATATTCTGACACTTCCCTACCAGAAGGATGAAAGAGGGGGAGAGAAAGCTCAGAAGAACACTAACAGACCCACATCACTGCGTTCAGCGAGGAGAGGAGGGTGGGCAGCCCTCCGAAGGCCTGTCCTGCAGAGCCGAACAGAAGGCAGGCCACACAGAAACAGACAAATTTCCACGTAGAAGTTAGGCAGCTGGAGAAGCAAGGCTGAGCGTGAAGATCAGACAGCCACAAGCCACCCAAGCAGCAGAGGTACCTTGCTGCTTCACAGACCTCTGTTGGGCAGCGACTTCCCCACCATGGGCTGTGCTTGGGTGTCCTGGGGAAGCGCAGGGACAGGGGAAAAGCCCCTCAGAGCCTGCAGGCACAGGCAGGCTCCAACACCGGGGGGCTCAGCCACGTCCCCATGCAGCTCTCCCATCACCATGGGGAAGAGCCTCCACACGGCAGCATCCTCCCACTGCCCAGCTCCAAGATGCCACCGGGCTGGCCCCCCCAGAACGACCTGGCTGCTGCCTCCCCCAAGTGACAGCTTGGTGGAGGGCACGTGCTTTTCATTCTGAACAAACACACGCTTTACATATCAGAGGTAAAAGATTTTATTATCCCATGGATTTTCCCTAAGAAGTAAGAGTCCTACCAGACAAAATATACAAAGCATCTTATGTTTTCTCTCTAGACAACTGCATTCTCATCCTATGAAACAGAGACCAAGTTAGTTCACCTTAAAGAACCAAGGTTTGTCCTTACAGCTGCGGGATTGCACAGTTAGCATATTCAATGACCAGTTAATTCATGCAGAATCAGAAGGAAGGGGAAAAAGGTCTGTATGCTCACCTGAGTGCAGGCTTAGGTTCCCAGAAATGAAAAGAAACGTGGGGCTTAAATTTACCAGTCTGTGGTACTTCCATTAATTCTCTGACCTTTCTTGCCATCCACTCCGCAATGAGAAGTAAGGGCTAGTAGCAAGTTATCGCTGGAAGAACTCAATGCTAGAAAAGCAAATACCCCTCCAGCAGCGGGAAACTTTCCTTACCAACCTGCATGAAGTACACATAATTCTTCATTTTACATCAAGATTAAAGCAGAATGAAACCAAAGTGTCCTCCTCTGCCTGTTAAAACTTAATGTTTATAATTGACTATGTTTATACAAAAAAAAAAATTATCAGCCTCTAAGGACATACTAATTCCTATTGCATTACATGACCATCTTGTGATCCTGTTTTGTTTTTACATAATTAACTCACAGTATAAAAGTTTTATTTTAGAATATATTAACTTTTTTGGTCCTGCTGAGTTAATGATTGTACTTGCATTTACTTCATCCTTCCTCTTCTGAAACAACAAGCTCATTTCAACAGATGGTGAACAAGTCCAGATTTGCTGGAAACCAATTAACAAGAATGTGCCAAGTTGAAACTCACCCCATTCTTTCAAGCCAAAAAACCTGCCTGCATTTCAAGAACCTAATTAGTTTTAACTATATTTATGGAACAAAGGGAAGAATATTTAATTACTCTGCAATTCTTCTGTCTGATGATCAATAGAAATGCAGTTTTGTTCACACAATTTCTCAGCAGTACATCGATCAGCTGAATCTTGCCTTGTATCAATATCTGTACAACAGTGGTGCCTGCAGATAATGTGATACATGGCTGGACTACAGTAATTACTATCAAAACAGCTTTCATCAGAGGAGTTATACAAGAATACACACTCTGTTAAAATAAAAATAATTAAAAATTCTGTTTCTGCACTTGCCAGTAACTACCAGTTCTGCTGCTGACACCACTTTGTACCGAGGCATGGCACCCCATCCCCACACAGATGGGATCTCGACAACTCAGGAAGACAGACCTGTGTGAACACAACTCATCTTTCCAGGCAAGCAGAGCCAGCCAGGACAGACGCAGGGCTGGAGTAAACCACCTGACTCCACCCGCAGCCACGGCTTGTAGATGGGACATCAGTGGGGCTTTGGCACTTTGCATCAAAGATCCACCTCTTTATTTAGTTGGGCAAAGCGACAGCAGATCTGCCCAGGAACCACAGCAGATGCAACTGTGTGTTAGAGAAAAGGCTACACAGCCTTGCACTTCACCATCCGCCTTGTGGCTGGGGAGCAGGGACGTGCTGTGCCATTCTCAGCCTGCCTCACTGCCCCTTGCCCTGGCCTTCTGCCCACCCTGAACACCCACTGGGATACCCTGCATTGCTCAGTGGGTCACGTTGAGCCACACTGTGTTCAGGAGAAGACGTGGTGAGGGGCGAGTCCAGGAGGCCAGTCATAAAAACAACACAAAGTGGTTGCTTTCAGTGCTTGAAAATCTGGTGTTCAGGGGGACGGCAGACAGCAAGCTGGGACCACCACAGCATGGTTTGGGCAGAAACCCTCCCTCTGCTGAGCTTTCTCAATCACCCTGTCTGTAGCCTCACAACTATTCTTTTCCTAAGCGCATCTGGTTACGTATTTCTGGTGATTACTTCAGTATCAAAATGGTAACCTTCTCTTGTACATACACCTTCTGTCTGGGCACCAATGCAGCCTCAAAGCACTATACCAGCCTGAAATCACTCGGCCAGGAAAAGAGCACCTATTTCCAGCACTCCTATTTCTCGGCCATCCCTTCTACCCCAAACCTGCTCCCAAAAGACATTCCCGTCCTGCAGCTGCATCTACTCCCAGGTTATCTTTGACCACTGTGTAAATTTAAGCCCAGCAAACGTCTCAGGTAGGTAGCAGGGAGAGAAGAGAATCCACTGTGAGGCCACAACGGATCCAAGAGGTTAGAGCTGCACAAGCAGGGGAGGGAGTAAAAAAAAAACTAAGACAGATTACCATGTCTAAATAGAGGGCTGAGAGCATGTGTGTGCATGTGTGTGCAAGCAAAGCCAAGGAAGGTTGTATCTGGCGAGTGGCTTCATGACTTTTTGCAGATAACAGTTTCCACCACAAAAGTGTTTTCAAAGTGACGAATACGATGACAGTTTCCAGCCTCACGTCGACTGATACCTAGACACGATTAAAAGAGAGGAGAGGGGAAATTCAACCAATTATAATCTACAAGAGCTACAGCAAGTAGGGGAAGGAAAGCAGATGAGATGCAATCGCTGAACACAAATGCAGGAACAACACAGCCCATATGAAAAGCGGCATAACCTGGTCTTTGGAAGAACAATCATATTCTCTAGGCCATGGTCCTGCAGTAAGAGCTGCTATGAGCTGGGGGAGGCACGTGGAAACAGCTGGTTTGAGCTGACAGCATGTCAATGTTATCTCAGAGACCAGAAAGCCTCACAAAACCAGCAGAACTCACAGACTGGTACAGAGCACAACTCTAAATGCAGCCAAGGAGGGCTTAAAATCACCACTGTTGTGGCTGGTTTTATCCATGCACGCACTGATCCTGCTACGGACTCAGCCTCCCTGGGAAACAAGGAATGCTCCCCACACCCTTAAACCACAGGACCTCAACTCTGGGCAGCTCTGCCAGGCGGCTGCTCCCCTCTTATGGCAAACCCAGTGGTGCCCTACTGACAAACAGGACTGTGCCAGGGCTCCAGGAGAGCAGCAGCCAGCGTGCCGGCAGCCCCGTGCACAATTGCGCAGCTTCTGTCGGAAAAGCAGCCACGAACTACGGCCATGGCAACTGCTGCACCCAAACGCTCTCAGCATCCTGCAGCTTCCCCAGAGACCCAAATTGACTGTAGGTTCATGTTTCAGCTAAAACTTTAAGTATACCAGTATCTAAAACCAGATAAGTACAAATACTGAAATTAAAGAGTTTTTTGCAGCAATATTACCATTTGTATGTAAGATGGATATTGCTGATTTTCATGAAATCATTTTAAGGTAGTCCAGCGTTCCCTCTTCACAACTTTTTCCATGTTATTAAGAACTTAATTAATTAATTAATTAATTGCAGATCTATTCTGCTCTGAATAGCTGCCACTGAAGCGGGTGTCTCCATTAGGGAGATTTTCCAAACGGTTCCCAACAGCACTGCTATTAGTTGATCCCCAGGAGCCCACACGTAAATGAATTGCTGGCTCCTGCAACCATTTTCTCAATGTTTCTATTAGGCTGATAGACACAGCAATAGAAACACAGCAGCCAGCACCCATTTGCAGCAGCATCAGCCCAGATTTGGGGTTAGATGAATTAGACCGGAAACACCTCAAAAGATCTCCTGCGTGTTTACACCCACAGGGAAACCTCCCCTCTCGCCAAGAAGAGGCCAGCATGGCTGTAACAGCAGAAATAATGACCGTGATGCAGGGGGAAAGCAAGTTAGGACAGCTGAACACAGCAAGGCTCTTACGTCTCCTCGTGCTCCTCCGCTTCAGCCTGTAGGTCTCCTTGCCGCTGCAGAGGCGGTAGATGAAAGAGCCGAGCTGCTCCATATCACTGACGTGCTCAGTCGCGATCATCTCCTCCTGGATTATGTATGTCTGAGGCAGGTACGTCCCTTTCTGAAATGACAGTTTCCACCAAAATAAAGCACAAACGGTGCCATGACTTCCTCCTCAAACAGAACTGTCTCAGACAGAGTGCCAAGGACAGCCAAACTGTGGAAAATTCACCAAGGGCTCAAATTCCACTTACCGAGGCCAGTTCACATGCTTGCCTGTCCTCGCTGTAAACTGTCCCATGCTACTAGCACAGGGCACACAAAAAGGATTAGATCCAAAAATTGAATGTTTGGGAGGGGGGGGAGGGGTGTGTGAAGCCACTGTAGGATCAACCCTGTTATAAACTAACCCCAGTTTTAAAGGAGGGCAGCATGCAAAGCCGTAACTCTGAGAGCACAATGAACTCATCTGGAGAGGGATCAAGGCTCAACCAAAATGCCAGGAACTCCCTTGAAAACGTGCATTTTATATTTACTTCAAAAGACAAACACCAAAACCACCAGTCCTGCTCAGATTCCAACAGTTTCCTGAGTTTTCCACATTTCCCCCTCCTCCTTGGTCCACTCAGCACAGCCACAATGATCTGTTGCCCTTATTGCCCAGAGGAATGGGGACTAGAGACGGGCCATGGGCACCTCATTTTGAAACACCACCCTGCATGGTAGCGCTACGCACCCAGGGGAAAGTGCACTCTCGGCACACTTCCATCACCCGAGGGACACCGATCAGCGACTCTGGGGCAGTGCAGGAAGGCAGCTCACGCCAGGGACCGAGCCGAGGCAAAGCAGCACACGCAAGCTCCCTGCTGCTGGGGTGGAGGCCACTATGAAGACCACGGCGATGACTGGGGTGCCTGGTGGGGGGACAGGGCAGAAAGCCACCAGGGACTGGAAAAAATAGGAAGAGAGAAAAGGGAGTACCTGGGATCACCCTGGGGATGGAGGCTGCCTCCTTCCCTGCAGGAGAGAGATCTACTCGGCATTGAAGATTCTCTGCAAGCTGATTCCTACCTAGGTGCTCAGGGCATCTCGCAGCTGTCTGGGCACCACGGTGGCAATATGCAGCTGTGTTACAAGTACAGCTTGGGCTGGGGCGCCCTTGTGAGCAGACTTGATGCTAACTAGGCCATGAAGCAAAGACTCACTTCTGGTCCCTTTTGCTTAAGAAGAGTCAAAGAAATAAAAGAATGGACAGATCCTGGGGCCAATATAAATATAATCAAGCGGAAAAGCAAGCAACAACAGCACAATTTCATATACCACCTCTTCAGTTTTCACCACAGGACTGGTTATCTCCATAGAGATGTACCTGGAAACATGCTGTCTTAACTTAGCACGGTGCTGTTGGGCTGGCACAGGCTACTGGATCGATAAAGCTCTCCTCTAACGCTGGAGGACTAGACTATTAGTGGAAGTTTGTACTACACTAACATAACAGTTCTGCAAGAAATTCAATTATTGATCCTCAGTGGGAGAGTCCAGGAGAGGACATGTGATACGTGCAGTTACTGGCAGGAGCTGTCATGTTAACACCCGGGGCTTGGGCTCAGGATTTGCCACATCCTTGACCTGCCCAGATGACTTAGAGAGACAGACATATGCACAGAATCCAGTTTCTTCACTGTTTTAGATTTAAATAGCTGTGGCAGCTGAAGTAGTCAAGAATCATCGCTCCTCCGTCACAGGACTGTGCAACAAGGATGATTTCTTAAAACTCTTGGCAGAGAATTGAAGGTAACTAAAGCTTTGAGCACCTTGCATTCTGCAAAAGGTGTGGATCTTCCATCATTTAACTGGGTCACCTCCAACTTTCTGCTGCTGCATGGGGGGAGCATCCCTCCATCCTTTTCTCTCAGGTGCTTATGCAGCCCTGTTCACTAAACTGTCACACCTACACAGAATAAAGCCTGCAAGAAGCAGCAGAGCTGCCATTTACAGGAAAAAAAAAAAAAAAAATCAGACACAAGAGGCCTGGTAAGGCATACATGGTGACAGCAGGGCCAAGATCTGAGCAGAGCCTGGCACAGCCGTGCCCACACACAGCGGGGATTGCAGAGCAGGCACAGGGCATGTGGCAGCCACACTGCAAAGGGGCACCCTGGCACCAGGCTGGCCAGGGAGGAAAGGGCAAAGGAGGTTCACTGACTCCCTGTGCTGCCCCAGCCTGCTGGAGCAAACCGCTAACGTTATTTGCTGCACTGAGGTTTGGTCCTAGAAACAGGACTGAAGGTACTGAACATCTTCAAAACTAAACATGCAGCTGGAAATTAGTCTCATTCATTAGCGACTTGACTGATTCAGAGATGCAGAGAAGGTAAAACTCTCTGAGTCCAAGGACCAACACAGCTCTTCCAGCATCCAAACAGGAGCACTTCTGAGCAGGGGGGCAAGTCACCAGGTGATGAAGGTCCCTGCAGCAGGAAGAAATTTGCCCTCTCTACCTGACATGGGCCATCAGCAAGGCCCTGCCTGTGGACATGAAGATCACAGGCTCACAGGATAACTCAGCTGGGGAGGGACCTCAGGGCTTTATCCACTCTGGTCTTGAAAACTTTCAAGGATCTCAAGGAGGCAGCACAACCTCCCTGGGCAACCTGGCTCACTGTCCTCATCATGCAAAACTTCTTTCGGAGCTGAAGACCAAACTAAAGACTTTAACACAATGTCTCTAAGGTGCATGTTAAAACCTCCACAAACAGATGAGGCACTTACCCATACCAACAATCAGAAAGTTATTTAAACCCACATCTACTTCGTACTCTCTTTAAAGAATCAAACACATAAGACCATTTAAATTGTATTTTTATCCCCTTTCCAAATTCAATTTCTGATAAAGGCAAAGCATCATTTTCATTGACTGTGAATTTATGTCTGTTATTTTAGGATGTGACCAGCATTCTCAGTTTCTCGTTTTTTTTCTGGGGCTGCACTGTCAGCCTGTGCAATCCTGCCTTTTCCATTTCCCTCTGCCCCAGGGACTGGTCACCTGCCATGGTAAGAAGCTGTGGCTGGTTTGGAGTGAGTTGTAAGTAAATGTGCATTGTACCCCCAAGCGCATTTGCCAGATGGTCACAGTGCATGAAACTGTGAGGACTGCTAGGAAACAAACTGGGAGTTTGACAGGGGCTGGGGATCTCAGGCATCTCTCAAGGCACAACCTTTCGTCTCCAAGCTTAATCCCTATGAAGTTCATCACACTGCACGTAGCAGCACGTGAGCAAAGGGAATTTAAGAAAGAGTAAAAGTTAGATTGGGGGTGTTTTTTTTCTTTTCTTTTAAATAGACCCACACAGAAAGGAGTAAAAGACCCAGGCTCAGTGCTTTGCTTTACCTGCAAAAGAGTGAGATAGATATGCACTTTCTGCAGTCTTAAAAATCCTGTTTTTTTTTTTTTTTCCTTCTGTTCAGATTAAATAGTGCTCTATTTTAAGAAGACTGCTTTCAGTCACTGCAATAGCATCACGGGCTTCTGAACAGAACAAAACTGCTAGTACTAAACCCAATTAATGCCGTCTGTGAGCAAAACTGCATGAGCCCGAGTCCAGTGTTGCAGCCCACAGCACAGCGGGGAGGGCAGCAGAGATTCCTCCCCAAAAGGGTGAAAGCTGAAAGCCTGGTGCTCCCCAGGGGACAGAGAGCTCTGCAAATGGCAAACTGCAGCGATAATCACGGCAAGAGTGAAAGGAGGCAATAGGTCTTTTTTTCCTTGATTCCTACAATCAGTAAACACCAGAGGGAAGGAATCTGCTGCTTCTCTGTGTCACCCTCATCAGGTTAATCCAGTGTTACCATGCTGTCTGCAAAATTAATATTTCAGCTAAACCCACTGAAGCCTTCACTCTGCGTGAAGGCTCAGCTCTGTCAGAAACAAGGCTTACTTCCACAGAAACACCAGTTCCGATTTCCCACGAGCTTCCAGCTGGCACCCACAAGCCAACTCAAGAAAAACATGCCAAATAAGCAGGATTACGGCTGTACCTTCACGTTAACCAGCAGCTCCCACAGGTTGCGAGGAGGCATCACGATAGTGGTGTTCAGCTCGATGACGTAGCATTTATCCAGCGTTATGTCATGATAAGCTGTCAGACCCTGTGTTCCAAGCACAGAAATCAAGGAATTGAGCCCTTCGCAATTAAACGTGGCTGTGAAAACGGGTGAAAAGAGGGAATTCAGGGAAGACAGGAAATTGTTTTGAACACCAAACCTGTCCCAGGACCTCCCTACCAAGCAAGACGAGCAGGTCTGAAAATCTCAGAGAGGGCCTTGGGAAGGCAGACAGATCAGTAATAAGACCATCATAGACATTTGTGACAACTGTGATAGCACTAGGCCATGAGCACCGTGCTGGCGCACCCCAGCTCAGCCCTGTGCTACGCCCCCAAAGGCCCCAAAAACTCCTCACCCGCTGGAAATCATGGATGATATCCGCAGGGTCACTCCCTCCAAACTGGGGCACTGGGACGTTGATTTGCTCATAGTTCTCCTCAAGGTAAATCTTGACGTCTTCGTGCAACTCCAGCTGCCCTTTGAATGGCGAATACAGAGAGTCTTCATAAAGGACGCCGCAGTGAAACACGCTCTCACGAGGCAGCTGTGGGGACAAGATCCAGACAGAGGTACAACACGCATACACCCCACACCCCATTAACAGCTACAGCAAACATGGGAAGAAATGTACCGATACTGGGTAAAAACACTCTTTTCAAACAGATGCTTGAAGCTATTTCAAAATCATTCTTTTTACCAGAAAATGTTCTTGATGAAGATAGTGCAAAACACCCTTGTGAAATAACCACATCTCCCTTCCTCCTAGCCAGGTCCAAAGGGAATAAAGGATTCTCTGTGGGATTTCACAAGGAGCAACTCAGAAAGGCAAACTGCCTATAGGCTCTTAAATTTCATAGCCAGGATGTTCACATCCCACCATAGACATGGCTACCAGTAACTTTATTTTTCTACATAAGGTGCACAAGCTTGGGGCAAGCAGAGCATAACTTGTAAAGGCACTTGTAACTTGGAATGGCAAATGGACCAAAAAAAACCAGTTTTGCCTCACTGCAAAACAGAAGCTGCTGCTCTCCAGGGCTCCAGAAGCACAAGGTATGGGCAAGAGAGCTAACATAGGGTGAGCGATCAAGTTTGAGCATGAAGAGCACAGGGACAAACTGCAGCCACTGGACACTGAGACATAAAGGCCCCCTCACCTTGGTCTCCAAAGCATCTCTGACCACGTTGAACAGCTTTGCTGTGTAATTGGATACAAGCTGTCATTTGGTATTGCAGGCAGGCAGTTGGGGTGACACCAGGTGGTCCCAAATGGACCAGCGGGCATTTTCCAGTGCCACTGGGCACGCGCCGAGGGTAGGTTATTGACTGGGTGATGGACTGAACGCTGTCCATAACCTGGTTGATAACCTTCCCTCAGTGCTGTGGGCTTCTTCTCATAAGGAACTGCCTACACAAAAGCCCTGCAACAGGGTGCCATCACACCAGCACAGTGGTGTGTGGGAGGGACGTGCAGCCCTGCGGTTGTCATAGGGTTTCCAGATCGGGTATAAATGAGCACGGGTAATAAAGCATTGATGTATCTTAAAACAAAGATTGCAAGTTAATTTGACAGCAAGAAAATTTACGGAGCAAGGGAGTGTATAAAAGGACTATATTGCTGAGTGGATAAGTGCTGGCTACAGAGACGAAAGCAGCCGGCAGTCCTGAGAGAGCTCATTCACTAATAGCTGCTCTGCAGCAGAACGAGGGCTTCAGTGCAAATCGATGCTCTGGGGTTTCTTGGCTAAACAATCAGCAAGCCACAGAGCTCAGCAGTTTTCTCCTTAAAAAGCAGCTCTGCCCTGTCTCGTTCCCTCTGCTCTGACCCGCCACAACCCTGCCAGCCCAGCGCCTCAGTGGGCCAGGCTTTGCAAAGACTATGGGGAAGAAAAGGTGCTGAATTTTCACTCACTTTTTCACTTCTCGCTTGCTTTATTAATAGCGGCACCTATTTTTGTTACACCTACAGAGCTTTGCTGTGCTAGGGCCTGAAAGACCTACTGTGAAAAGCTGTTCCCTTGCCTGTACCTCCCTGATCTCTCCAGGGCTTGCTCTCCCCTCACAACAGCCACTTTCAGACTGCCTTACCCCTGACAGCAGTGATGTTGGGTATAAAAAGTAGAACTGGCAGGATACTTCTATGGTGTAAAAAAAAAAAAAAAAAAAAAAAGCAAAACAAAGCCACAAGGGAGGGGAGGAGGAGGGTTTCTGGAAGGCCTGGCAGTCGGGATGGAGGTGACCCCCTGAGCCTACCACTTAAGACATGCCTCATCTGCCGTGCCCAGAGGACCGGCTCCTGAGTTACCGCAGTGCAAAGTACCAACTCTTTCAAACGTTGAAGCAGCTTGTCTGGCTGCTCCCGCTGAAGAGCCAGCAGTCCTTCCCAACTCACACCTACCTGCGTGATGAAGAAGTATCTGTACACATACATCGATGCGAAGACCAAGCCCAGGAGCAGTACGAGGAGACCCATGGTCAGGTAGCACACCCCGCTGAGCGATGTCCTCCGGCCCTGCACTGCGGGAGCCAGCTCCTCCTGCGAGACAAAAATGAAAACATCGGTCAGCTGCCGCTGCAAGGGATCAGAAAATCAACTACATTCAATACAAAGGCTGCACATGGGTTTGTGATGTGCAACTTGAAGGGGGCAGGCACCGTCCTGCAAAGTGACTTTGCAGCTGACAGCATTCTGGCAAGACTTAAACACTTCTTGTGCATTTTGCTCTCCCGTCCTGCCTTATATATATTTTTATTTTATATACACACACACACACACCCATGTGTGTGCGAACATACGCACACACACACCCCATGTGTGTGCGAACATACGCACACACACACCCCATGTGTGTGTAAACACACACACATATACGTATACTCTGCTTCCCACCAACTGCTCAGAACAAAGTCAAGCTTTGTTTCAGTGGGCAATAAGGACTGACTGAAGAAAAGGAAATCAGGAACTAACAGTTCCTGGCTACTGAATGTAACAGCATTTATGTATTTATACAGGAAAAAAAAAATTGTTGAAATGCTGCCCCTCTTGCAGAATCTTGCAGGGGAAATTTTTGAGGTGGAAATTACTGGTCTCAGACAGGTACCTCCTGGCTCTGGTGGGATGAGCTTACCTAAACACCTTCCAGGAATATGGTCAGAGCATCAAAAGAAAACATATCTGCCATTTTTAGAGCGCTGCCCAATCTATATAGACAGTAGCCAGCTCACCTTGTTACAGCCCTCAAAGTGCAAAGGCAGGGTTACCGCCTGGGGACCACTCATCCCAGCCTACCATGCTCTTGGTTTTACTACCAAAATAACCCTCCGAAATGTTAAGCAGGAGGATGTAAGGCCTTTCAGAAGCAGATGAAAGAAGCCGGTTCAGAGATGCCCCAGTTTCCACAGAGAAGAGCTGAAAGCTGCCCTCAGCCGAGCAGGCAGGCAGGCAGGCAGGCAGGGGAGAGAGGTGCCAGGGAGGGCTCCTGCAGATTAACTCCCTCTCCGCGGTACGTGATCCGATGCGTTTGATTAGAAAGACACTGTCCCCGCAGCTAGCCAGAGACTGGTACAAACTGGAGGAACAGATTTCAAAGCAAACAACACCCTCTCATTTCCCAGATGCATCGCTTTTAAAAGGAAGAGATGTTTCTCCAGGATAACATGGCCAAAACCCGCAAGGCGGTGCAGGTGCTGAAGCCCCAAGGCAAGATGCCCCTCAGTCCCTGCCACCCACCGGTGGCGTGAGAATGCTCTGCACAGTGAAGCTGGTAGCAAACACCTCTTTGCCTGTCCCTGCCATTGAGCAGCCCTCATGAGAGCAGCAGTTCAAGTCCTAGGCTTGGAGGCATCTGGTCACTCCTGCCACGAGACTAGAGCACCCCAGCATCCTTGGGACACCCACGGGGAGCCCACCAGGCAGGGATCCCTCCACATCCCTGGCACCTGAGCTCCATCGAGGTGCAGAACAGGGGCAGAGCCAGGATCCTTCAACCCCTTTGCTACCTGCTCCACTCCCAGCCAACACGGACTGCTCTAGCTATCAACTTTTTCTTTTCTAGCCACATTCAGATTGATAACTGCAAAGACCAAATTGCTTTGGGAGAGCAACAATTCCAGCATGCCTCCGGGAGAAATTAATCTATATTTATTTCTCCTTCATCCCAGCTGTTGAAAAACCCGCTGCATCTCTATTCACTGCCAGCTCCCTACACTGAAGGATCAGTGTAATCAGTTTGTTGCTGCTCCTCCAGCAAATAAAGGGATGAACAAACTGAAAAATATCACATTTTAAGTTCATTTCCAATCTTTCCTCTCCTTCTGCAGACAAGGGGCAGCAACTGTGACAAGCCACAAAGAAAAGAGGAAAAAAAAATCCCATTACTAGAGAAAGTTGAAAGGCTCTCTGACATGAACTGCTAGGACAGGAAAGTCATGCTATATGTCAACTGTTTCACAAAAACAGATTTCCCCAGATACTTGTCATCAGAGAAACAGTGCAGACAGTGGGAGTGAAGAGGAACGAAAAGCTCTCCAGCTACTGACACTGAAGCACGGCTGAGAAAATGTTTAACACTCCGCCAGTGAATTACATCCGAGAGGTGCCAGGTTCCCATGATGGATTATGGACGGCTCGCTTCCTCGGTGAGCTGCAAACACTAACTCCACGGAGAGCTTGGGCAGAGGGTTCAGAAGGACACAGAAGCTCGAAGAGAAAAAAAATTACTCCCACTAAAAAGAAAAACTGTGTTGGAAGAATAGTAGGGAGGGGCAAATACACCCTCGCTGGTTTACTATTTGCTAGAGCAGGTCTGTGCTCTTCGCACAGCCAAAGGCACAGTGAGACATCCCACCCCTCACCACCAAAGCAGATGAGTTCGGCTCCCTACAAAGCATTCCTGGCTTTGGGAAAAATGCCCCAGTTTTGCATTTTGGGAGAAGGTGGGGGAAGCCAAGCAGAGCTTTGCCCTAGGAGAAGTTACAGAACACCAAGAAAAATGAAAAAAAAACTCAAATTCTGAGGGAGGAAAGAAAAACTCAACAGCAACTGTTCTGATGGAGAGAAGATTAAGGCAGGGAGGTTAAAAATGCTGCCAGGGCAGGCCAAGGGGAACAATTCACCACAGTCCTGCACAATACTGTATAAAAATCACCTGCGCAAAGCCACAGTGAAACACGCATCTCCTCCCCCAGTCCAGCAGATTAAAAGGCCACCAGCCTTTGTGACAATGAATGAATTACAATTTAAAAGCAACTACACATTAGCCGGCACCCGAGCTTTGGGCTGGAGGCGTTCTCAGTGCTGACAGCCTGGGGACTGAGCAGTGCACTACCTGCTTTAACAGCATTTCACCCAGGATAACAAATCTTCACCAGGTTGGAAAAATCCAGGCAGCTTCTTCCACAGGCTGCTGCCTCGCTCATGCCGCAACGCACCTCCTTCCCACAGGACTGCTACTCCCTGCAGTAGAAACTCGGGTATTTAAAAAAAAAAAAAAAAACAACAAACAACAACAAATCCATCGCAGCTGATTTCCATCTGTTCTTGCTGTAGGAATGCCTAAGCTAACCTTATCATAAAGAGAACCAGGCAGTCCCAGCAGCAAGCCGCAGGAAAGCCATCTCCACCAGAAAGACCCCTAGGACCAACTGGCAAACCAAACCCTGCACCACGCTCATGCCACACGGCAGACTTTGCAGATCTGGCAGCATTCCCAACCTCCATGAATTTCAGTAGTGGGGAAAAGAATTAGACTTGGCAGTGGTGTTCTCCTGAAGAGCAGATCACGCCTTCGAGATGTGCATTTCCACTGAGGACAAAAATCAAAATATTAGCACGTAAAAACTGCTGTGCATTTATCAGATGTTTAACGATATTCTGTAAGAATTCATTATCCAGACACTTCTTGCAACAAGCCATCCTACTAATTTTCTGCCTCAAACAACTATAGGTTTTTTTGCCAAGAACCATGGGAAAGGTTGGGGTCAAAACAGTCTCTGGGCAGAGGCAGGGACAGGTATTTCAGTTCAGCAAGTGGGCTTTCCTCTTCTTTTTCCATCATTTTAAACACATTATTCCAACAGATGGGCATGTTTTGCACAAAAATCAACATAAAGCCCTTCCTCATGTCTCTGGGCTGTGCAGAGGACAAACATTCATTTGCTTCTGTGTGAATAAACGGATGGAAAAGCGACAGCAGCGGAAGAAGAGCACGATGCCCACGCGCTACGGATGTGCGTGCAAGGAGAACGCATGGACAGGTCCCCAGCTCTGCAGAGTATCCCACTGCAATTTCAGGGCAGGAAAACCCTCCCACTCCACGTGATGATCCTTTCTTTGCTTCATATTTCTTGGCACCACCACATACCCCAGCACCGGCGCAGGCAGCAGAAGCCGCCATTTTGCTGACGCGACAGAAAGGCCCAGGCCAGCTCCCTTTCCAGTGGGAAAACTGGAAGAGGCTGCAGGCACAGTTCCTTCCCCTGCAAGGCACAGCTCGTTCTTCCTCCACACGGGCAATGGGGGAAAGCATCCATCTCTCAAAGAGAGCACCCGCGCATCTTGGTTTTCTGCCAGGCATTGTCCTAATACTTCATCCCACCGGGCAAGAGACAGAGGCAGCTCCAGCACACAAGCCTGAATAACCAGACATGCTGACGCAGATCCAATTTGCAGGCGTAATTGCTTCGCAGATACTCAACCCAGCACCCAGCAGCAGACAGGATACTGGAATATAAAAAGGAATTCCTTTCCTCGGACAAAACAGGCTCTTCAGTACACTCCAACGCCCTGCCTGCTTGCGGGGCCAGCGCAGGAACAGGCGGCAGATACCCTGATGGGAGAGGATGAAGCTATGATACAGACCATTCAGTAGAGGAGGCTTGAAGTTAGCCTGAGAGGGTAAAAGAAGTCCTAATTCAGTCTTTGAGGATTTTCTTCAGAATTTCAGGCCTTGCTGAGGACATGATGAAAACAGCTGCTGTCCTGTTGTCCCTATTTGTTACTGAACGGCTGAGGAACATCTCTCCTACAAGGGAATGGGGGACAGAAGCCCAGCTGTGCTTTAAAGGTGTAACGTCCGATCCATAGCATGGAAACTAAATCCAAAGGCCAGAGTAAGACAGAGCAGGGAAACCATCAATGCCTGCCAGGCACTGCCAAGGGCACCCTCCTGGCTTCACGGCGCTGAGCCTTTGGACACGTAACACTAGCAGGGGCTGCTAGTAAGAACCATACCTGGTGAGGTGTTGCCCTTGATATTTTTCATCAACACAGTACAGGTTTATGAAAAATAGGTATTTGATTCTATTGCTCCTTCATCACCGATGTCTTGCTGAAGATGACAGAAACGAGGATATTAAAGGTGTCATGTCATGCCTTGTTCCCTCCTGAGTCGCACACCGCCTTGGCAGAGGTGGGCTCAGCTCACGCCCTTTTCCTGCTTTTTCAGCTTTGGAAACAGCTCTGAGTTCTCCACAAACCATTTTTCCTTCATTTCTGAAACACACAGGTTTGCAATCTTTCATTGTAGGTGTAGCAGGGCCTGACAAACAGGGGGGACAGCTCAGCAAGTGTCTAAATATACACCCCCAATAGGCAAAGAAGCTTGGGGCGACTAAAAATAGTAAATGCGATTTTGACAACTGACAAGTGAGAAGAGAAATGTGATGCAGAGTAAATACTCAAAGGGACGCAGTTTGGAGAGGAGTGCTATCTGAAAGGCAGCAAAATATGTCAATCCCTCTCTGGGAGGTTGCTTGTTTCAAGGGAGCAGCAGCCTGAGCTCTCAAAGTAGAAGATGTACTGATGTAACTACAGACACTTGCCACAGGCAGCCACGGCTTCCTCAAAGGATGCAGGCTCGAAACCTACGAAACCCACATCAGAAATATCTAACTGATCTCACCGTTTACTCATTTCTGGTAACCAAAGGCCAACAGGAACTATGGAAAAAGAAAAAAAATCAGTTCAAGGTCTCTACCTTCAGCACATCAAGTTAAAATCAGTCACCTCTTTACAAAACGCAAGGACTTGCAATAGCAGCACCCCCACTGACTTCAGATGGAAAAACCCCATAGCTGACTGCTGGAAAATTGTCGTGCTGCCTCAGTGGGTGTAAGCTGGTATGAGCTGACCTCTCCTCTGATATGCCGGGCTCGGCTTTGAGTGTCACCTCTCAGCAAAGCAACCCCCATGTCCACACCGATGCAGCCTGTTCTTCCTGCAGGCGATGCAAAGCCCTCTCCATCCACCCACCCCACAGACAGCATGCTTACTACCTGCATGTTCTGGGCACTGCCAGCATTTACTGATGCCGCTCTGCGTGAGAAAGAGCTCTGGAGAGTTTGTGGGATAAATTGTAGGGCAAGGAGATCCAGACCTGTCTCCCAGAGACAGCCTCTCCCCTATTTAGGCTCCCAGGGGAGCTCGGTGGTGAAGAGCCCCAAGGGACGGCCAGAGCGAGCAGAGGTGGCCAGTCGGTTTGAGACTGGAGCACTTGCCAAGCTAGAGCTCTGGAGAAGGAAAGCGAGAGACTACTCACAGGGAAAAGGCAGATGAAAGAAGACAAGAAGGGGGAGAGGAACACAGAGATATACCATCACAGCAAAGGCAGTTCACCCTTGCATCCACCAAAGCATCTCCCACACTCCAAAAAAGGCTCCTCTGCCAGATGAACAAAAAATGAGTCTTGTCCTCAAGAGCAGTTATGCTTGGGGCGAGGAGAGGGAGTGACACCAAGGGGGGAACAGTGCCGGGGCCATCGCCCCAGCAGAGAGTGACAGGGGTCAGTGCTCAGCACTAGCAATGAGAGGCCCCTGAGCAAGCCCCTTACCTGGAAGGAGAGTCCTTCCAGCCTGAAGAGCATTTCTAATGCTTTCAGTCAGAAAAGAAAATAATGTGTGCATGCATGGAGAGAGAGAGATATATATACACGCACACGTATATATATGGCACCCAGTTTCCAAGGCAACGAACTCCCCGCACGCAGTACTTGAGCAGCGCTTGTGCAGGGCATGCAGCAGCATTTCCACAGAGAACACAACTGATGGCTTTTGGACTCAAAGATGCCTGGAAGCCAAAAAAAAAAAAAAAGCCTGTAATTAAGAGACTATCACAGCTGAAGGCAAAAAGGTTGCAATAAATGAATCTAATCACATCTTTAAACGACACCACGGCACGTGACTAGCAACAAAGCCACCTGCCTCAGGAGTCACTTCGCAGCACTGGGAATTAGAATATCAAAAACAACCACTGGCTAATTAAAAGCCCAAGCTTTGTTGATAGACGACAAAGACAGCAGGATGTTAAAAACGCAGCCTAGCATGTGGGAGCTCCTAAGCACTCAGTATCATATTTTCCTTCTCTCTCATCAGCAAGAGAGATATAAACCCCCTCTTCTTTCCTTTTTCCATTACTTTCTGGAACTAAGGGGCTGTTTCTCCTCCCTCTTTGCACAAGGGTGAGGAATTCATTTCCTTTTTTTTTTTTTTTTATTTTTTGGCAGAGGCACAACAACTTCCAGCTGGAGTTTTTCCAGCCCCCCCTCTCCTCTTTCCCAGGAGTAAAACCATTCAGAGCATTAGCAGAGCCAACAGAGCCCCTTGTAAAAATAAGACTATTCTTACCAGGCACATAGCTACAGCCCCGAGCATCACACTGAACACACAGGCAGGCAGAGAGAAAATAAACAGCTGTGATAGAGGCAAAAAATGTCCAAACCTGGGTGTTGAACAGCCTTACTGCCAAAATACAGGGTCTGATAAACACAGCCTGATTTCCAGAAATCAACAGGAGCTGCAGCCACTCACTGCAAATCAGTCCCTGGGGACTCACTGGGGAAATCAGTCCCTGCCCCAGGGCAGCCCCATCACAGCTAAAGGGCTCTGGAGCAGCTGGCAGACCTCACCTGGGAGAGGAAAGGAGCAAGCACAGCCAAGTGAAGGCCAGGGTTTGGTTGGGGTTTTCTTTGTTTGTTTCTTTTTTTGGTTTTTTTTTTGTTTTGGTTTGGTTTTTTTGGTTTTTTTTTGGCAACCCTGAAGTGGGAGGCAGCATTAAAAGAATGGGAATTTTCCCCAGGAAAAGAATGAAGGTTAAGCTTTGGCACTGGGTCTCAAACCTTATCTAAAGCAATTAAAGACAAAAGGCAGCTCAAGCAAGAGTGAAGCAGAGCAGCTGCTCTGGGTATAGGTGAAGCTCTTAAATCGAGGGGTTGGCGAAGTTAAAGAGAGAGACTTGATTCAAAGGTAGACATCTGCAGGTGGGCAGACACCTGACTCCTTAAAAGACCTTTGACCAATGCCAAAAATATTCAAAACCAGCTTTCAGCTTGCTCTTGGTGTAGTTGAGTCCTCCTCCTCCTCCCGGGTGAAGTGAAGAGAAGATGCTACAAGCTGCCCACAAAACCAGCCCGCTTGCTTCCACCTTCACGAGTGGCTTGGGAAGAAGTAAGCCACAAGCCTGACTGCTCACTAAAGTGACGAGCTGTCCTCTGTCACGACAGTGGGACCACGCACTCAGGAAGGAGCTGGACAGACTGACTTCCCTCCCGACAGCCACACACTCACCTTTTTGCAGACTAAAATTGTACAATTGCTCCAATATAAAACAAGCACGCCTACCAACCTGTGCAAGAGGCCCAGGGAGTGCTGGGCACAAGCCAAGAGAGCTAGTGACTGCTTCTGCAAAAGGCGCGAAGGATCGGGTGCTGTCTCAACGCATTTCAAAGCGGAAAACGTGACAGGGAAAAGGCCTCCACACACATCGAAAGGTTTCACACAATTTCACCTGCAATTGTTCACTGCCAGTCATGGCTTTGGATCCTCATGAAGCACCAGAGCAGCGCAACAGTTGGGCAGAGGACTCACTTGAAGACCGCCGCTGGGCTCTAACCACTGCCTCCCCTGAGACAGCTCCATGTCCGGGTAGTTTTAGGGTCCAAACAAACATACAATTTAAAACTACAGCACCCACCTCCACCTCTGAGCTTCCACAGTCAGGCAGGCAGAGATGGTCAAGAGCAAATTAGCCATTGTGGATGCTGCCAAAGGCAAGCCAAAAGCAGTGCTGATCTGGTTGTGGCCGATTAAGCCATCGCTGTCCCACCTCACTCTTCCATTAGAGGCTACTGATTACCAAAAGGCTGGTAGAAAGGAGGTCACAGCCCTGCCCAACACGCTTATGAGCTGGAATAGCCAAGGTACTGCCTTCTGCTGGCTCTGCAGACAAGATGGGGAATCAGAGCTGCAAACCCGTACTGTTCACTCCAAGCAGAGGGGTCAAAGTCCAGCATTTCCCAGAGTTCAAGCTGAAGCACCTCAACAAGGAACCAGACTTCAGGTTACAATATTTGCCTCTTCCCTGAAAATCAGGACTTAGACAGTGTCACCCCATAAAATGAAGTCATTGCTCCCTTTCAGAACAGACAGCAATTATCTCTTCTTCCAGCAGCAGCGTAGGAAAACCCTGACAGTCAGTCCTACACTCGAAAATTCTCCACAAAGAAACAGCATGTAGTTTAACAACTGCAAGAGAGAAGAGGCAAATTTACCCTTCTCAGCTGTATTGTTCAAACTGACTTCAACGGTAGGGCATGGCAGCAAGAAAGACGACTCTGCAAAGCAAGTGCAGAGGGATGAATTAAAAAAAACAAACCCCCTCACACTGTCCTCCCTCAAACTGTTAACACAGGCATTAAAAAAATAACAAAACATGTCCAGGTTCTCACATATCACCTGGGAAGAAAATACCCATCCCAAAGTGAAAATGCCTTTTCCATCTCCTGTAAACCCATTAACGAGCCAAGATTTGGTAGCACAAAAGCAGGAACTGCAAAACTGCGCACAAGGAGAACTCATCCTCCCTAGACGCTCCATCTCTCCAGACCTGGATGCAGTGCTCTGCTGAGCAGGAGATCCCTCCTTCTGAGCAGCCACACACAACACCTACCAGGCCACCTCTCCCCACACAGCCACGAGAGTGGCACAGTGCAACAACGGGGTGAAAACCAACATTCTGCTTATCACTGCACAGCGCAGGGCTTCTTACAGCACAGCAGGGAGAGCTCCCGTCCTACGGACATGATCTGTATCGCTGCAGCATTAATACATGCAGCGTATGCAGCAAAGCTTCTGCCTCACACTTACATTTGGTTCATTTGTACCCTTTAAAACTGCTCCTTTTTAAACATAATTCTTGGTTTTCTGTGTTTTGCCAAAGAAATTGCTGCACTCAAAGCAGGTAAATGCAACAGGTTCTTACCACGTAAAGAGCACCTACGTGCAAAGATGCATTGGCTTCAGCGCTCCTCCAGCTTTGGGAGAATGCACACCTCTAGACAGACATTTCAAGTTTCTCCGTCTCCAGCTCTTCAGTCTACATCTCTTTGGTGAGAGAGAGCTCTATGTTTCCAAATTCAGTCATATTTATAACATTTCTGCTAGAAATAGTCATTCCCTCTCCTAATCCCCCCACCAGTTTTAGCCAGACCCTTCATCACGCTCAGCTGGAATACCAAATATTCATGTCCAGAGTCCGGTAAGATACTCAAGTCTAGCATTTCACTGGACCGGATTCTGTAAGGGTCCAGAGACATTTCTTCCAACTCAGCCCTTTTCCTCCACTTGCAAGGCACCCCCAAACCATGTAGAAGCGAGAACCAGCAACAACAGTTCTTTTTAAGCTGAAGACTCCACACAGGACACAAAAAGAAGTCATCTCTTCAGCCCACATGGATACGTGAGGGTTGGGCAAAGGCCAGGAATAACCTTCTGTTACAGCAGGCAGCCTCTTCAAATTAATACCTCCATGTTTAGATCCCTAAATCAAGACTTCAACATGGTGAAAACACCCACAGCTCAGGAGCATCAAGCCTGGACTCAAGCCCGCAAACACGTCCATGAGCATAATCAATCCACATCGCTGCCAGCTAGTTTTTCTCCCTCTCTCTGGATATACAGCTTGCTGTGTGAAAACTCCTGTTTTAAAGACTTTTCCTCACATCCCCTTCCCCAACCACCTGTCTTCCACCTCACAGCACCCGGCAAGGAAGTCGCTCACAAAACCCCCCCATCGCATCGGCACAGCATTTTCCACCTAGCTGGCGTGACTCCGCTTTACAGGGCTGGCAGAGATGCCTCCAGAGCCACTGCTCCTCCACCTGCCCCACGTGCTGGAGCCCAGCTCTGGAGCGTCACTGCTCATGAGGCACCAGTACCTCCGGGAAGGCCAGAAGAGGCATTGCTGCCTCTCCTGCTCCTCTCTCCCATGAAGCACACACCCTCTCGGGCTCGCTCAGGCAGATGCCAAGTAGTCACAGCTCACCTTCCCCGCCTGAGCACAAGAAAAGGCAGGGGAGCAGGAGCACAACAACAGCCCCAACAGCCAGACGCTATGTGTCTGCTAAGAGCTCCATGTCTGCAGTGGACCTGCTCTTCACTGGGGAGTTTCGCAGTAGCAGTCACAGGGAATGGAGCTTCCTAGGCAGCCTCCCCTTCAGGGAACACGCTCCCCAAGGGTTTCAGGGCTTTCCCCGGCTATTTCTGTACAAACCGGGCAACCACGCGCGGTGCGGGAGCTGCTGCCAGCTGCCCCGGGCTGGCAGCAAGGAGGCTGGGGCAGCTCGGCCGTCAGCCATCCGGGGAGCAGCAGCCCTGCAGCCAGGAGGCTGAGGCACCCCACCAGGCAGCCATGCCAAGGTGCAGCCTGCAAAGAGACCACCCAGAGAGACAGAAGGGTTGGACAGACCCAGCATCAGACAGCAAACAACTCCTTGTGGGAACCAGGACGACCAGGAAGGGTGTGATCCAAAGGCCACCAAAAGGAAGAGTCTTGTCAAATCCCGGGGAATGCGGATGAGAGGAAAGGCATGAAACCAAAGCCTAATATTACTGGAACCAACGGCAAAACACCAGTCGCACCCAGAGGACACCATTGTGTACACCCTGGAAAGCCCCTCTCAGCCCCTGGGCCTCAAACCCACTCCCAAAGTGTTTCCAGTGGGCTTGCCAGCGCCTGTGGGTACAGAGAGCGCTCCCCCAATCCTCCTGCTTCGCCCGTAACGCCCTACCAGCCCGACCTACCAGCCACCATCCCCCCCTCAACATACAGAAATGGGTTTTGCTTGCTGCTTCCTCTCCCCAAAGGTTTCTGTGACTGTGTACCCCGATGCACACAGACACATTCCCATCCTCTGCAAACCATCCTGGTCCCCACGGACACCCCATCTGCGCTGCAGCATTTGCTGTAAGGCACGATTCACCCCGGGCTGGCAGGGAGGAGCGTTTGGCAGAGCCCTTGGCCAGGGCAGGTAAGCAGCCGGTCTCTGCTGCCCACAGAGCAAGGGGGACAAGAGGCACCTCTTTTCCCCTATACTTATCATTTACCCCTCGTGAAGCAGAAGATTTTAATGAAACCCCTTCTCCTCTTGCGCTGTCTCTGCAGAATAACTACCTGCAAGTATTAGAAGCATTTACAAGGAATCAACCAAAAAAAAGCCCAAACCAAATTTTGACTGGAGAGCTCCATCAGTTTTACTCGGTTCCTGTGGATTTCAACCTCCACCACAAACACAAGGAGCATATTTCCCAGAGCAGTTAAAGACACAGCGTACATATTTATTTCCATTTCAGACTGTAAAACTGGAGTTCAATGAAAACTCACTGAATACTATTTTGCATCTGAGAAAATATTTTCCAGCAAACACAACAAATTATTTTACTGACTACATAACCTCAAACTGCCTTCTGCTCCAGGCTGCTACATCCTTGCAGCCCCTACTAACGACAAGAAGATTGTTTCTTTTGTAAGTCCTTAAAATGTTGCAATTGCCTCAAAATTACTTGTCTTTTTCTGACAGAGTTCAAATTGCATAGTCTTTCCCGATTCAAACTGAGCTGCACAGGGAAGAAATGAGGCTCAGCACACGCGAGCTTGCTGTCAGGACTCCTCACCTACTACTTTTCAGGACACATTAGCATCACAGACATCTTCCTGCCTGCCACATCTTTGCATTCACGGAGCACCTGCCAAAATTCACAGGCTGCGGAAGCTGCCGCTGAATCATTTCCCAGCTCCGGCTCCTATCACTGGGATTGAAGTTGTGAGATCAAAGAAGAAAGGAATGCAGAGCATCTTGTTTGCATGTCACCAATGCCATTTTGCTGCAAGGCAGCTAAAGACACACACAGACAGGAATTCTTGGCAGCAGGAGAGAGCACGGCAAGAAAGCCTGGCTACGGAAAGAGCAACCCCACAGGTTGGGTGTTTCACAAAGCAGCACACCCCCTTGGTCCAGCTAAGTACAAACTACACCGAAGAAGCCAGTGTCACAGATAGCCTGAAAAAGAGCATCAGAAAAAGGCCACCTTCTTGTCAGCAGATGAGCAGCTCCCTGGACACCCTCGTGCTGCACTGACTCACCACAACCTGCCCTTCTGTCACGGGTCTTATGCTGATTTTCTTACATGTCTGTCTGCTGGAATTAAGAGACTGTTGAAGAGTCTTTGTTCTAAATTCATTTTTTTAAGTTCCTTTGTAGTTCACATGGGCTTAAAAGAACAATATCACTCCCCCCAGGAGTCAGAGAAAGGCCCAAGGCAACGTAAAGAACCCAAAATTTATTATTTGTTGCCTAAGCCAATTTCATTCATCTGGCAGGACCTGAATCGGAATAATTTTGATTGCTGTGATCTGGCAGCACTAATGATGGAAATAAGCTTCTGTTTCTTTTATTTTTTATTTTATCATTTTTTTAAACTCCTTTTCTCACAGTGCTCGTGAAAAGGAGCTGGATCCTGCCTAAGCTCGAGCAGGATCGGCAGAACAACCAACTTCCCAGCTGCAGAAAGCTGGTTTAATGGCAGCACGAGCTGGAAGTCCAGTGCGATAGTCAACTTTCAGGGTTGGACATCAAAGGTGGGAAGAAACCTCCCCCCTTCTTGTGTTCATAATTAGGAAAGATGAAGTCTGGAAATCACCAAGAGATCACAGTTGGCCACATTCCCCCATTACAGGTTTCTATACAGCTCATAGGCATAAGATTAATAGATGCAATCATGAGAGACTGAGCACATTCACTGACAGCACAGCTGAGAGCTGCAAGCACATCTGTGCGTGATGTGAGAGATCATTACGATATAAGCGACTCCCTAAACTCTCTGCAGAACTGAGCAACCTCCTGAAGCCCCAACTGCAGAGCAACTCTCTGGGGCAGGCAATTCCCACTCGCTCGGTAAGGCACGTGAGGAGGGATGCTCTGCACTGCTGCAGGAATGGAGCAAAACCACAGCTCCCCCACAGTTTTTTGAGTCAGGGAGGTAACAGAGTTCAATAAATGATCAAACTACACCCACAGTCTGAGGCATTTAGGAGGAATACAGAAATGCCGTTCAAGCCTCCTGCTCTGATACAGAAGCACTGTAACAAGGTGGACTTGATGCTGTGGGTCAGGCCCACCTCTCTGGACAACAACCTCCCACCATGCAGTGTGATATGTAGCCCAGCGGGTCCATCCTCGCAGAAGAGCTTGCAAGCTGGGGGTTCTCTAGCACAAGACACTTCAGGAACAGTCAACTCCCAGCCAAACACAACAGTGACCATTTCACCTTCCCCTTCTCAAGAGGGGCACCAGCCACACTACCACTGGTACGTGCCCAGCGCCTGCCTGTGACTCACACGGTATGGATGGGACTTGACATAACTCTACCCCAGGGCCCCAGCCATGCTCTGCATCTGCCAGGGATGCCCCAACACCTTCATTCACCTTACGCCTGGCAAGATCCCAACCTCCACAGGCACGAGCACTTGTTCCCCTCAGATACCCATCACCCAAAGTCAACAGAGCAATTCAACTTCAGCATGTCAACTCCCATCTTGAAAACTGCAAAGCACCTAGAGAGCCGCCAGTGCTCTTACCCCCTTGCTTCTCATCTTGCTCCAGCACCAGCCGTTTTGTTCCTCTTGGCCCTCCTCCATGCCAACCCTAAGCCTTCAGAGATGTTTTGAATTTGAAATCCACCCCGAATCACTCCCAGATTACACTCCCCCAGGCAAAACCACCCAGACCAAAGGGATGAATTCCAACGCCACTTGTCCATGCTGGCCATCTTCTTCAGCGCCCATGGATGCCTCTCCCTGTAATGGTGCAGTTACCCTGCCCCATCCCTTCCCTCCTCTCCAAACTCCAGATGCCCACACACCCTCCAGGACGTGAGCTAACATCCATAAAACCGGACACTTTCCTCTTTCCCGGGGCACCTCTCCGAGCAGGAACGAGCTCCGAGCAGACACCCGCACACACCCTTCAGCTCTCATCTGCTCTAACTTAGCAGAAAAGAGAGAAAAACAAGAAAAACGGTGCAACGAGGGGAATCACCGGCGGACCCCCGGCGGGGTCCGGCTGGCTCAACCCGCCCCCGCCCGCCCCCGCCCCGCACTCACGGCGCCCGGGGGCAGCAGCACGGCGCCCGCCGCCCCATCGCCCCCCGCCGCCTTCTCCTTCTCCTTCTCCTTCTCCGGCTTCAGCGCCGCCGGCGGCTGCTGGACGCCGATCTTCACCATGGCCCCGCGCCGCCGCCGCTGCCCGCGCCACCGCCGGCACCGGCACCGCCCCGGGGAGGGGCCGCCGCCGCCCCCGCCCCCGGCGGAGCCCCGGGCCGCCCCGCCGCCCCGCTCCCCCCGGCGGTGGGACCGGGGGGGGATGGGGTGTCTCCCCCGCCGAGGGCTGTGAAGGCAAACGGGGGTTTGCAGCCAGCAGCGCTGCGCCCGGGGCACCGGAGGGCTTCGGGGGGAACCCGGGAGAGCCGACGGCACCGTCCGAGTCCCGGGCGATAAACACGTCCTTAGGGGTCACCCACGGCTGCTGCCCAACCTCGGCCGAAAGCTGTCCGCTCCCCCAGCAGCCACCATCAGGTCCTGCTTCGGGAGCTTTCGGGTGCCCCTGCGCAGGTTTGGGACAGGGGGGTGCAGCGGCCGCCCCAACAAAGCCCCACCGGCTGCCGTGCTCTGGGCTCAGGGCTGCACGTAGCACTGCTGAAATTGGGTCACAGCAAATGGGAGAAAAAAAAAAAACCAAACCAAACCAAACTAAACAACCCACCAGGCCTGAAGATGCATCAGCCTGGAGCAGATGCACACAGAGAGCAGAGGTTACTCTGGGGGGAGCTTGGAAACACCTGGCTGATGTTCGTTTCAGTGCCCAAGATCAGAATCCGTGGAGGAATCCAGAGCATTCAGGTGGTCTCTCCCCCAGGATCAGGTCTGGGCAGCAGAACAGATGGATTAAGTTCATCATGGGGACAATGACCTATAAAAAGCCCTTCCTGACAAAAGCAGAGTGTAGCATGCAGAAGAGAATTTGGGGGTGTTGCTCTTGTGCCACTGATTCTGGTCTTGTGCCACTGGATGCTGGCTGGGGAGCAGCAGGGAGCAGAGCTGGGGATACAAAGGCTCTCCGAATGGCAGGAACAGTGGGGCATTACCCGGCTGCACGCAGGACTCTGAAGCACAGCAAGGAGTGAAGAACACATGTTGACAGTTTTGTTAAGGTAACAAAATGGAAAAAAAAAATAAAAACATTAACAAAACCATCTCTGCCAGAGGTGGGTAGTAAGGAAAGTAGCAGACTGTCAGTGGACAAACACTGCAATACCCTTACATTGATTTGGTCCACTTAAACACAGTATTTATTTATAATAAAGTCGTTATGAGCATTTTCTTTCGATCCAGAAGGATTCATTATGTACTGAGTGCTTTACATCATGTTATGAACTAACCCATTGATAAATTAGTGCTAAATTTTATTTGCAAAAGGCATCTTTGGCAGGGATTCAGCGTTGACTCACAACAACAATTGCTCATAGTGCTGACTCGCCATTGTTCAATATTTAGAGCCGCTCAGTCCTCCTGGCATCCCTCTGCATGGGTAAAAGTTACATCAGAATTGCAAGTTCTATCGCACACAGAGATAAGGGACAGCATTTCCAAAACAGCCCCTAATTTTAGGAGCTCAAACTAAGCCAAGATGGTCCCGAGTTCCTGACGTGAGGAGTGCTTACAGCCAGATCCAAACATCTCACATTTTACATGCAAACCAAGAGCCACCACCAGGACCATGACAAAAGCTATAAGGCTATAAGGCTAACTAATAATGGTTATCCGAAATGACATGTAGCTTTCGAGCATAGAAATGACCGGAACAGGAGCAGAGGGGGAGAAATCCCTGTTCCCCAGTCTACTCAATACAGCAGGTTATCCTGCTTTCTACCTTGTTCGTTGCTCTTGGGCATGGATTTGGCCCTGCTTTTTTTTTTTTTAGGTCATTTGGTTACCCTCATCGTGGCATACAGCTTTCTGTATGATAAATGCTATGTTACCTCCTTTGTCTCCAGTGCAACGGTCCACTGAGCAGCTCTCATCACAGCGAAGAAATCTAAAGCCAGGATGCTAGCTGGGGAAAAACGATAAGAAATCTCTCAATACATCTGATAAGCGTCAGAGAAAGCTCGACACGAAAATCTTTAGTTTAAAGCCAGAAGTTGTAGAAAATTGGGGTTTGTTCTTTCCATTTGTGGCCAATATGACTCCACCCCCCATCCCCAATCAATCGGTCTGCAGGACTGGTGGGACAAGCCTGCAGTCGGGAGAGCAAAGGATCCTCTTCCAATATTTGGGTCATTTGTGAAAAATACTGAGAGAAACAAGCACGAAGCTCCTTATGTTCATTGGAGCTCCTGACAGAACTAGTCTATTGATTTTCACCGAGGCAAACAGCCTGAAAGGCAGCATCGCACCACGCCAAACCAGCAGCAGAGCGCCAGGCTCTGCCCTCTCTGTGCCAGGCAGGTACCGGCCTGTCAACTGCTGCATCAGCCTGGGTCTCCTCTGGAGTACAGCGATTAATTTCCTGTTTTAAGTGGAAAGTACTACTGATCAAGTACGCCATCAAAGCGCATGTGTCGGGGCAGTCCCCCGTTCACAGCTCGGAAGCAGCTTGCTTGGATCGGTCTGGCTATTCTCCATCGGGAAGCCCCACCTGACAGCCCACTGCCCTCCCTGGCCGCTGGTTCTGCAACTCGTGCCCAGGCACAGCTTGAACAACATCACCCCTGTAAAACACCAACTGGTCCCCAAAAGCACCCACGCAGCAAAGACCGTCTCCCCTGAGGTTAGAAGTCCTGCAGGATGCTGTTGATGTTGACACACACTTTTAAAAGAAATATTTTTTAAGTTTTTTTTTTTTTTTGCAAGTCTGTTAATGGAAATACGCACAAGTGCGCCAAACAATCTACCGGTTTGCAGTATTTGTGGATATAACCGGAATACTTGTATTATTAACTTTACTGTACCACAAAAAAAAAAAAAAAAAAAAAATGGCAGGACTGGCAGGGAAGGCAAGTTATTCTCAGAGTAACAATGAACCCAAAACAGGTATTTTAAAAATTTATAGGAAAACATCCAAATGATTATAAAATGGGTCAACATCAACAGTCTAAAACTTTAAGCATCTTTACTTATTTAACATTTCAGAATTTAGTATTGGTCCCAGTCTTGTCATTCTGAGGCATCTGCTGATTTCAATTACGTCTCTGGATAAATGGCTTTGCAAGCATTAAGAAAAATCCGCCTAGTTATCATATGCCGAGTTTCAGACAGAAAGAATTCTTCAATACGAAATCTCCTCCAGCTATAGGGCCTTTAGTTTGAGGCTCAGAGGATAAACACTGACAATGAACTTAACGTTTCTTGCTAATGCAGCTTAAAATATGCCTCTTGCCTTGCAGTGGAGAAGTGACATGCTGCTTATAAAACATCTTGCTCAGATCGACTGTCTTTTCTATTACTAAGCAAGCAGGTTTCAGTTTAAAACTGCCACCTTACTGACTTCATTAAAGCCATCTGATATTTTATTAGCCCTTGATAAGAAAGTTTCCATCTCTTGCATGTAATTAAGTTGAATCCCAGGAACAGTTTACTTGACTGATCTTTCATTAAGCATAGCAGCATGATAGCACTTCTCAACTAATGGATCCATGGGAACTTTATAAACCTTTATTGGAGAAACTGTCTGCTACCCTTGCCACTTTTCACCTTTCCACTTTATGTAGGAAAAAAAAAATAGAGAGAGAGCACAAGATAACTGCCTTAATATATTCTGAGCCAACCAAAATGTGTTTGTCATTTACTGAGCTGCATCTATTTCAGAGGCCTGCCTGGTGTATTAATAGTCCCTCACTCTATCAGACTGGAAGAAACTGTGAATTTTAGAATCCTTAAATCATTCTGCTTTCCCACTGCAGTTCCAGTAAGGGCTTGTACTAGATAGCACGCTGTAAAAATGAGCAGAACTCAGTAACGTGTTGAAAGTATACTTTTATTTTCCCTTCCTATGCCATACGGATCAGCTGGGTGGAAAGCAAGAGACAGGCTGGGGCAAAAAAAAAAAGGTAAAAAAAATCGTAATCACTCTTAAAGGAACAGACAACAAATGCAGAGGATGCACTAATTTTTTTTGCTATTCCTTGTATAATCTACTTCTAATTACCCCACATATGAGACAAAGCAATTACCTGTAGCCAGTGGTAGAGAAGCCATCCAGTAGTTTCCATGGATGGTTCCAGCATTCATCTGCAGCTGAACTGAGCTGAATTTCTTGTCACTCCTGGGTGCGCACGCCGCACCAGCCAGGGTAACATGCCGATCCCTACCTACAGCTACCATGGATCCAGTCTTTTTTTCCTTCTTTGAAAGAAAACTGATAGTTAGGCAGCAGCAGGAAGTCCTGGACCACCTAGGAGGGCAAATGGAAATCTATTACCATTACATACTTCAAAAATAACAAGTGAGTAATTTTCTCCTAATAGTAAGAATTATCCTGGATTAGTCTCCCTCTTGGAAACTGGCGAGCTCCAGGTATCTCTGTTATCTCTCTTTTATAAACTCTAATCTGTAAAAGGCTAACACTTAGCATCCTTCAGTCAGTGTTAACGAAAAAAAAGTATCCTCATTTCAAAAAGTATGCCCAGACCAGACATACAATGGATTTGACCTGTACCACTATGCACACTTAACCACTGCTGTCAGGACTGTTGTAAGCCAGAGCCAGGATGGTTGTCAACATTTGGCTGCCTGCTGTGGCACCAAAACCCCCTAACAGGGACGTGCGAAAAAGTGCGGAGGGGTGGTGAGAAAGGGAAAGAAAAAGGTGGCTCGGAGACAGCACCCTAAATATCCAATCTGTATTTTTATGTCATAGGATAGTCAGGGAGCATACCAGAGACAACAAAATTATCAGAACTGTTGTACAGTTTATAATTTTTATGATTTAGAGGGAGGTTTTCTATAGAGGTATCCACAATTTAACTGGGAACTCGTTAAGGGTTCCACAAATCAAAATACTCTGGAAAACTCTGCACAGAGTACGTTCGTATCACTTCTGGGAAGGCTGTGACCACCAGGGAGGGCACCTGAGTTGGCAGGAAAGCACTAGTGAAAAGCACAGGATACAAGCCTAAAAGCCAAGAAAGCCCAGGAAGTGGGAAGGGCCCTATTCTTCACCTTTACATCTGAATGCAAGTGTTAGAATACAGATTAGGAACAAAAGCAGGAGAAAGGGAATGTAGGGGAGCTGCTGGTTTAAGAAGATAAAAGGCATGGGAATAGATTTAAGTAGTTGTGGGAAGCCTCAGCCCCACAGAGTTCAGCTGCATCCTTCCCCAGTTGCCAAAGAGGGAACCCCAAGTACAAGAGAAGATACAGTCTGAGCTCTTCCTTTCCCTTTCCCTTCTGTCACCTCATTTCTAGCTCTGCATTCAAGAACTAGGCTTTTTGCTCTACATGCACCAACCGTGCAACATTTTGCTTGTCTGATGCTGAAAGAGGCCAATCGACGTGGAAAAGCCCAGGGCACGCATCTTCTCTGGAAGCAACACACTGAACCAAAGCCCCCTCCTTCCTGCCGGTGACCTGCAAACCAAAAGAGTGGGAAGGAATTTTGGGAGGCTGGCTGATACCCCCCTCACCATAAGGGCTAGTATCACGAAGTCATTAGGCCTGGAAAACACAATCTTCTGACAGGTGCAGGCAAGCGTTCCCCCATCATGAGCTCTGCCAAAGCTGTGTTTGAACCAACAGGCTCATCACATGAAGTTACTTACTGCAGATGCAGCACACTATCAGCCTTAGATGTGGGGAGTGAAGCACCGTTGATGCCAGTTTCTACCGTGTCAGGTGCCTGCCTCCGGAAAAAAAAAAAAAAAAAGTGCCTGCAATTACAGTTCTCACTAAAAACATTGTATATTTTAGTCAGACAAGCTGGGTAGTCTCAAGAAGTATTAGCTTATACCAGCTTTCCCCCAGTTTTCACCAGCTCATGCCCATCCATCAGGCAAGTAACATTCTGCCAGCAAAGGCCACCCGACCTTTTTCTGAATCTCTCAGTTTTCCTCTTCTTCAGGGCTTGCTAAGAGTGAGCGAGTGTGCTCAGCCTGAATAAAACGTTTCCTGGCAAGAGCAGAACACACTGAAGAGAAAGGAGCGTGACACTGAATACCAGGCACCAGTTCTCCAGCAGATTTTATGCAGGGAAGGAGGAAAGAAAACGTGATCTCTTTCCAGAGTTTGACTGTTGAAGAACTGGTTTTCAAAGCTCAAGAGATAATTGCCGCGGTGTTTCATGACAGCCACATCCTCAGAAATGAGTCTGCTCTGTCTCTTTAATTAGCAGATCTTGATGAACATCTCACAGTTTTATGTCATGCACTTAGAAAACTACCATTACCTTGAACTCAGGAGGGATGAAGTATCACAGGAAACCATAGTAATCCTAATAATCCTTAGGAGATTTCAATGTTAACTGGCTATAGGACTGAGCAAGAAAGAGCCTGAATCTCTCCTCCCCCTTTTCATCTCTTCTGTCTTTAATGAAATTTTTGCCTGGTGCCCGGTCGTTACCCAAAATATTTGCACAGCAGGCATCCTCCTTCTTGCTCTTTTTCCTTAGATTTGGTACCTCTTTTTGGTGCCTTGCCTTTGAACGCAATAGAGAACATACACACCAAAATACACAACAAAACCACTGCCAGCATGTTAGACAGACATGCAGATAAAAATGCGTCACTGACAACCGAAGCCAAACAGCTACTTGGACATCCTCAGTTTTGCCTTCTTTTTGGGGAGGGTGACTCAGAGAACAACCCTTTTGTTAAGGCACCTTGTTTGTCATACCAAAACCTACTGCAAATTGGGTCACATGGAAAGAATCTGCCATCCCTCCCAGCAACACATGGCATCCTATACATACCCATAACTTAATTAATACCTAGCAAAATCTCAGTATTGCATGGTTGACAAAGAGTTTTCAGTGCAAGAGACAGAACTGCTTTTATTTATAGCATCAGCACATATTATACAAACTCAAGCAAGCTCGGAGTCAGCAACTGGCAGAAATCGATCTAGCCTTTGCTATGTAAGTATCCTCTGCTTTGCAGCCCAAATGAAGTAAAAGCCAAAGCAAGCAAATTCAACCACATCTAGTAATTGCCATGCTCCTATTCAGAAGGTCCCAGGGACAAGGGAACAAAGATGACCTCTAAGACGACCACTAAAAATAGTTTTTGTTCAAACCCTGAGCATAGGCATCTCTCTCTAGGATAGCTGACTTCTCTAACCTCAGAAGCCTCTCTTACTCTGAGGTCAGCTACCTTTACACAGCACTGAGCATGGCCTAATCAGCTCCTCCTTCACCCGCAACTGGTCCCACCTATTTGGCTGGTTTGGACCACTCACCCATCAGCTTCTCTGGTGAACAAATAAAACGGCTTTGTAGGCAGATCTGCCCAATGAGCCACTACTCCTCGACTCCTGAGAGAGGAAAATGATTGAGAAGAAAAAGGGTACCAAAATTTATTCTTACATCTTAAGTGTCAGGAATGATCTGTCCACTTCCCCTTGCACTCACCAGCTGAAACATGTTCAAGCATTAAAGAAGCTGAAGGGAAATACTTGGTCTAGGAGCCTTCAGCTTTTCTTTGCTTCAGCCCAACAGTATAAGCAATTCAATATAAGGCTAGAAGCATTACCTATTCCCACGTACTCTGTTTGCTCCCTCTTCACGTATTACTACTATTAATTATCCTTGAAAACTTTAAGATGAGAGGTGGAACCTGAAATTCAGCTGATGACATGAAAATTTGGTTTATCTTCCAAGGGATTGAGGAAAAGCAGATAGCCTTCCTTTGGGGAAAAAAAAAAAAAAAAAAAAAAAAAAAAAAAAAGGCTGTAGCTACTCACTCCTGCTGACCGTGCCTGGTACACTCAGATGAGAGGGCTCCAGCTTCACAAACATGGCAGCAGCACTTTAGCCTGGTGATCTTACAAACCAGGGATTGAGATCAGGGCCCCTTGCAGAATTCAGTCATGAAGGGTATTTTCCCAGGACTTTCATCTTCACCCAGCTCGCCAGCCATAGGCAAATTCTTTCTGCCAGATTCTGCCTCCTAAGGGACTGAGGAAGAAATAATATTTAATGGTGAAACACTTTGGTTTCATAGCAGTTTGTTCTTCTTTCAGTGAGGGCTGCTTATGGATTAGAAGAGACTGCTTCATGGAGTCAACTGGACTCCACTACAAATAGAAGCCCATAGTGCCAATGGACAAGCAATGAAAAATGTAATTAATTAGCTCTAATCCAGCTAATTACATGGGCACAATAGTCACACATCTAAAGCAAGCTCTCTATACATTCTCTTCCCGTCCCCCTACATTGCTTCACACCTTTCTGCCCAGGAATGAGGGCAACCAAAAAGATGACAAGTAGATGCTCAAACTACGCTGCAATCCTTCTCCATCCACCCTCTCTTTGTAGTGTAGACATAGCAAGTCCACGTGACTTTATGTACAAAGTATCCTCCAATGGCAGTTTCCATTTCTCTGTGTTTATCTTCACGGAATCATGGAGTTTTCAGAGTTGGAAGGGACCTCTAGAGATCATCTAGTCCAACTCCCCTGCCAAAGCAGGAGAGTTCTTTCTCTTTAGACCTTCCAGGTCTATTAAATTGTATCCCTCCCCACCAATTACCCCTGTTCCCAAGAATGCGTATTCTGCTTTAAGCCTACATCTAAGAAACCACCAGCTAGCAGATGATGTGGACACAGCTAGTCCCTGTTCTGCCAGTGAAGATGCTGGTCAGTGGAGCATTTAAAGTCTTGCTAATGCCCAGAGGTAATATTTACATGTTTATATTACAGCTGGAGTGCCATAAACAGATATTCTTCTCAGCCTTTTTCAAACCATCTAACAGAGCTGTGTCAACAGCCACGCAATTGTCTGTGCCAGGAGCAATCAAAGCTTCAGTACTGCAGGGTGGGACATCAGAGCACTCTCTTGGACATTTCAAGCATGACTGGGGTTACCCTCTGGGGTATTTTCAGAGAGTTGCTTCTGATGAATGAGCTACCCTATTCTATGGCTCCCCATTCCTGTGGAAATTTACCTTGGTGAAGTCCTTGGGTGCACATGTTGGTCCTCCTCCATCTTCATGGTAAGCTCTGCGTAAGTGGGACAGGAAGTTTGCAGTCTCGTTTTCAATCATTCGTGGTTTTGATTTCATTAGTGTTTTTCCAGATTTTTATCCATCTCATCCCCTGTAAAATTTTCCAAAAAGCATTAAGCCTATAGGAAACCATATAAGAATAAAAAACCAAATCTCCTATTTTTATTGTCCCAGTGAAAAAGATGACACACTGTGGCTAATAAAGAGCATATACTGTAGGACTCCTGAAAACACACAGCCAATTTTTATATAGTCATCAAAAAGAAAAATCAGCAGTCTTATGAGCTGATGTGCCACTCTGTGCTCTTGTGACTTCTGAATCATCTTTCACATGTCTCAGTGATACACACCAAAACATGCTGGTGTCTGAATCCAAGAAAGTCTCTTACCCAGCAGCATATAAGGTTGCACCCTGAATAAACATACTATGCTGTTAATGAGCTGAAAGCATCTCCTGTATTACAATCACTTCTTTTCTGGCTCAGTAAAGAGAAGTTACAGTATCCCAGAGTCTACTACAAGCCATACACAGCCATTGGTGTTCCAGATAAGACCCTGGAACAGCACATGGCTGAAGGTATGCATGATGGCACAAGTATATGAAAAATCCACGTGGCTGCCAAAAGATGTAATACCGAGTTGGCTCAAACTCCTCTGGACACAAGTCAAAAATAACAGCTTCCCTAGTGAGGGATGGTCCTAAGAGGCAAGAGTTCAGAAAGCAATAAGCAATAGCACTACCTTTCTTCAAAAATCTCTATCCTAAGTTCGATGCTTGGGCATAAATATCAGGTCTTTTCCAGGACACGGTTCCAAGAAAAAAAATGGGGAATAAAACCCTTATTTAAAAGTCTCATTTTACAATTCCTGTAAATATTTTAAAAGGGGAGCAGGCAGTCCCAGGGGGACACAAGATACAAACACCTTAAAACATTCCTGTTTGTTAAAATTCACATTTGATGAGTAATACAGCCTCCAGGTTACTATAGCAGCAAGATCCATCACCTAGGTGACCAAGCACGAATGTTGTCAATGTTAATCTAGCCCTACACGCACATTCACACTGCACATTATCAGACTTCCATTTCTTGCAAAATGTTTATCTTCATGCCAACAGACGGATAGTAACAGACCATATGGGCAGTCTCTGCGTGAAGTGAGCTGTCCTGACAGTGTCAGCCTGCCTTGTTAAGGAGGACTGTTTCAGAGGGCATCACCTGTGTAAGAGCTGGGCACCATAGGCATCCAATATATGCAACCGGATTTACTACCAGAGTAATAAGTAGCAAGAGAACTTGCATGGAAGTTATTAGGAAAAGCTTCTGATAAACAAAGAGGTCACAACATACCAGGGGGTCTGAAGTATAAATCTGTGCAAAACGGCAGGAATCTCTTGGAGATGCACTGGCAAGGTCTTCCCCCAAACAAGCATTCCTTTTGGGAAGACAAACTTTCACCGAGGAACATCAAATCCAGTCAAATAAATTCCCAAATCAATACATTATCTATTATATGGGAATAACGTATTCTGAATAAACTTGTGCTGTCTGTTTAAAGCCTTGCAAGCAAGTCTTCACAGCACAACACAGCAGAGCAGTTCATGAGCTTGCCCTGAACCACCAGCTGAGCAAAGACCAGGAGAGCAGCACGAGGAAATGAGACTTGTGACATAATTCAGAGCCTGGGTGTCTCTATACAGCACTGCATACGGCGGAGGACATGCCCTCAACTATATGGTTTCACCAATGCCGGTTACTCTGGATATCTGAGAAACACTCATGAGTACAGATGTGTTTGTTCACAACCAAGCAACATACCACTTTGATTACAAAAAAAAGATTAAACCCAAGACTCTTGAAAAATACTGATTTTTTGGTAACATTACATAACTGGTAACTTCCATAGTCTAAAGGGTGTTTGGTTGGTTGGGTTAAAGGTAACGAAATGGAATTGGGATTTTTCCCCCCCTTTTGTTAAAGGCTACCTTTATGTCTCATAGACAAATTAACTGAGGGAGAGAAATCTCTTTCCCTCTACTTTAATAAATGGGGATGACGCATTATTTCCCAATTTTGCTTTAAATATCATGTCATCATTGTGGTTTGCTTTGTTCTGCTATTCTCTCAACTTCACACAGCACCTGCTGTAATGACACAGGAAGTCCTCTGTGGTTCCTTTGCCCTTTCAATACACCTCTCAACAACAGAGCGCTCTGACCTTTAAACATCACTTACTTTACCTGCCCAGCAGATACTTGCAATCCTCAAAGCCAGTGTTTCTTTGATCACGCTTTCCTAGATAGTAGATTACATTGTCTTGACAGAACCAAGAAAATATGCCATGCCTTTTCAAACCTTTACCCTTACCGAAGCACACCTGGTTTTTGTGCTGCAGTCTAAATGTGCCCAAGTAGAGTGAGCTGTTACAGCTTCACTGACACTTCAGTAGGTAGAGAAACCTCTCCAACGAAATTTATTTGTTTGAAACCTAAGTGTTCTCTTCCTTATCTTTTGACCATCTTTCATTGCCTATTGCCCCATGGTATGCGGAGTAAAGACTATGGTGTCCTTTACCTGCTTATCCACGAATAAGCTGAGCAAAGACCATTAGAAGCCAAGCCCTTCGTAATTCTGGAGAACAAAAGAATAGCTCTGCTCCTGATAAAGCCAATTCTCTCGTCCCTCTCTCTCACTGGCTGACAAAGGGATACACCAGCAGAGGAAAACAAGA
The DNA here is from genome assembly GCF_965231255.1 of Vanellus vanellus. Taxonomy (NCBI): domain Eukaryota; kingdom Metazoa; phylum Chordata; class Aves; order Charadriiformes; family Charadriidae; genus Vanellus; species Vanellus vanellus. Next base: position 24,305,710 of record NC_138913.1, on the reverse strand, counting down.
TCAAACCAGTGCTGGAGCCGAGAATATGAAAGAAAAGATAAAATTCAGAGAGAAAGGAACCTTGGGCAGATGAGAGAAATAAGAAATGCATTTCTGCAACAAAGGATATTTTACACCGAGGCTAGACAAGGGCAAAAGGTGCTAGGAGAGAACAGGGCTCCTCTGTTTCAGGAGAGAAGACATCTGCTGGCAGAGGGCTACTGGGCCCTGAGAGATTCAACCTCCACACAGAGAACACTTTAGCAGTGGAAAACAAAAAAAATAAGAGCATGGAAATGAATAAATGTTTTATTGTTTGCTGAGAACTGTACATTCTTTGTTATGGATGAATGCTGCCTGAATTTTAAAGCTTTTGTGCATGCTTGCTTCCATCATGAAAAGGCCCTTCAGAGGTGAGCCACTAAAAAGGAACGCCCAAGGGCTCCCAGCCTGGTCAAAGGAGAGGCTGGAGCTGTCTGGGGCGCTGAGGCTTAGCCCCAGATGCAAGAGCCAACTAACAGCAGCAAAGTCCAGATTCCAGGAGAGAGAAACCAAAGGACACGCACACCCAGATTTGCTGATATCAGACAGCAAACCGTGTCACTTTGAAATTTTCAGATGAACTAGTCGAGGTGAACGGTATACATCTATGTAGTTAACTGGCCAAGAAACTCTCTGTGGTTTTTTGTGTGTCAATTATATGATAGAATGTTTTCCTAGTTCATATACCTAACAGTTCTCTTCAAAGGATTCTACATCCAAGGTCAGCATGTCTTTTTGGACAACTGGGTACCTTTAATAAGTAACTGAACTTTAAACAGTGAATTTAATTAAAATGCATCACTTGACTAGAGAACATATTCAGCACGTGTGACATTATGCAATACCGCACTCGGTGCAAATATACAAGATAAACAAGGAACGTTTGGGGTTTGCATATCACCCTGCATGACTTAACTTTCTATTACTTTCTACCTTTTCCTTTTTAAATACATATTTATATTTCTATATTTAGAAGAGACAACAGACTAACTGAAGATTTCAGAACTGCCAACAGCTGCTCAGATGGAAATCTTGCCATTGTGAGATTGCAACCATGCTCAACTCTTCAGAAACAAGACTTCCTTCATTAAGCGTTTGGTTGGTCTTTCCTGCAGGAGCAGTGAAATGCTGAATGCTTCTAATTCCACAACTGTGAGAAACAAAATGGGTCCTAAATGCTGTCATCCCACTTTGACTTTCATTTTTGTCACTCTCAAAAACATGACACAAAAAGAAAAGCCAGTAGGAACTTGTCTGTTGTTTCAAAGTGCAAGAGCAGCTCATGACGGCACCTGAAAGGCCATAGTATAAAGCTTCATGTTTTACATAACGACAAACAAGAGAAACTTTATTCATGTTTCTGTGTGGGGAAGACTCAGACTAGAGAAAGATCAAAAAACAGGATACAACTGCTTGAACAGTCATCAAAGGAGACCCACAAAGGAAGGGGGCACAGAACCTTTGGACTACTTTCTTCCCGCTTTTTATAATGCATAGAGGACATGAAAGGGTTTTTTCAGTAGTTTGTTCTTATTCTGAAAAGAATTTTTTGCTCCTGCTTCTCTTTACATTAAAAATTGAAGTCTTGCCTAGAATTGAATGCTCTGAGGCAAAGAGCATCAAAGACGTGCACAAGTCAGGATCAAGCACATTGGTAAGAACATTTGGTTAGTGCCCATCTTGCATTAGATTCTCAAGGCTCCAGATGGAAGTCAACAAATCTGAGGATTCAAAAACCAAACTAAACCAAATCTAGTTCAGCTGCAACAAATATTTTTAAAAGGGCAAAAAATTGACACCTTTAAATTGCTAATGGCCTTCCAAAAATTCACAGCTATCCTTAGACAGAGGCAACTTGTCCTTGATACCTGGAGTGAAATTAGGGATAAATAAAACACCCTTCCATTGCCTTTGACAATAACTTATATTGTTGCGTCTGTGGCAGGATATTTATTGCAATTCGGTCTGTAGACAGTCTCTCTAGGTGTGTCTGGAAGAAGTCCCTTTTAAGGAAAAGGAGTAATCAATTTGTTCGTCCAGTCAGAGCTCTTGTGCTAGTGGGACTACCACATCTCGAAGGACTTCACCTGCCTTTCTCCCTCCTTTTCCCTTCCCAACATGATATTCACTTGCACTGCCAAGCCATGTTTCCTGTCCAGAAGGCCTGCTTTTTTACCGGCATGTGTGCTAAATTGGACAACACTTCCATGAATAGGTTTTAAGTTACCTTTTGAGACAGGCTTGAATCCCAAATCTGATTTCTGCTGAAGGGAATGGCACTCTCTCAGTTGGCTGGTCTCTTATCTGAGTAGAAAAGTAGCAGCAGAGCTGTGGGAGAAGGACGGGAGACTATTATTTCTTGTGTATCAAGAGAACCAACTTTTAACATTTAACCAACATTTAAGTCTATCTGGCATGCTTGCGGGCACAACAGTTTTCTTCCCTGCATACTACTTATAGCAGGAAGAAACCTTTTTCTCTCTCTGACTGATTGTTGATGAAACTATCTGTTTTAAAAAGAAAAAAAAAAAAGGCATCTTCTTATTTGTAAAGTGAACACTTTGGATTTGGAAGGCAGTAAGAGGAAGCAGATATGGTGCATCTGATGACATTTTGTCAGTTTCTTTCTCAGGGTAGAACTGAACTTTCAAAACTGAAAAATGATAATAACTCTTTTTCCCTGTTCTGCACATGTGTTTTTGGTGGAGTGCCTACTGCATGTCGAGTTAGGGATGCTGAGTGCCTGCTCATGTTCTCAAATTCATGTGGCTGTGTTGCCCTAATTAGGATTAAATGATATATTACACCCCGAGCCACCTTCTGCTAATGCCTGCTAGATGGTTTCTGGCATCAAGTTTTAGAATTGGAGCTGGTTGGGAATTTTCCATAGGGGAGATATTCTGAAAGAGAATTCTGTTTCTGAAAAAAATAGAAATTTTCCATGAGGGGAAAAAGGTTGTTTCTGCCAAAAAAAATTTTAAAAGGTTGGTTTGTGAAGAGGATTGAAACACAGTATTTCATTTTTAATTGACTTGGACTAACCAAACTGTGTGATGCCCCAGAGAATTCACATCAATTTTGGGTACTTTCAGATGGAGACAGTCCAGCCTCAAACAAAGCGAGGGCTGTGACTACAATTTTCAGATGGCCCTGTGTGACTGTGAGTGCCACAGGTGCCTGCTGTGCGGGCAGGGGGTGGTGTTCAATAACCTCCCCAGTTACAGAGAGGGGTAGAAGGTTACAGCCACCCCACGAAGGGATCGCCACCTGCAAGAGACAGGCCCAGACACAGGTTTTCCAGCGAGGGAGGAAGCACTCGCCAGTAATCCCCGGGTGCCTTCTGAAGCAGCGTTTCCATCTCCAAGTCCTTTTCTCCCTGTTGGAACCACCTCCTCCTCCCCAAGCCCCTTCAGCCCCGAGGCATCCTGCAGGAGAGCACCCTCATCTCTCCCCTGTTCCCTCACCCCTCGTACCCCGATTCCCACTCCAGAGTAACATAGCTGCTGGCTGCTGCCACTCAGCAGCTCCACACTGACACTGGGAATAGCTGTAAGCTGTCTCCCGCTCCCCATCCCACCTCCTTTGCTGGCTGCCTTCACCCCACTCGGCACCAGTAAACTGGGCAATGCACACACGTAGAGCCACAGTGGCCACCTCCACGCTGCATCCCACCTGTAGGCCTGTCACAGGGAACATGAACAGGAGACAAATCCATTGGAAAGCAGACTCCCTTTGCATATAGAGCAACAGTTTCTCCTGCAGCTGGAAATGCTCCCGAGGCTTGGTTTTCATGCGTTTCTTTTTGCATTATAAACAAAACCTCTTGTACTTGGCTAAAAGGAGGCCCTCCTCTGCCCACTGAGTACTGATCAGGAATGCCTTGAGACCTGGACTGTCCTAGAGGCCAGCTCTAAAGCCCTCCAAGCCACCAGTAATAACCTTTTACATTTCGGTGGGCTCTGGATCAGGCGGCAATATGCACATAAACATCAAGGAAGCCAGATCCCAAACTTGAAACTAATGTTACCATGAACAACCAGTGTCTGCCCCGGATCTGCTTTGTGCCCTCCGCTGCTGTGGAGGCAAAAAAGGACAGAAAACCACCCACTTTGGCATAGGAGTTTTCTTTGAGCTGTGGAAAACCTCAGATCAGAACTGCCAGTACTGTGTCTGGGTAGAGATACCTTCTGCCTCCTGAAGTTAAAGGCCACTCTGTACAATAAGGACAATCAAATTAAAACCATCTCCTGGCTCTCACAGGACTTTTGACCTTTGATCTGTGGACTACTATTTTTTTCCCCTCCAAATAACGCAAAGCCTCTCTGGGCAGTGAATGTAAACCTGTAGACATTGCAGACCGCTCAGAAGCAGACCACATATGTCCCGAAGTTCAGCAGCCACAGGCTGAAGAACCTCACTCCAGCAGAGCGATTCAGACCGCATTATTTCCAGCGGCCTTAAAACAGCTTTAACTGTGCCAGAGGATAAGGTTTGAGAGGTGTGGAAATGTTGGCACAAAAAGCAGTTTTACTCAAGCAACAAATAACAGTGACGTGTATCACCACCCAGTGCTCTCCAGGAGCGGCTGCAGGCCAGTCCTGACAACAGCCTTCGTGTCAGGCCACGAAGCCATTGTCTGGGCAATGTTTCGAGCTCATCTGCCCCTTTGGTGTACCAATTTAAATGCTGCTTGATCTGCAATTGCCTTTCCTTATCCTGAGAGTGCCAATGAATAAGACAGACAGCAGTGGGGGGAAACAGGGTCTGGTCGAAGTATTGATGCTGATGCCAATTGCAAGGGTCAGTCTGACCCTGGGCACTAAGGGCGTAGATCAGTCCTTAAGCCCGTCACTTCTGGTAGCGGCACAGCAAATCAAACTGCTTCAGCAGAAACAGGTTTTTTAGGACTAATGGACCAAGAGAATAGGAAATCAAAGATCTGATCTCCTCTGCTGAGTTCAGAAGATTTAGTGCAGACTTGCTGTCTAGTCACAGGATGACACAGATAACATCTGGCTGTTTGGAGAGCAAGGTTCACCTGTAATAACACCCTGCCAGCTAGCTTGAGAGCAGAAGGAAACTGTCCCAGCCACCTACCTACAGCACAGAAGTGACAGGAGAGATTGCAAAAGCTCACTCACTGACAGAGCCCATCATTCACACCAGAAACCCAAACACAAGGGTTTATACAAACAGGACAGCATTTTGAAAGCAGAGGTAAAACACCGTCTGCTTTATAAATCAGTCATCAACTCCAGGTATTTAGTGCCTCAGACAGCTGTGGGGGGGTGCTGATAGCACCTGGCTTCCTAACATTATCTGGTCAACCAACACCCATGCCAAACCTGTGGCACCTCAACCATTAGCAAGGTTCACCCTGGTCACACTACGCTAGTGCTGCTCCCAACCCTCTCCACATCACCATCAGAATCCTCGTGTGCCTGACACAGTGCTGTGAGCCCCGCGTGTGCTGTACTCATAATCTTCTCCCGCTTTACCTATTCGCACTTTCTAATGATATACAAATAGTGGCCTATAGGAAACCACATGTTGCCTGCAGCAATGATACTGGACGATAAACTCTTTACAACTGGAGAAAAAAATGACTACACATAACTAACTGCACTTCTTACATGAAATTCAGCAATTACAGAACATTTCCCAAAATATCCAAAAGAGCCCCTTGCAAAAAGGGCTGAAAAGACAAACAGCAGAAACTGAAAGGGAAGGGCAAGAGTGGAAATAAATGATTTGCCACGAGGATTAGGATTTTGTAAGTGAGGAACCAGGCTTGGTAAGAGAGGGATTAACTAACAGAAAACAGAGCTGCAGAAAATATCCTTTCTAAACTTGGAAATTCAGAGACAAGGAGTGGGAGCACCAGAAGAGAGAAAGATTTACAAACCGTCATATCCCCAGACCAGAAACAGTTCAGCTCACGTGGCTGACTCAACACAGTTATGTGAGTCAAAGCCAGGTAACCCCAAACTGCTGTTCACACTGCAGTGCTGTGTTACGCGAATGCTGACAGCTCGCCTGCAAAACTGGGTCTTTTCTGACCCCTTGCTCCATACTCTTTTTCCTGGAGGTTTTTAGCTAATGGGGAAGAAGTCTGTGGGACGAGGCAGAGCCAGGAGACTGCAGAAAGCTGACTCCGCAGCACGGGGCAGCTGTGGTGGCAGCAGTGCCAACTCTCTCCTGCCCAGGAGCTGGCAGCACAGCCTCTACAGCAGGTGGAACCGAGCTGAAACCACAAGCCGCACAGTAATAGCTCACCTTGGGCATTACCTTCCTAGCAGATGTTTTTCAAAACTAGATTGCAGTTTAGCGCTCATTCTGAAAAGCCATCAGCCAATATAAATATCAAGACAATTACTAACAATTCCCAGGTGTTGCACATCTTTATTAGTAAAATAAAAAGGATTTTCTTTTTGGAACTGGGATGTCTAGAACTGTCAATAACTCACTGTCCCCACGAATTTAGCCTACTTTGCTTTTTCGCATATGACCCTTATACCAAAGCACACTACAATCTACAAAACTACCTGTGCATAGCTGTCAGTTACTAATTACCAAAAGCGCAATGTATAGCCAAGGGAAATTTAATTTACACCGGTCAAGGCTAAAAGAAAAAAAAAAAAGATAGCTCAGAAGAAGCATTCAGCTAACAAATTTAACCCACAACTTAATGGTCTTTTAAAAGTTTCTGTGCAAGAGTTTAAATTACCCCATGGTAGCTTTCAGTTCATTTCTGTAAAGATATAAAGGGGAAACATTGTGAGACTGTAAAGTTGCAGTAAGGAAAGAGACATGTGCTTTTCCCTGATACTTTAATAATTTTGGTTTTGTCACCATCCCTCTCCCCCCTTCCACCTGCAGGTTTTACCCAAACTGGGCGAATACCCAGGAAAAGGCAATACTGGCATTAGAAAATTGAGAGCTGGGCTCCAGCTTCCCAAATAACACCAAGAAACAAGAATACTTTCAGCCACTGCCCATCATAGCTCTTTTGCTCTTTGTTCTTTATAAAATACCTGTTTCTTACATTAGATAAACTGAATCCAAAATTCCAATCCTGTCTGCATAGTGTGTACCATATTACATATATTGCACCCTGATGGCCTGCAACCTAGTATGGCAAAGCATTTCATCTTTCAAATTAAATAAGAGATATTGACAAGCCATGCACAACCTCCAATGAACTCATCTCACGTTTCTCTGGAGGTTTGTAACTGTTCCTCCTATGTCAGCTTTATCTGTGCTTTTTTCTTCTCCAGAACATTGCGCTGACATGACTTCCAAATAAGATTCAACCCTAAAGTCTGCATTTCGTAAGGGCCCCTTAAACGTTAAGCATGTGCAGCGATGCAAAGGTCACCCTAAAGGATTTCCCTACTGCTCCATTATCCCGAAGAAACTTATTACAGAAACCTAGCTCTGCCAACGTACCGGTTTTGTTTGTGAGATTGTTCTCCTACTTCTTTTAAGAAACAACATGCTACAGCTAAAATGCTTTATGTAAAAACGTAGTATTATTGTAAATCCTTAAATGCTGTTTTCATGTAATTGGATATTAGCTGGCATGACCCAGCACTCTCTAATTCCAGAGAGGGAAAAAGATGAAGAAATTCAGCTGCTGCAAGCTAATTTTTACAGCCAGGTGAACCTTTGCACCTTTTAGTCTCTCCAGACTATATTTCTTCACCTGTCTAGATGCCTAGAAGGCTGCAGTACAGTCTGATTTCTCTTAGTGACACATTTTCTCTTAATTCCATACAATCTGTAGAGGCTATTAAAGAGTTGAGGCCAAAAACTTGACTTGCTCACACCTCAGTTGTTTAAACACTGTACTACATGTGCTGCATGCCTTACTTAGGTGCCCCAAATTACAGTTACAAAGGCTTATTTATTAACATTTGAACACAAAATTCTTAAACTTGCGAAAACAGCCTAAAAATCTTTTTTTCTCAAATTAAATACATACCTAATCCTTTCCTGCAACACTAAGCAATATTAAATACAGTACAACATCCGTTTTAATAGTAGAACCTTGTTAAGCAACACTCACGTTTTTATCACTCCGAGTTTCTTCATGGTGGGATGTGAGGCATTCCCAAAGGCTGCCACAGGAGGAAGAAACAAGAACTGTAACGGAATCCTCTATGTACAAGGCACTTGCTGGGGAAGAAATGGAAAAACACTTACTGTTGATTTAATTTTAGGCAAAGAGAGCAGACTACTCCAGTCATAATCATTTATCTTAAATAGTACATACATAGATATTCCAAAAGATAAAAAAAGTAGCATATATATTTATCACTTGGTTTTTCCAAACAGATAACCCTCAAAAAGAATCTGAAGTCTATTTTTATATTCCAGCGTATTCTTTACCTTCCTTCCCCCTGTACATGCCCTCTCAATCAATCCCTTCTTAGGAACACATATTAACCTTATTAGGAACACGTAAGGCAATTCGGGTAGTCACCTCCAGACGTGTGCCGCTCTCCCTTGGCAGATGCCACCCTGTGTGCCGGAGTTACGCTCCGCCCCACCACAACACAGTTGGAAAACTCTCCTGCGATAGATGGTGAGGAAACCTGTAGCATAAAGGGTCCATTTAAGACAACTGACAGAAAACCAGTTCTTGTCAGGACATTTCTGAGGAAGAAAACAAAACATCCCTGCTTTTATGATGTACACCAGAATCTCCACTATAAGCGCTCTAAAAAAGAGCTTGCCTTTGTATTTTATTGTGAATACAACACACTTAAAAAAATCTAATTATCTCTTGGCTGTATAACTCAAGTTTTGTGGTAGTGTTTTTTTAAAATAGAGGTAAGTCAGCAGATGCCTTTAGGTGGGAAGCAGAACAGGCCTTTTCTCTCATGAAACAGACAACTTCCTTCAAAGAATGCAATATATTCAAGTGTCCCTCTCCTCCCTCCTTTTAACTTCTTTCTATATTTTTTTAATATTTTGACCTGCCTCCAGTCACGTGGGATTTAAACTGGACCTACCCAGGTACACTCGTAAATACAAATTACATACACTGGAAACAACTCTTCACGAGTTCAATGTACTTAGATTAAGTTGAACACTGAGTTAAAGAGAGAACGTGCAAAAGAACAAGGTCATTTTTTTCCTCGTTATGATGCCAACCATCAACTTGAATTACAATATGCTGAAAAGCCAAAAGAAATAGCATTTAAAGCAGCCTTACAAAGGCCAAAACCTTTGGAGAAAGGAGCAGATACATCATGAGAAATAACCGAGAAATAACCAAAGTGACGACAGAAAGTAACAGCGCTGCCCGCAACGAGATGGCACCAGCTCACACGAAGAGCCACATAAAGGAAAGCAATACGGACAGAAAAATGATTCAAGAAAGCAGTCAGCAAAGGTCTAGAATAAAGGGGGACAAGAAAAGGGTAGCAGCAAAAGGGAAACTGATGGAATTGCCTTCTAGGAATGACTTAGCAGGCCACAAACAGAAGGAAACTTACTGAAAGCAGCTTTCTCCGTGACGTGCTCTCACGGGCTCCGAGGGCGACTTTTACTCTGGTTCCTGGAGATGGCCACTCATAAGGCAGGTCCTGCTCATCAATTCTGCAGGGAAAACAAATTTTTAGAAGTCAGTGCAACATCTTGTTTTTCCCATGCCTCCTCCCGCCGGGGCCGTTTCATCCAAACACCCAGTCAAGTACCAACTTGACCACTCTTTAATTAAAATCTGCCATTTGTTTGACTACAAGTATGAATTACTCCTTCCCCTTGTAACCTGTGACCTTACTGTCAGTGATGGAGAGAAGTACTAACATTTGATATAAAGGCTCAAACAGGCGTATCCTCTAGTGAGGGCTATAAAAGATCAAATATTTCTGTCTGCAAGGCAAGTGTGTTGCTGGCAGGAAACCAGATTTTTCAGTAATTTTGCTAAAAAAAAAAAAAATAATCGAAAGAATCTGCAACAAAAACTCCTGAATGTTTTATTGTTTGTTTTTTTTAAATGCAACACACTCTCTTGACGTTTGCCACCTTGCGTAACTTGGGGCGTTACCCGTGAAAAACAGACAGAGGCAGACAGCTTCAATGGCAAAGAGACCACAGGATTTTCTAAGGAAAGAGTTACCGATTGCACACATTTTCAGGTCCTGAAATTTAAAGAAAAGGGAAGGGCCAAAAATTATCCAGGATCCACTTCCACTAATCCTATCGGGTCCCGTCTCTAGATGTGGCGCAGGAAACAGCATCTCCTCTCTTTGCCCTTGGCCACGCAAAAAAGGAATAGAATCAGGAAATAATGCTACAAACAGGCAAGAGAGGCTACCGACAATTAATTAAAATTGATTGCATCTCTAATACAGCACTTTGTCTTAGTTCCTTAAAAATGTTTTTGCAAGACAGAGTTTTTCATCATTTAAAATTATTATACACTTAAAAGGGAGAAAGTTGAACCCCTCTAAGGCAATAAAGGAGATCAGATACACATCCACAAGACACTCATCCTTTTCAGTAACACAGTAAAGAATACACACTTTTCTTCAAAATTTTATTGCAATTTAAATTATGGGGCCAGCCAGATTTTTTGGATAAGAAACGCATTTTCCTCAGGAGAAATGAAATGCTACCACGGAAGTAGAATTACAATTGTATACATCTCTTATTTAAAAAAAAAAAAAAAAAAAAAGCTTACATTTAAATAACTTTTAGTAATACCCTTAAGCCTTCAAGCAGATAAGAAACCACTTCCAGAACAATAGATTTTTAATACGAAGAGCACGTCAAATGAGCTTTAATTTAAATACAACTTCTTTCCGAAAGCTAACATTCAAATGTTTCCACATATTAAAAAAAAGTCACCATAGCCATTGTTACCAAGGCCTAATATAGAGTAACCTCTATCCCAGTCCAAATGTTTTCACTTCTTTACATATATAAATCTTCAGCACGTCTACGTTTTTCTAAAGAGGAAGCCTTATATGTTATGGTGAGTAACTTGGCGAATAATGTTTTTCCTCCACTCAGTTACGACAACCCAAAATATAATAGACTGTTAGTACTGAACTATAATACCACCTCATGGCCAATTCTGCCTGCCTCTGTAAGCGATATTCGGTAACAGTAAGCTATTTTCTTCCCTGTAGGCAAAATGAATCGGTTTGCAAAGGACACGTTAAGAACCTTTAAAAGACCAATTATAATGTTAAGAGCAATTTTAAACATCTGAGTGAAAACACTCAATTTTCTGGAGCTAACTTCCCTTGTGAAGGCTTTCAAATCAGCTTAAATGTCACGTAGGAGTTTCATCTTGCTGACTGCATAACATTTGAATTCGGAAGAGGACAGGAAACAACAAACATTTTCTATAGAATTCTCAATCAGATTCAGCCATGCAGAATTTGAACTTTCAGACTCCAATCCGTAAGTTTGCTTGGTTGTGATCTTTGCGTTACTATATGATGGATAGATACAGTTTTAATAACATCATTTAGCTATACTTAATAGATTCCTTTTGTATGGTCACAGTAACAAAAACATGGTGCAAAATCAATTGGCTTTTTTTTTTTATAAATACTGATAGTTTGCAGCATTAAAGAACAAAATCAACAAGATTAAATCATTTTGTTACCCTAGGACACCTATGAAATTGTTTCTTGAAGTTGGAGGGAACATAAATCATTCACAACTACCGTACAGAGTTATTTAGTGTAAGAAAGAAATGATGCACTGCAGGCTCCCCAGAAGTAAGAGGAATCGATATTAATTTAGCGTCATCTTTGCCATTTGCAGAGTTGGTGAGCACAATGCTAGTTTAACTGAAGAAAGGCCAATATTATCCAGTACGAATGTAGTATAAAGGGTTCCAGTTCTCTATTTCAGCCTACCCTAGTTGATGGCACCCCATTAGATAAGTGAATACAAAGAATTTGTTTGGGTTTTTTTTTTTCTCCTTTTAATGCTGCAGTACTTAAGATTGTTAAATCAGCATTTCCATGTGATCTGAAGTATTCAATTACATATGAGCATTCATTTTGCAAAACTCAATATTAGGTAATAGTTACAGACTAATACAATAACATTCCTCTGCTGTACAAATTAAATCATATTTTAAAGAAATGAGCAGCCTAGGAGTTATATACAAAAGAAACCAGCAAGCATCGCTGAAATGAAATGCAAAATGTCACTGCTAGGTCTACTGTCTGAAATACCTTTAAAGTAAAATTAACAAAACCCCTTAGAACATATTTCCAAGTTTACAAGTCAATTCTCAGAAAAATAAAATCATGTCAAAAAAAAAGTTCTATAAAGCAGTGAAAGGCATATATACATTTTCCTTATGAACCTTGAGATTTCACTCTTTTAAAAGTTGCTAAGTTTCAATATCAGTTTATTTGCAAGACAACTGTTTATCCCAATAAGCTCACATCTTAGATACATTTCCCCTTTGATTACAAATAAAGCACTGCACATATTTATTTTTTGTAAAATCAAGGCATATAATCTTACACTATGGTGCCAGGTATGCACAGGTCACGTTGTGCTCATATCTCAAACAAGGTAAGTGCAAACATACAGATTTATTCAGATTTGCAAGCATGCAACCTGTTACTTAACTACATTAATACCTTCTCTCCTAAACCACACTAGTATCTATATGTTTGCTTACACGAACCTAGAATCTTTCTTTTCAGGACTCCTAAAACAAGCAGTGTCTTTGAATTCTGAAATGACACAAATATCAAGAAAGTCCACATTGTGCAAGAAAGCAGCAGCTATGTTTTTCAACTTGGACTAAAAAAGAAAAGAGAAAAACAAAAACCGTTCACTGAACAGCAGATTAGCAGTAATGTTCCTCATGAATCGATAAGAGTGCCTGATGCTGAATATCTAACAGCAAATGCTGAATTTGGGTTTAATATTTTAAGGGTTTATTGGAGGTTAAGCTTCTTGCTGTGCTGGTCTCTTCAAATCCCTGATCTGTTTAACTAAATACGTCTTCTCATCATTAAATTGTTCATCCTCGGTCCTGTCATTCTGAAACTTGCTGAGGAACTCAATAAGTTTGGTCTGGTTCTTTAGAAGGATGTCTAATATAGGCTGTGTCTTGTTAGGATTGGCTACAAACACCTGCAAGAAAACAAAAGGCGTTTAGTGTAATAGTAGGAAACAGAAGACTATGCTAAAAAACAAACCTAGCCAACAAAACAGTGATGACAATAACTTAAAATGATGTTTTAATTATTCGGTATTCCAGTATCTCTACAGAAAAAAATAACAGAATGCAAGTTTTAAGATAAAACCCCTCCACTTTTTTTTATCGGAATACAAACTGAACACCAGTGCCGAAGTAAATTTAATATGTGGGAGATGATGAGCCACAACACCCTCTGCAGAAACCTCTGAAGGTACCTCATGGCTAAATTCTGTAGCAAACGCATGGTTTCATATTATAGACAGCATCAGATGGGGATCTTAAAGTTCACTGAAAACTTTAATACCTCAAATTATGTCTCCGAGCTCTTAGCTATTTGCTTGTCTGCTGCAAAGTCAGAAGGCATCTGTTACAACGTGCAAACTACAACTTAGGCTTTGAAATTTAGGTGACGACTAAAATACTGCTAACCTCCATAGATCACACAGCATGACAAAAACACTTTTGAACTCCAAGATGCTTCATGATTTCACGTGAAATCATTCCTCCTTATCTTACTGCACTTTACCTTTCCTAATTCCAAAATTTTCTACGCCAGATTACACCGACAACCACATGAAAGTCCCTAAGTGGTTTCTAAACAATTTTCAAAAGATACAAAGGTAGTTATTTGTAAAGGGCCATAATAAAGACAAACATTAGCGCGCTCTTTATTTAACCACTTAGCAGACATTAAGATAAGCTTCGTTTAGGCTCAGCTAAGTAGTTTACTCAACTACACAACTTCTGGTGGCGTTCTTTTGATGTTTGTTTAATTGTGTTGGTTGTTTTTTTTTTTAACATACCTTAAACACATGAAAGGCCTCAAACTGAATGTTACGACTCTTGTCTCGTAGAAGGTTCATCATTAGTTTGAGATTTTCAGGTTTACTGATGTACTTCGTCATAATTGTGAAGTTGTGTCTGTCCAATAACAATTCACCAAGAAGCTAGAAGTGGAAAACAAGCCCAAAGGAGAAAATGACTGACATTGGACACAAGAACATTTTCATGAGTGCTTTCAAACACACTGAGTAGTTGACACCAGTCTGTAAAGACAGTTAAGACAGAACTCAAATATCCTGAATTTTTAAGTACAAGGTGCAATTTCCTCTTATTTCAGCGATGCAGTTTCTCCTTTTTCTCAACAAGTGAAAAAATCACCTCTTTTCCCCCCCTTGTTATGAACTGGAATTGAAAGAAAAGTCTTTTTAAGTCTTTTTTCCCCCAAGATTTCATTATTTTTTCATTTATACAGAAGCTATACATCACCAATAAGAATGTGGTTTCAAAAAACAAAAAAAACAACGATGACAAAGAAGAGTTAGTACTTCAAATGGGAAATATTTACACTTCTTTTGCTACCTTCTTTGTCCAGAAGGGAGTAATAAGATATTCCTCACAAGTACCACCCTTGCTACAAATTACGTATCATATTTACATTCAAGTAGGTTAGAAATAGTGAACTTAAGATTGGTATTGCTCTAGTCACACCATGTGTATCCTTATTAAATTATTTAACTGTGTCCAGATTTGTTGAAGGAAAAACCCCAACAAAAATAAACATACTTGCATATCGCCATTTCTGCATAGGGAGAGAAATGACTTGGTGTGTGCTGAACACTAAATAAAGGAAGGACCGCATTAAAGAAAAATAGCTGATCTCAAGAATTAAAACATATGAAAAATTAAAATAACATTATCCAAGGCAGCTACTGAAGCCATTTCAACTAAAGTCAACCCACTTTGAAATTAAAGGAATTCTCTAACTTTGCACGTAAGAAGAAAATAAAATTGCCTTACCTTAAGCGACTGTCTCTTTGTCACATAATTTTCTGAATGAAGTAACTTCTCATATTCACTGAAGAACTACACACAGAATAAAGAAAAGGGTTAGGACCTTTCCAAGTGTCGTAACACACTCTTCTTCCAAATTATTATAACCAACTGGAGGTAGTGCAAACCCATAACAAAAATGTAAACAAAATCTGAAATCTCAGTAGGTTCCTGTAAGTCACTCTTGTTTAAACATCGTATATGCTTAAAAAAAAAAAAAAAAAATTTACTTTTTCAGGAGCTTTTAATGTTTAGATTGCAATATGGTGGAAGTAGTTATCTCATTATTTCTTAAACTTTAATATTTCCTGCTCTTGAACACTTGCTAATTCGTTTCAGGAGTCCCCAGCAGGTGGAGGAGGGCTATCTTGTATTCCTTGGTTGTCACGGCTTAATACAGACAAAAGAAAACGACAAGGAAAGGGTTCCCTCTAGTGGAAAAAAATCAGATCTAGTTTTCACAGAACTAGATTTCTGCTGCCTTCTCTTGTTTTTACATCTTTCTACATTCAACAGTAAGGTTTTGATCTTAATTTTACTGCTTGGCAGAAATTACTGTAAGTTCAATTGTTTTAATATCGTATGCAAATTTCCAAAACTAAAGCTAAACAAGGAATGAAAATACCGATTTCTTCAAATAAGATACACAGCACTACAAAACTCTGAATATTAAAACGTATCTGCTCACCCTATCATAATGTTGTTCCAAAAATTCTGCACTTAGCAACTTGTGTCTTGTAAGCAAATCCTGTAAAAGAGCACAAACCCAATATTTTCACTAAAATATTTTAACAGTACACATACATTCTCATTCAACAGTGAGTACACAAGACATCCAATAGAAAATTTTGCTATTTCATTAAGCGAAGAGATTTAGGACACGAATGCAGTTACCCAGACACTGCTAAGGATCTTGACATCACTTAGGAAAGGTCTATTTTGCATTATGTTAATTCACACAGGTAAATAGCCTGTGGAATTATCATTGAAGAACGCCATTTACAGATCAAGGCTACAGTCTGCACAGAGCTATACACAATCAAGGTTAAGACCCACTATTTAATACTGACCAATATTATGCTTAGAGTCCCATAACTCGTTGGTTTAGGACAAAAAATAATTTCCCCAGACAAAGCATCAGCATCAAATAACCTCAGGTTTGTAACAGAATGAAAAGGAGTTTGCTCACTTGAGGAAGTGGAGACACAGATTTAAAAGCCCCTGGCATGGAAGTGCACATATATTCAGCTAATGCATGATAGTTTAAATCGTGCTTTCTGGAATAAAAGTTATCAGGGACATAGAATATACATTTAAAGGAACGTCTTGCATTCTAAGAAATAAGGAAGAACAGTGCCCAGCTTACCCATTTGCATCACACCTATTTTTTTTCTTCCTTCTCCCTAGGCTTGTTTTGCCCAAGAATGTAACACACAACATCTGGCTTCACATAGAGGACAACTACAGAAACAATAATTCAAATGTTGTATGTAAATTACCTTGAATGTGGCAAATGCATCCGAAGCAATGTCAAACGTTGACATTTCCACATATCTGAAGAAATCATAGAATTGTTCTGACCACAAGATTATTTTAGCAAGTGGTTCATGCCTGATGCATTCTCTAAGCATTATTCCACAATTTAGAGCAATTTCTGGAGATTCGTACCTATTAAAAAAAAAAAACAAACACACAACCATATTCTTTATGAATACTTTCACAAGTTAGCATTGCAAGATCACACTGCTAATTACAGTTTTCAGTGCTATCAAGTAAACAAAAATTCAAAAAAATTAGAGGTACTTATTTCTGCATTAAACTCTACTTTTAAAAACTCGTAGGAAATATTACTGAAATCATTGCCAATTAAATGCCAAATTATAGCAAATACAAATGATTTTCACAAACTGAGAAACAAGACTAAATAAGAATATTTTCTTTATACTCAAAATCAGTTTTCTTTTTTCATATTGGTGGGATTGCAGACATCTGGAAAAGCAGTAAGTGATTTCGTCTTGAAAGCGGTTTGCTTAAACATGACCGTAATTTACATAAAACTATCCATAATATGAGCATGAAGGGTTAATAATACTAGACATAAACTCATGTCTTCTCTTTCACTAAATCCTTTTTCAGCATCACTGGCTACTCTGCACATCACAGGCTTCAAGCCTGAAACACCGGCAACAGTGTCCTCTGACTGTAAGGACAATATTGAACACCTTCTCTGTGCCTGAGTCTGTAGTGCCTCTAGCAAAGCATCCACACCTTCTTACAAGAAACCTCTGGAACACGTCCATCACCGATTTGATAGAAGTGATGAAGCCATCCCTGATGGCTTCACTTAGAAATTGTTGCTACACTTCCTTGGCAGGCTTTCTTGCTCAGATACTGCAGGGCTCTCAGCTGATTTTAGCATATGCCAACAGCAGCTGTCAAAATCTCACAACAGTGCGTTTAAGACATATTTGATAGAAATACACTTTTGTACTTGCTACTAGCTCCTTGTTTTCCCAAGCAAGCTAACAGTAGAACCCTGGAAGAAGATGGGACTGCCTTTCCAAATCAAGAACTCATCTCAGCATGTTGCGATGTAAGCTATCCCAGCCTACAGAAAAGTTACGTCTGTTGTTCCTACCTGGTTCTGGAGCAGTCAAAGCATCTTATACACTTTCCTGCCTCCCACCTGAAGAATCTTTTGTCCTATACCATTGGAAGCTAGTTCAAATTCACCAGAATAATTCAGGAGCAAAGTATCATTGTGCATACTAAGCACTAACTGTATTATTATACAAAAACATTTTCTTACGAGTTAATTTTCATGTTAAATCCTGCAATGCTTTTCCATTTAACCTGTCATGGAGATCTGAAAGCTGCTGAACTTTTTGCAACCCAACTTATAGTTCAAATTTACATAAACTTGCCTCAGTTGGATACCAGACCTAACATTTAAGTCATTAAAGCTAACTAAATGCCCATTTCAAACATTGTGACTTATGAATATGTGTTTCAACAATCCCTGTCAGAATAATGCTCTCTGAAGAGTGACAACACAGATTAAAAATTAGGACGGATGTGTTACAGCCCTCATTCAGTCACACATCAATGAGAGCACGCCGAGAATGTCGTTTCATCTCTCTGCACCTCAAATGTCTTTGCCGCCTTTTGTAAATTATTTTGAAGAACTACTGAATCAGTATTTTCGTTTGTGTTATGCCACAACTAATAATCCTTTTGTCCCTCTAACATTTAAATCTTGCTTCCCCCCAAAATCAGGGCTGTAAAGCAGGGGGAAAAAAAAAAAAAAACAAACATAAAAAACCCACACAACAAAGCACTTCTGGCAGACAAGCGTGCATCTTACACTCGTACGAATAGAAGCTAACGTTCCATACTGCTTCTGGTGCTAAACCTTTGGAGTCAGCACGAAACTAAAAGATGTAAAATTCTGCTTTCTCCACAGAGGAAGTTTCTTGTATGATTCTTTTTTCCAGTGGCTTACACAAATGGCCACGATCAGGTAAACGTAGAGATGTTACAATAAAATAGCCTAATGCGCCATGTATGTGGCAGGTTAATTAGCATCTCTAATTGCTACTATGAACTAGGCGGAAGGAAAAGGAAGGA
This sequence comes from Vanellus vanellus, assembly GCF_965231255.1. Lineage (NCBI taxonomy): Eukaryota > Metazoa > Chordata > Aves > Charadriiformes > Charadriidae > Vanellus > Vanellus vanellus. The sequence continues at coordinate 24,287,034 of NC_138913.1, read as the reverse complement.
CACAATAAAGCTTCCTGTTTAAACATTAAAAACATACTTGATTATTCCCACATCTCAGTGCTACCAACATAACGCAGGCAAGTAGGTCACTGAGAAGCATGGCCTTTTCATACGTCCTCTAGCTATCCCAGTAGGTGGAATAAAGTCATCAACTGCAGTAAGCCTGCCCAGCAGATTTAACACAAATTGTAAAACTAGTACTTGAAATAGCTGCATTTTTAAATGGTTTATTAGTATTTGATAAACTTTGCTATCCCAAAATAACACATTGGGATTGCAATTTTCAGAACCTTCTTAATTAATGTTATTAGAAATGTGAGTAATTCCTTTTAAATGGGGAGAGCACATTCTCTTTTTTTTTTTTAAATCTTATTTTAACATGAAAATGTTAATAACACCTTTCTGCTTCCATGTTTGAGATCCGCAGCTCTACATGTGCAACCACATATTCAGTATGGCGTGATTCTCCACCATCCAGCACACCAGACAATACAAGAACAGAGGAAGAAACAGCCGTCCGGCACGCACCATATGCCCCAAATCATTCTTTGTTTGGTCAAGTTTGAGTTGGTGCATTTGTGTCACTACAGGAATATAAATCACTATGAATAAAAAGTCTAAGACCAAACTAAGACCAGGGGATAGGACAGAAAAATGGAAATGACAATGGTTAAAGGAAAAAAAAACAGCCTTTAATTCTTAATGAACCAGTAAGTTCACAAGGAAATAGCTTATATAGGATCAAATAGTATACTGAAAGAAAAATGTCTGCACTACCTCAGTAATAATATTTTAGGTTACTAACAGGTCTCAATTTTCAGTCATATTTCATGGAAAAGTATACGTTTGGTGATTTATTACTCAAGTTTTCCTTTACTTAGAGGAATTACAAGCCCCAAGAGAAAAAAGAAAAGCATTCCGCAAAGGAATAAAACCCATTTCAGAACTCACTGCTTCTCCACAAATTTAAAAACTTCTTACTTCATGTAAAAGCTTATTTATGCTTCGCAGTGTACATACCCTTTTAATAGCATGAACAATATATTCTGTTGAGTGCAGATGTATTCCACTGTGGGAGTTCTTGTACCAATTTGCCTTCTGAGGATGTTGTTGAAAATTTGCGCAACATCTTTTTTGCCCTGTCGAAAACATTAGCAGTTAAACACATAACATTCAAGTCCACTAGGCAAGCGACAATTAAACATTATCATCATCTCACGCGTTTATACCGTGTGAGTTCTGCAGTTCAGTCAGCTTCTGTACTCTGATCTTAAACAGATCAAATATTCTGTTTCTTTATACGTGTTTCAAATATGCTAAAGCACTCAAAACATTACATCATGTCGCAGCCAGATCACGGGTAATTTACACGAAGAAGCAAAGCCAGTTGATGTTTCATCAGATACTTCTATGTAGCATCAATCTGCCGGGCTTGTTTTACACTTGTGTTTGCTAATAACATACCAGTTTTTAACTGTGCTCTTGCCTGAAAGTGTGTTTCTTCAATATTCCATTCTCCTCTCCCCTGGCCAAGGAACACGTAATGCCACCATTAAGAGTGCACAGAGCATTTCTGACTGCAGTGTTAACATCCAACTTAAAACTATAACTTACAGAAGTTAAATAAGTAAATAAAAACTACAAAGAGAAATCATCCACCGACCTAAAATGCAAGTCTCACATTTTTCAATGGACAAAAGAAGTATAAATAAGACCAGGATGCTGGAATTCAGCACAGATTATACACAAGAAAATGCACAAGGATAGCACCAGACACTATAAATGGAGCTGGGAATGCGCTCTCTGTTGAATATATATACATCTTCTATTCATTTCTTCTGTCAGACCATAGCTAAAGACGACAAATTGGTACAGACATCTAACAAAAAGCTGATTATAAATATAAGCACTTTTCACTGTCACTCACATGCACCACTTAAAACCCAGATTTCTGCAATTAACTTTCCACTTTGGATTGCCATAAAGACAACTTCAGGCCCATGTGTTATCAGATCTCATCCAGAAAAAGCCTAGGCAAACTTGTACTAAGCCTGGACTTGCAAATAAAGCCCTGTTAAGCAACTCCACCTGAAGGTTCCCTGAACGTTATACACAAAAAAACACACGTAGACAATGTTTCTTGACAATCTCTAGTTGTACGACAAATGCCCTGAGTAACATCAGCAAGCTTTTGAGTAAAACGCAAGGCATATTTAATTAGGAAGAATTTGAAAAACAGCAGCAATTATTCAAAATTATTTCTGTTTTCTAATCAACATCAAGAAGACTGCATAAGAAAAAAAATCGAATGTTTATAAAAATGTAGGAGGACTGTAGTTTTACAAATGGCATGTTTGTGAATTAGCATGGACAGTTTTGTTAGAGTGTTGTTTTCAGGATATAAGAGTTTGTTTGTAAACGCTTGTTTTCTCAATTACAATTCCACTGAAAGCCAGCCCAAAGCAACACCAGAACCCTTTGTTCTGAAATGAGTAGAGCAGTGTTTCCAGAAATTGCTTTACTCAAACTCCACATAATATAGTCATCAACTCTCATTCACTAACATTGCCAATTTTGCGCTGGATCTCACAATTTGCTTTGGATTCACCAGCAAGAACAGCATTTCCTTATTATGCACATGATTGAACTGATAGTGGTACACAGTAATACCAAAGCCAGTTATTGTTAGAAGGATGTATTACTAAGTGATCTCATGGCCTAACAAGGGCAAACAGACACTGAACCCTGTGCCAACAGTCACGACCGCGAGAGGTGAGAGGGAGACTGTGCTAGTATTGTCTTCCGAGCAGAAGGATTCAGGCTCCTTTATGCAAAAGGCGGTTTGGGGGTTTTTTTGGAGGGGATTTTTTTCTTCATTTGAAAAAAAAAAAAAAAGAACAAAAAAATCCAAAACAGTTCCACAAGGGATACCACAAGGGATACCATCTCTCCTACAGACACGCCAGCACAAATCCGCAGGGAGGTAACTGGTAAGTTTATAAGTAGATGGTTGTGTTGACTGCACTACTTGGAAAGAAAGGTTCCGGATACGGGTATAATTCTAAACAGGTCTTTACATACAGCAAGCTCTGGACAGTCAGGCAGTTTCTTAATTAAAACATTACATTTGTTACTTTTCTGGGTTTTTTTTTACCATACTATTCACATGCAAATACATTTGAGAAAGTTCAAGAGTCAGAGTGAACGTTCCCTGTCTATTCCTGTTCTACAAGGAAACCCTCCTCAGGAACGAGAGCGAAGTTGTTGATAAAAAGATGACATTTGCTTCATCCTTGAATGACCTCAAGCTGTGGTGGGGCACCAGAAGGAATAAATGTTAGACCCACTCTTCAAGTTTAAGAACCAACAGGAAATCAAGTTCGTATCCCCATGGGTAATGGAGAAATCCTTTCCAACGCAGTAACTCCCAACCATAGGGATTTGGGATATCAAAGCCAACATGTGATTGACTTCGTAATTAGTGGGAAGCTAGTGTAGGTTCGGAGCACAGGTGTGTTGACATGAATTCTAGGTAACAACAATAGCTGGACAGTCTGCCAGATTGCATCCTTAAAAAGCAGACGTGGTCCAGCCTAGAAAGCCGCGTGAATGACTTGTTCTGTCTCAAGGGGGAACCGTCATATCCTCGTGTAACAAAGCAGCAGAAAGCCCACAAGCAGGAAACTACTTGCAATCTTTTCAAGTCCCCTCAGAATAAAATGAATAGTTCTCCTTAATGAGAGCAAGCCTGTACGAATTGTTATAATTCTTCATTACCAGGAGATAATGAAAGTTTCCTTCGCTAATAACGGGGCTGAGTAAACACCAAGCTGATAAGAATCTAGAGGTCAGCAGAATCCAGATGACGTTTTGTGATTTCCTTTCTTCAGCAATTAAAGGCCATCACATTTCAGCATTCCCTCTCAGCTTTCCCAGGTCTCCTTGCTTATTTAACAACCTGAATGTTTTATGTTTGGTATAAACAGTTGTGCGGGTAAGGAAAAAATACCACCGTATTACAATTGAACACAAATCTGAGGGACTTACGGGTGGGGTGGAGGGAAGAGAAGAAAGAACCGGGAAGAAAGCCATTGTTTTTGGAATGTCATGCTACAATAAGACTTTAAACTGTTGTGTTTCCATTGTGAACAACTTGTTTATGAACAATACCATTTTTAAGCAACCTTAAGTGGGATGGTCTTTATGCTCAAGGCTGTGGAGTGAGATACATGGCTTTTGGCTCCTTTCCTAGACAACCACACACTTCTTGTGGGACCTCAGGAAAAATAGGAAAATCCCACTGTACTGCAATTTCTTTTAACTGAATAGGGTGACTCTTTGCTATGGCACTTCAAAGCTAAATTATTCCATGTGATGTGGCGACAAATGCCAGGTAGAGCTTTGTATAGAGATATGTTTGAATACAAATAAGTATTGCTATTTTGAAGTAATCAATAAAAACTTGGGTTTGCTGTTTTTTTAATAAACAGAAAAAAGATGAGGAAAACAGCAAAAAGGTTGCATCACTTGTTTCTAACGAGAGAGAGAAATACTGGTTTGTTATTAAAACTAACAGCTTTGCCTTAAATATTTAAAATTCTTCATAAATGTTACAATAATTCTCTTTTCGAGTAATTTAATTTAACGAGATGCGAATATAGACATGCCTTGTAGCTTGTGTTCACTATGGTGTTACTACTAAGATATCAACCCTCCTATGCACATAATAATTAAGAATTATTCCATAATTTTAACATAACTGTATCGTCAGGATTAGAGGGTTATCTACTTCAATTTTGTGTGGTTTCTGTGCCTAAATTCACAGATTTCATATTCTGTATTTGCTTCATTTTCTAGGTAGTTTGGAACAATGAGTTCTCTTTCTAATGGTTTTGTCCCAGCCAGAAAAAAAAAAAAAAAGGCTAAAGATCAAAAGATGTCTTAACCAATTAAAGTGGCAATTCAAATGTGTTTATTTTAACACATACAATATGAGAAATGTCAAACTTCTTTTCTTACCTCAAAATCAATGAGCTGCAAGTCGGCTACTAGGGTACTAAGAAGACCACTGTTGTACAGCTCTTGAGCAAGCTGTGCCACAGCTTCTGTCTGCGGTTCTTTTTCATTTGTGCCATACAAGATTTCTTTCATAGCAACAAGGTTTTTTGAGACCTCCTCAGTGGCCTAAAGAAAATGGGAAAAAAACCACAGTTAGAGCACAAAGTAACTTGTCTTTGTAACTGTGCACTCTATTATTCTTATAATCTGCAAGGTTCCATTAAGGGAAAAAAATAATCAGGAAATGACAACCTTTTAAAAAAAGACAATAGATAATCTTTCTGCAAATAAGATTGTTACGTGTTATTTAGAAAAAAAAAAAAAAAAAAAGGCAGAGGCAAGACACACGCAATTTGACAAGTTACCAAAAGCAAAAATCTCTTCCTTTTTACTGCCTTTAAACTTCCCATTCAAAAACCCCCTGAATAATAGCAGTGGGATGAAAAGAACCCAACAAAATTTCTGTTCTGTAAAACAGAGGTACCCAGGATCATCCTGGAAAACATGACGTGGAGACCCACGCCTGTCCTAGTGAACTGCTCCGAGAGACCAAACGTACCCCCCTCCTACACATTTTGCACTCATCAGGTTTTGTTTAATACTAGGCTCCCACTCCAGTCAGTGGGGATGAAATTTTTCCTTTCCAACTAACAAAACCTCAAAGAGAAGCTCCTTTAATTTTCAGGTTATTTCAGTATACAAGAACAAACTGGCAAGTAGACCCAGAAAGAGGTGCACTCAAAGAACACAGTGATACAGGAGGCAACTGAAAGTCTAAGATGCTTCCCATTTGAAGTCCATCGCACAGAAGACAGACAGGTCTGACATCTCACTGAGGGAAGCTAGAAGGGCTGGAGCAGCATTTAGATTTAGCAGTGGAAGCAGAGTTATCTCGCGAGTAAAACTAAAAAAAAAAAAAAAACAAGAACACTTTCTGAAGACCTGCTTCTGAATTGTAAAATGCAGTTACCTTGGAGAAAAAAGAACAGCTCCTTTCAATATATAAATTTACATAGCTTGGTGGCAAAACATTAAGAATAATCATCATAAATAGCTGGTTTAATTATATTGTATTAGTTCTTAACGTGCCTGAAAATGTATGAATGGTTTGTAAGTGCACTAAGTTTTAGTAATTAGATGAACCTGCCAACAAGGTATGCATACGCTTTAATGTAAAGTATTTATGAGTGGTAGCACATGGAAAATTAATGAAGTGAAAAAATGATCATTTTCTGGATATTGCCTGTCTTACAAGGGGTATGTAAAAAGACTTGTTGTTTGTGCATTATATCTAGAGAGGCTTAAGATCAGCATGACCCATGCACTATTCAAGCCAAAGCCATTCCAGCTTTGCTAGGTATGCAAGTAAGGATTCCATGACCTTTAAGGAGGCTCTATATCATTTTTAGCTCCTCCACAACTTTCCACTCCCTGCTGCCTCCCTTTTCTTGCTAATCGCAGTTTCTAGTCCCAGTTGTCTCCTCCTTAATCGAAATTCCAAAGGATTTTCTGTGCACTGTTAGTAAGACAGCAAGAAGCAGGTGCTCGATATGACCGCTTAGATTCATGACAGCTCCTGAAGGCGTAAAATGAGAAAGCCAGGTCACCACATCGTAATAGCATTATGCCACAGAACTGTTCTATTTATTTAAAATTCAGAAGAAGTATCTCTTTACTAGGAAAAGAACAGGAACATCCGTCAAATGTGGAGATATGAAGAGATGCCTTTGATGCATGGCTACCATGAAAAGAGGAAGCAGCAATAAAAAACTCTATTGCAGTTTGTCACTGCACACTAATTTAGAAAGCAAGATGAAAGAGGAAGAAAGGCAGAGGTTCAAGGAACTACCTATTTTAAGTAGAACAGTGGCAATACTGAGACTGTGCCTGCAATTAATAATTTTTCATATCAAAACCCCAGAAAACAGAACAACCCCCCCAAAACTTTAATAATCACACTTGAAGGCTCTCCCTCACCACAACCTGAAGACAGATCCTAGTCATGGAAATGGTTACAAACAAGACAGAAAAAGAATACAGTGTTTCCAAACACTTAGTGCAAAAAAACCCTTCTGGCCTAACATGAACATATAACTCAGTAGCCTGAAGACGAGACACCAGGACTTAGACTTTATTTCTCACGCTCTTCAGAACTGTCAGGACCATCTGAATGTGCTTCACTTCAACTTGGAATGACATACAGCTTTAGTGGGGAGTAATGTTTAGAGACACAGAAACACAGAACAGCTTAGGTTGGAAGGTACCTCAGCAGGTCACTAGGGTCCAACCACCTGCTCAAGGGATGGCCAACCTCAGAAGTCCTACCAGGTCAATCAGGCTCATGGGCAGCCATGCTCTGAACAGCTCCATGGATGGACACTCCACAACCTCTCTAGGCAACTTGTACCAATGTCTGACCACCTTCATCATGAAAAAAGACTTGCCTGTATCGCGTCAACTTAGACCAAACTATCACTTCTGGATACATACTACAAATACAGAAATATGAGGTTTTCTAAAAGCATGATATCAATAACCAAGGTCTTTTCATGCACTACACTTCCATAAAATACGTCCGTTCTACATTCCCTCCTCTTCTACTCTAAAGCTCAACATCAAAAGGACTAGAAATAAACTCCTACAAACTTGTTCTAGAGTCTCCCTCCTCTTTTATACTCCATGAAATCTCAAACGTATTCCAAATACATGATGTGCAGAGCTTATTTTGCCATTTCAGATACAAAAGGGAATTTAGACAGCCACACCGAAAAATAGAATGCTACATTAAATATCAATGTTAAAAGCTAAGTGAAAAACTAGTAAAAAAAATTCAGAAAGACAAGAGAAGACTAGCAACATTACTTGCAATATTTCCTAAGATACTGAGACCTAAATAATTGCCTAATGTGCTGCTTTCTTTTAACAGGAAAAAAAATCTCTAGAGAAAAATTAAAATGCACAATGAAGTTTATCCAAACCCCACGATCAAAAGTGGAATTAACAATCAAACATCATATATACATATAAAAATAAAAAATATATATTCTGATATAATATAAGCAGGGTATATTTTATGTATACAGAATAAATATACACATAATATATACTTATTCCATCTGCTAGTCTATAAATAAATGTTTCTATATTAAAATATATTCTATATATTTACATATATTAAAATCATATATATATATCCTCAGTACTGAGAAGGCACAACCGTAGAGCAACCAGAGTTTTAGAGAAAATTTCTGACAAGTCACATTTGAAATTCAATGGTGCCAGACAATCAATACCATTTAAGGATAAGACAAACTATAAAAGTAAAATGTAAAGTAAGGAAAATAAAGTAAGTACTTATTTCTCTATTTGTAACAAAGACAGGAAGATATTATTTAAAAATAAAAACAGACACCACGAAGTCACATGTACGACTGTCACACCAGAATCAGCTGCATGTCTTTATAGCTATGAACCATTATGGTTTATTCCAGTCTCTAGGGTATTTCACTGGTATTTCCAAAATTTACCATTTCTTTAAATACTCAGCAGTGCAAATACCAAAGATGAGCTCAGCGGGCTCTGGGTCTACGGCTAGGGTTTCTATCCACATTGATAATGCAGTTACACAAATTGCACTATTAATTAAAACATCCATCAAAAAGGTAAATTAGCTATCGTTTTGAGCCTGTCGGTGAATATTTTTTCTACGCTAGACTAGTATCTATCATAAGTAACAAACACCATTTTAATAATTCTATTTAAATTGATTGGATTTCAAAACGCTTTCAAAAACATACAATTCTGAAAATATATGATGATCTACATCACTGCCACCAGTTTATTTTAAAGACCAAAAATTATTACATTATTTTTCGGCAGACATCTAGCATGAAGGTATCATTAAAGAGCTATGCTCCATTAGAAGAGAAGCATGTCTTCTCACCCATTACTTGCAGAAGCAGCCCCATCTTTACCCTTGGAGTAACAGTCCCATGCAGTAGGCAAGGCAGATTACTTAACCTTTGGCCTTCTTTCAACCACAAATTAATTATACACATGTGCATAATAAATTCAAAATGTTACTGCTTTGTAAATGACAGAATTAACTCACTGAATGAAATCTGACCTATGGCAACATGACATAATACTGCATTCGGGTAGCTGAATCAAAACAGCATATTGCATTATCCCATACATACAGTGTACCATCTACTGTATAGAACCGGTAACTTAAAGGAGAGAGGCCAACCATGCCTGCAATAGTCAACCCGCATGGGTTAACAACATGGCTGAAACAATTATCCGAAAGCCAAAACCAGAGCTGGTATGAGCAGGTTAACCCCAAGGTCAGAGGGTAGGGAAGAACAAGTTTATTACATGAGTAAATATTTACCTTCACGACAGTAAATGTGTGCCACAAACCAAGTGAACTGGTAGTACAAAAATAAATGCTGATGTCAGCCAAAGGGGAGGAAGAGATGCAAATAAGCGACTAACTAATGGGCTAGATCAAGGGTAGGTCCTGTTTATATGAAAGCAGTTTTCCTTCCCCTTCCCTTTAGCCCCCCCTTTCTGAAAAACACGAGTAATGGAAAGCTAATGGCATATGCGATGAACACATTTTCAGTTATAAAGCACTTATTTCAAGTTTCCCTTCCACAATACTAACAGACAGCAAGCTATCGCCTCTATCCTAAGTACAAGACTGCAGCCAACAAGCAGCCAGAGCTGCGGTACACAAGGCGACACACAGCCCAGCGTTCACAGCCACTTCGGATCTCCGGTCCTAGAGCAGCTACCACAAAATTAAAAGAACATTTCAAAATGACCTGGAGAATTACCTGGTTAATTTTTCTCCAGTATTCACAGAGCTCAAAAAAGGTCGATTAACACGCAACCAGAATTCACTTCGTGAATTTCAGATTTTTATTTCTAAAACAGATTTTCCAGTATTACGGGGCAGAATGTTTGAACATTGATGCATCGTGATGCATTGAACAAGATGCATCGTGATCACTACCATTGTTTTACATCTTTTGCTTTGAAGAATGTCTTCCATTTTGATTATAAAGAATACACAGGAACACACAGTTTCCAAAATTAAAAAAAAATCTTTCTTTCTTAATTTGCCTTTTCTTCCTCTCACAAAACATTAAAGGTTTTAAATTTCAGTCTAAGCACTGAAAAAACTGAGGTATGCTGTTCAACCATAATTAATTATCTAATTTTCTTACAAATCTGTATTTCCAAGTGTGTTAGGAAACTGTCAAAGAGCATCCCTATATAGCAAACTAAATATTTTCATAATAGCATTGTGTTGCTACTGCACGGTAGGAACTACACTGAACTACATAATAAAACCCCTGTGGTACTGCAGTAGAAAAGAACTGGTTTGTCTTTGGAACCTCAGCCAGCTATACTGTATAAAACAAAAGGGCATTTACAACTAATTTCATTTTGTGGAAGAAATATTTAAAAGAACAATTAAATTTTGAAACGTTCAGGTCAACTTCAACACGTGCTAAGATTTTTTTTAGTCTAATATACATACACATTTCAAATTCCGTATGTTCAAGAGTAAAGAAAATATGCAACTATGCGTACTTAAAGAAACAAAGTAGTGTAGGAAAAGTAAGTATTCCCTGCATCCAAAAGGCTATCTGTACCACAAGCAGTAATGAACACTCAATATGTACCACGCTGCTTAGCCTTGAAAGTTCATTGTTGTTATCTGGCAGGCTACAAAAGCACACCCCTGGATGAAACAGCAACAATGAAGCAGAGGCAGAGAGAGAGAATTCTACACAAGTCTAATCACTAATAAAATGGAGTTATAAAAAAAGAAAAACTCTGCCATTCTTCTCCTCTTTTCCTAAAGGATAATAATTTTTGTGCTTTATGTGCAGCAAGTTTTTCTATTTTTGATCCACTACTAGCCACAGAACTCGCCCTTTCATCAGCACAGAATTCCCAGAAGGAGGCTGGAAAGTTACACTGCAGAAAGGATCATAATAATAAAAGGCATAGCCAAAGATAAAAAGATGCCCAAATATTGAGATATGGGCATGTAGAAATCTTTCTTCTTTTTTAATAATGGCTACTGCTCAGACCCTTGCTGTCTTTTTACTCCAAAGTTACTCCAAGCATTTCGATAGACTGGACAGGAAGAGGGCATGAATTCAGGGTGTTTAATCAGAGCTGTACCCTCAAAGATGTGATGACTGGTCCATAAGGTATTGAAGAACTTCTTCGATCAAACCAGCGAAAAATCTGAGAATCTCAGATAAACTGCCACAGCCACCGTCACCTTCATGGAAGTCTTGACTTGCCAATGAAACAACTATTTCCTGAAGAATCTCTGTATGAAGGTGCGGACACTGGTGTTGTGAATGTTCAGACTCGTCAACTGGTCTCCAGTGTGAATAACGAGGACAGAGGCCAGCACTACCATACCAAGCTCGGTCTTACAAATGTCAGTAACCCTCCTCACGTTTAACCTAGTGAGCATGGGTTGCCTTCTTTTCCCCTTAAAGCAGAACGTGTTGCTTTCTATACGACACAGGAGAAACAGCTCTACAGGCTTAGCATAGTATTTCTTGTCAAAGCAGCAGCCTCACATAAACGAGGTCTTTAAAGAAGATGGGATTAAAGGCCAGCAAGAAGCAAATGGTACGTAATAATCTTCAGCTACAGCATCAAGAACACAGGCATGCGATACAGTGCACAGCTATGCACAATGGAATGAAGCTGGTCTGTTCCCCATTAGAGGTCTAAGCAAAAAGAAACGGAAGATACAAAAAAGCACAGATTTTAAGATCAAGCCACATCTCCAGGAATAAATAATGAGACCGAGATGAAGGAGGCAGCGCCATGTCTCATCACAGGCTCTTCAGAATGCACCTACCCCTCCCCTCCTGACAGATGTCTTTTATTAGAGAAAGAAGAAAAGCAGCAGCAAGGAAAATCCTCCCAGCTTCCACACAGGCCTGCGTAACAGGCCATAACATTTTCCTCTCCAGCAAGAGAGAAAAACCATGAGGGAAAGATACAGTGGTACACCACAAAAGACCTGGAACATACGGTGTGCTGGCACTGGGGTAGAAGGTGCTGATTCTAAAGACTATCAGGATAAAAGATGCAATTCGGTTAAGACCCAGATTGTCCTGTGCTTAAAGTAGTAGCATCAAATCTAGGTGAAACGGGATGTAGAGGAGGTGGCCGCACTCTGCTTAAAAGTACTGGTGAACATGGAAAAGATTGTGAGTAACTCCTACATGTGACTTTGTAAGGATGCCAAGAATGGCACAGAACAGTTAAATAATGCTGGGAGAGGATCCAAGGAGGCTATCATAGCCTGCCTCAAAAGCTGATAGATTGGAGAGGGAGATGTTTTGTTTGCTTGTTTTTTTGGTTTGGTTTGAGGGTTTTTTTGGACGTATTGAAATCTATGTCCTTGTGCTGAGTTTATCATGAAAAACTTCATCTAAACAGTAAATACCCCTGCCATACGAATCGCTAGATGGGATGCAGCTGCACACAGGCTGAACTTTTAGTAAAGCCATCAAGACTACCAGTTCAGAAGTAAATGACTGTCGACAGGTACAGACCCCGAAGCCGGAAAGCACCCTATCTAAAGGAAACTGCACCAGCACAGGAGCTTTTCACCACTTCTTCCTGTGGGTTGAAGAAAAGGCAAAGAAAGGTAAAAGTATATCCTCTGCTGACATCCACAGAGACACAAAGTTCCTCGGTTTCAGTAACAGAGACACTCTGCTCTCTGAACATTTGCATGGACGAGCACAGACAGAACCACTGTACAGTAGCAAAGCCACTACAGTGGACACGAGCACCAGAACACTGTATGGCTGTGAGCTGCTTATTAGAGAACGCGACATCCTACTGTTCCAAACCAAATTATTTTACCTGCGAGTGGCATAAAAATGCAAATCCAACCAACATGAAACACACCTGTTCAAAGGTACATAACAACTTACCCTTTATCACACTATAAAACCCAAAAATAATTCCTAATCGACTCAGTTTCAACTGCTGTACATTTCTTCCCCCCTCCCCTCTTCAATTACTGCTTAGCAATTGGAAAGTCCCAACTGTACCTTTTCTGCCTTTTTGTCAGAGATATCTTGCTTTTCTAGAACTGCCATACTTTCCTTCAGGTTCTTCACTATGTCTGCAGGAGACTTGTGGGACTTGCCAAAAGGGAATGGCATGATTGCAAGCCAGAAGGTCTTCCTTCTACAGCTCCTGCTTCACCTGGAAAAAAAGGAGAAAAAAGAGCACGTCAAAAATAGAAACACGAGGTCAGTATAACAATACACATGAAGATCAAGAGAGAATAGCAAAGGTATTCATACGTGGAATAACCACCCTTGACACTTGAACAAGAGCTTGCCACGACAAACTTAAATGCTTGTGTTTCTAACTCTTTTAAAACACAAGATACAGACAGAATCTATGAACTCACATTAGGATCAATATCTTATGCTACAGGAACAAATTAAAGGAGTACATTAAATATATCCAAAGCCACATACTGTACAAATGCCACATATGGGCAAGACTAACAAGGATAAATTATTCCAATTAATGCTGTCAAGCAAAATGCCTTCTTATATTAGGTCTTTGCCACCCAAGCCATCGTGTCTCAGCGGCTCTGCAATGACCATCCAGGTACACGCTTTTACCCATGTTCATTCCATAACAAATGCAAAGCCTGCGCCGTAGTGCAGGAGCTACGAGCACGATCCAGATGAGACTACAGAGGGCAGCTTATTCCTATGTCAAAAAACTTGGTATGTCCTGGCTTTTTCATATCAATATTACTAGAACTTCATACTGAAATACAGTCTCACCCCCACTCATTTTATGGGAAACCAAATTTGTCACCAATAACAGGGACTTGAATAAGGCATTTGAAAACATTAAAACCAAACACCTGATATGTATCTTTTTCAAAAAGATAACACTTCTCTTACAGAAGCAATTTTCCTTCCCTAAAAATATTTGGCTCTCGAATCCAAATGCATTCATTCCTCTGTATATTTACATACATTTGCTTTTACACACGCACATATATATTCACTTCTGCATACAAAATAGAAAAGTATTACTAGTATAAATGAGTATACAAAAGCTTTTGTTACTAAACACATACACGCACATTTAAATAATAAAAACTTCTTACAAGTGAATTCCATAAAGCATACTTCTAGAACTCTAATCTAGACAGAAAAGAACAGGAAATCCTGCATTAAAAATGCTGACAGTGCTACTTCTGCTAGACACAAAAGACAGCCGAAGCTGACAGAGCAGAGATTACACTGTCATTACAAAGAAGGGACATTACCCTGAAAGTTAGTAATTTCTATCTCCATACAACGTCCATGAAGTTAGTAACTAGTCAGCTGTAATCAGTACACGTTAAAGTTTCAAATCTAATACCATGCACTTTGATCCTTGATTAAAATACCAGCTCATTCACCATGAACTCCAAAATGTTAATCCTGTTTTGATCAAGGATTAAAAATACCAATTTGAGGTCATTTTTGAGTTATTTTGATTTTTAACACAAACAAGTTGGGCTGGCCCTAAGGGCAACAGTTTAAAGGTGACGAACAGAAGCACTCAGATCTTTAGCCAAGAAAATTTCCATAAAAAGGTATTTCAAGTAACCAGCTACAGACATCATGCCTTCACTGTTCCATGCCTGCAACTGACCTAACACAGCTGACAAAAAGCATAATAAGGTAGATAGTTTCTAATCAGATTACTTTCAGATAAAAGTATCAGCATAACGGTTGAAACAAAACCTTCCGCCAGCCATTTCCATTCTTTAGCAGATCACGGACTTTCTGTTGCTTTTATTTTGTAGTATAATAATTTTCTCACTATAGTAATCAATCATTCATAATCTGCACAAAGAAGGGGTTGTAACACTGAAACTGCAAACACAGGACTCACACCCAAAGAGATAAAGTTCCCACAGGTCATTCCTTAGACAAGAGAATTTTATGCCTCAACTTCATCACATGTAATGGAACAGAAACCTACCTTTGAGAAAAGCATAACTACTCATTGTTATTTAATGAAAATGTAGCAGCATTTAAAACAATGTTTAATGAACAATATACGGTGTTTTCACACGGGATTCTTTTTCCTAGAAAGAGACAAGTGTGAAAAGAAGTACAATTTCCTCACAAAACAGATGACATACCTCAAGCATCACAGCAATATTTGATGTTTCCTTTATCTCTCCCTTTGATTACTACTCCTGCCAAACTAAAATGAGCCCTGAAAACAAAGCTGGATTCTTTCACGCTTGCATATCATCACTAATAATAATAGTATTTAACAACTACTCAGCCTATTCATTCTGGAAGATGGTTATGCCCATGTAACAGAGCAGGATTAGCTCAAAAAATTGCTAGTCTTAATTCCTTCGATTATGTGTTAAAATAGACTAGAATCCAGTAGGAATCAAAACCGTTCTTTGAGAGAATAAAAATACTATATGGAATCACAAGATCTGATATTACAGCAATATACATAGAAAAGAAATCAAGACCAAGAAAATGTGTCTATTAATTTTCTGGATCACAACTATGTTACTTCTAAACTAAAAGACTAATATGGATAACAGATGTAACATGGAGAAATATAGAATAATGACAAACAACTGTCTTCACGGTGTGCCCAATGTCTAGGTTTGCAAAACTTGATTTCCTCTAGATAGTGCTCAATTTCTTCTTTAAATTAAAAATAGTCTACCACTTTGACATATTCATAAAACCTTCCAGGTTCTGCATAAATCAGATATATCTACATGCATACACAAGTCATACACAACTTTTATTGTATGTACTAGCATATCTAATAGCAAGTAATCAATTAATAACAGTTCACTAGCATATATTTATACTAAACATTTTTTCCAAATTCAGGTAAGTTCCTGAATGAATTTCTTGGGAGCAATGTAGAAAAATCAGGAAAGACTGCCAGCGCCAGTAAGAAGGAAATCCACATCTTTGATTACTGAAGGTGACATTTTGCTTCAAGGTATTTCATTTATATAATAAAATGGAATAAATGCATTGTTTCTGCTATTTCAATTTTAATACTGGAAGGAATGCAGTGGCACTGCCAGGAACATCATCTGGGGCCTCAAGACTGAAGACCCCACCAACCCTGAAGCAAAACTATTACTTAAGAACCTGTGCCACATCCTGTCAAAAAAAAAAAAAAAAAAAAAAAAAAAAAGAGGAGCAGTCCCTTTGTCTCTCAGAACTGTACTTCGTGCAGCGAGGAGAACATAGACAGGCTGTTCCCTTTTCAGCCCAGCAAAACTACCCCAAAGCAGCACTCTGTGCACAATAGACAATGACAACATCTGTGTGAGATCGGAAAGAACTGCAACCACCCACATCTGCAAACCGAGAAAAAAAAGGAAACAACATCAAATGACATTTTCTGTAAATAAGAACAGACCTTACATCATGTCAAATGATAACTGTTTCACATTACTAGCACCAGGCTGCCTGGCAAATCCCAGAATCCATAATAAGATTTTGATTGTGGCTTAAGAAAGGGATCACAGGACTCTTCAAGAGTTAAACTGCAACAAGTACGTGGACAGCCCTGTGCTCTACTTTGCTTTATCGTACCTTCCCAGAAAGCTCACTGCTTTTATCAATTTGTTAAAAGAGACCATGAATGATATTACACAAAACTCAGCCTTTCTTAGGCATGAGTTTCATTTCACCACTACTCAAACATGCCCAACCTCACAAAATTTAAGGTCCTCAAAGTATTGGTGACACAGCCATATTTAGAAATCTTAAATGACATTATAAATCCAAATGGACCATCAAACAACAATATGGCATGCAGCCAAATACCCAGAGATTTGAGCACAACTGACACAGAGCGACTGACACACACTCAGGCGCGCTGGGACATTTGTGCTTTTGTGATAACGAGAGATAGTAGTCCCACTGTTTCAGATAGTATATAACTTCCAGCTCTGTCAATGCAGCATGCATCCGTGCACAGTTTGCTTTATGTATAAGGCTTTCTATTTTTTATTCACTGCATTAACCACGCAATCAATTAATGTCCAATTTAAAACTAATGCATCCCATATACAAGATTGGTTTTTTAACTAAGCAGACAGCACTTAAAAGTGTTTCTCTGCGAGGACAGCCCTCTTGCAGCAAAAAAATGCTGCAAGAACAAATACAGAAGCACGATAAACAAATCCCTCTCTTTTATTAAAACTTAATTCTCTAAAGAATAGGTTCACTATGCTGAAATATGCTCTCTCTTGTAATGGTTATTTTTTTTCTTATTTGAAGGGTCAGAAAATGCGCTACCTATAAAACAGAAACACATGCCACAGTTGAAAACCTGATTACTTAACAACAGAAAAGCATTTTTTTGTTGTCGTAGGTGGTGTTTTGGCTGTTTGTTGTTGGTTTTTTTGTTTGTTTGTTTCAATTAAGTGTATTGTAAGATGCCTGCATAACTATTTTCAAGAAAGATACTGGTACAACAAATAGCATAGTAACACTCACGACTGCAGTGGTATGTGCAAATAGTTACCCCACAGACAAATGAATTACTGGCACTGAAGTCTCAGCGATGCAGGCTTCTAGAAGTATAATGAAGGTAAAGGAATACCAGCTATATAAGCAAAGATAAGAGAGCAAACTCAGCCTTTCTGCTTATGACATAACATGAATTACCACAACATACAAAAGTTGTAACCATTTTTTCTCTGCATAGAAGTATAAACCATAAATAAAGCACCAAATGAATTCAAGTATTCACACCACTCCAGCTCAGGAGAGCCTTTCCCCCATGCAAAAAGCTACTTAAATAATGTAAAAAAGCCCCCACAGTCCCAATTTTGTGAAACAACCAGGTACAATAAGCTCAATTTCTTATTCTATTGTAGGTCTCACAGTTTAATTGCACTATATTAAGTATTCAGCTAGATCCTGTTGCCTTGTTTACACACCAAGAGTCTAAGGTGACTGCTTTTAGTAAGCTCCTAATGAGGAAAAGAGGAGGAAAAAACCCTTCAGCCACTTCCTGACTACAATCGCACACGTTAAAAAAATCCAAGCCTAGTGAAAAAGCACATGTGACATCCAGTTAATGTGCACATAAGAAGAAAACTGCTGAAAATCAAACAAAATCAACATTATTTTAATAAGGCCAAATAATTAATGGTAAGGTTCCCCAGGAGGAATGAGCCAATGTCTGCTACGGACAGGGAGGTCCCGTTCCCCTGCTGCTCCCAGCACCGCACTCCTTCCCCTGCTTTTACGCCAGAGCCTGCTGACCCATCCATGAGCTGACCCAAGTCACTAAGCTATCAGAAAACTAACACGTAAAAATAAAGTAAGCAATGAGTAGTGTAAGGAATGTAGAAAAAGCATCCCTTTGACAGGCAAATAGTTGTGAATCAGCTCCCGCATCTCATGATCTCACCACAGGGGCACTTCACGGTAAGGCTGGAGCTGAATCAAAAGCAGGACTGAAGGGGGAAGGTCACTCTCTATCAGTTATTGAGTGGTCTGATACTGGTCTGAATGCCCAGCGTGCCAACTGAGCTCACCAAAATGGCAGAAGACCAACCCAACTTAAGGAGGGGGGGGGGGAATTTCTGAAAGATTCTGAAGATAAAGCGGTACGTGGCACTCTTGGCTGGAGCAGGCAGAGGGAGGGAAGGGCACAACAACTGTTTCTCCAGGTAGAGGGATGCTGCCAAGCCCTATCCTGAAATCTTTATCAGGTGTCAACTACCTTCAGTGGTGTTAACACATGGGAAATTGACTTAAGCAAATACAATTAAGTCAACGAGCCTACAAAGTCTACCTAGATTCACAATAAACAGTTGGGTCTACTCTGTATATAGATTTTTAGTTGACAATTTATCAGTCTATTACTGAAAAAACATGCCGCATCTTGCTAAAAAGAGGGATTTTGTATTAAAAATAGAACACAGTGAGCGTGTGTTTGTCCTGATGGAACTGATTTCGTCTCAGAACCTGCTCTTTTGTTGTATGCCTCTTGGATTAACAAGGATCACTAAGCCAATATTGAAAACAGTAACGTAAATCAGTTTTCATCAGGTCTTCTTGTTACAAGCGGCAGTCGGTTCAGCCAGAATTCACCGCTGTGAAGGCTGGTTAGAATGACAAAACCAGAAACAGATCAAGAAATGGTGCGTTTTTAAAAGCACTGCCTTACTGTCACACATGCCCAGCATCCAGAAGGCTGACTGACAGCCAGTCCTTTGATGCAAGAACCGTTTTTTATGCAAGCTACCATGCTCCTTGGGAAAAGAACATTCAAGTACTTCAAAGAGAGAAGTAGACATCGTATTAGCTATTCAGCCCTCTTGTACAAGATTATAGAATTTTACTGGCTATCCCAAGTATTTAGGCGTACTTAAGTTACCGATGGTACTTTCTGTAAGTGCCGTCAGGGAGAAGAGCCGCAGCTGCCCTGCGCAGCAGCTGGCACGGCAGGAGAGCAGCCAGGTGCCACTCCGAAGCACCCAAAATACCACTGCCAGCTCATCACTGCGAATTCCTGGCCACAGCCCGTCTTCCTCAAAGGCCTTACCACTTCTAATTGCAGAAGTATAGTTGACCAAAGGCAGCATCCATCATTTCCTTCTGTATATTATTTAAATTGAGTAATCACATTCATCATTGAAACCTTCTTCCACATTTTTCACGTGCTGTTGTCTACTTCTTTCAGCACGCTGGTTCCAAAATCATTTTTCAATTCACTGTACCAAAATCGTTTTCCAATTTTCTTTTTGATATGCCAAACAAATTGAAATGTGACAGCCTCTCATCCAAAATACAAGTCTATATAGTGAAGTTTATTAATACGACCTCACAAGCAAAACCTTCCTACCATGGAGGAAATGAGACCGATAAAGAGCAGAAGCCAAACCTCAATCTGTTTCAGGGCTCCAGCATTAACTATTTAGTACAACCACGGCTCTACCTGCATAAGCATGCCGTTAACAGAACGGCTATGGTTGTAAACGGTAATGACTGGCACTACCAGCTGGCAAAATTTAAGAGTATATTCCAGCTCTGGAGCATTTTTGCTATCTTCTAAATACTTCTGCACATGTTTTCAACATTTCTTTCCAGGTAACTTCAAAACACGGATAGAAGGACTGCATCAACTGTCTTACATATAAGAAGTAAAACTTTCGACATACTAAATGGCTAAAGCAATCCGTGGTCTGTTTGGATCTGTTGTGATACATTGTGAGGAACATAACACACGTACAAGTTTTCTTGCAAGACAGGCATGTCCATCTCAAACCCGGCATGTCCCACCCACCACTGAACACTAGCATCTTCCTTAAAATTCACTATTAACTTGTTCTATCAAGTCTGCAGCACACAAAAACTTTAATCTGATTCAAAAGGAGTTTCACAACTCTGCATCACAGAATTATTTGTGGTGTGACCTACTTAAAGATTAAAATGGGAAAAAAAAATCCCCTAAGAATGGTAACTTAATTCAGAAAAAAATTAAAATCGTGAAGAAAAAAGTTCTCTGCTGTAACATGGATGAACAACTAAGTGAACAAAAAAGATCAATTCAATGGAATCAGAAAAAATGAGAATTGGAAAATAAATTCTTACATAAAAATGAAATACATAATATGAAATAGCTTCTCGCTTTCGGAAAATTTCCAAGCAATTAAGTCCCCAGCAGTTCACAGCCCCGCTTGTTTCTTTAGCGTCAAATGCCAGCTGATTCCTTTCATTAAGCAGGCTTCTCTCTTGCCATTCAATTACTTCACTGATCCTTCTGCCTCTTCAAGAGCCCACTTCTCCAGCAGACACCTGCGCCATGCTGGGGGAGAGAAGGGCAGCTATTGCCGTTAGGCTCCACCAGCTCACTGCAGCCTCCTAAAACTACATCATACTTTGTGACTTGTACATTATGATATTCATTGCAGTTTAACAACACAGCTACGGAGCTTTTGCAGAACTTAAGCAGAAATTGGTTTTAAGTAAGGCTGCAGCTTTTAAGGGGCTTCAGAGATCCAGCATAAGCAAAAAAGCTTGGTAATACTAATGCTTAGTATATGAGATCCCACCTCTTTCTCCATATTCAAGAAACTCTTATGACTCAGCTCCTTTCCCTGGTGTACTGTTTAGAGTTACCCCACCCGTTCGTTTCCCCACAAACTTTACTGCTGCACTGCAATACAGTATAGAGACAAGCATGTAAATGCCTCACCCATTCCCTGGTAAATACATTGTTTTAAGAGCAACCATCACAAGTTTCACCACGAAAAGTAACTACCATCCCTAACACGCTGCGCACAAAGAGGAACTTACCTCAAGCTTCAAGAAAAGTTGTCAGATGATATGCCCACTTCTGGCCAGGTTGAAGCTCAAATAATTTTCTCATAACCTGGCATTACAGTCAATCCCCTGTTGGCTCGGATGCCTTTACTGCATCATCACAAAACCCAGAATATTTGTTACGTGACAAAAAACGCTGCAATTATGTACGTGCCATTCTACCCACCCCTGGAAGCAAAAATGCAAAGCAAAAGAGTCTCCTTTGTAATTATTTCTAGTCCTTGGTATATATTATTCCCAGTCCTTTCCACAGGTCTGCTCTTTGCGTCAGATTTCTGATATACATCTAAGGGTTGATTTTGAGGTGAAGAAGTGGCAAAAGGGGAGGCAGAAAGTACACTGCAGTTTCATCTCTGACTTCATTTCACATGGTGCAATATGGTCTACAGCTAACATATCCAATAACTACAGACGGCTGTATGAATATCGGAAGCACACAGGAGACCCCACTAGCACCACATCATCAGCATTTAGTTTTAACCAGAAAGCCTGTGCAATGGACAGAGGAAAAATAGATTATCTAAAACATGAATTAGTTATGTAAGGAAGGAGGATGAGAATCGTAAGTACTAGCACAAGATAGGAAGGGAAATGCACGTGTGCTTGTTGCGTGTTTTGTTTTGAAGTGAAGTTGAGAACAATTAAACTGTGAGAATGGTCCTGGGATTGCTCCAGGTGCAATCCTCCAAGGTACAATTTTCTTTAGAGAATACTCTCTCAAGAAAAAAAAAAAAAACAAACTACACTCAGTAAAGCCATTCTCTAGAAGCACAAGTAACAAAGCTAGGTAAAAAAAAAAATTAAAATGGATAAACTATTTACCCAAATGTAGTTTCAGTAAGAACCATGTCATAATATTACTTTTTAAAATAATGTTTAAGAAAATCAACAATATTTTTCCCATGGTTCCTTTACCTCCTTTGGAGACCAAATTCTGTGGCCTGCTAGAAACTTCTAATGTTCAATCTAAGTTTATCTAAGTTCAACACACCATAGCTCTTCATCTCATTTATCTGAAGAACAACAGATCTTTATTATAAACATAACCTACAAAAGAACAAGATCACTTCAGAATTGACAACACTGAAGCATGAAGCTAACAGGCAGTTAAACAATGAACCCAACATAGCTCAGGAACATCCTAAAAACATTGACTTAATAACTGGAAGATATATCAAGGAGTACCCATCTTCCCTAGCTGATCACTACTGGCCCCTGCCATAGGCAGAATATAACAAACTACATCAGTCTCTGCTTTGACATACTACATCTGTTAAGGCTTCCCTTCCAAAATAATCAATTTGGGAGTTCACAATTAAAGATTATTTATGTTAAGACTACTGTACAACTCACCTCAGTCTCAACAGCCCTTTAGAAACTAGCCGAGATGACATGCACTAAAGCATAGTTTAACGTCTCTGGGTTTACTTTTGCGCATTAGTTTGACATAACTAGGGCAAAAACCCAAAAACAACAGGCACAGCAAGCTGTGCTGCAAAAAGATGTCGAGTCAATTGGTCAAACTCCTGAGAGGTGACTCTGAGACCACAGATGACTCCTCAATTCTGCCATTTTTACCTCTATTGAGAGACCTCATTGGCGTGACACAAAGATTAAAATGTAAATTACTCTGAGATCAACTGTCATGGATCCAAGCTGAATCTTGCTACATGAAACCAAGAGAACTTGGCACATTATTCAATGATTATATATCTCCTCTGCAAAAGGGAGTTCCTGACAAATAACCTATGGGAGTTACGCACTGAGTCACAGAGAAAGCAGGAGAGGGCAATCAATAAACGACTCAGAATCATGACCCCACCATTACTATGCATCCTTTCCTTCTAGTTCATTACATCCTCATTCAGTAAGGGGAAAAAGTTGTTCAGTTAATTTTTTTTTTTTTTCCTTAAATCATCACTTTCCTAGTACTGGGAGCTGATGTACAGGCAATATCTGAGCTGATCCGTAAGGTCATTATCCACTTAACAAATTTGCTTTCTGTAGAACTATTTTTTTTTTGCCATGGTCCCTGGCACTTAAAACAGAGTTTGGATGACGATACAAAGGGTTTACTGACACAGCTCTGTTGGTAAACCCTACTAGTGCAGATACAGCTTACATTAGTAAAAAACACAACCTCTGACCAAGATAACTGCAACTATACTAGGGCTTTCCTGGTTAGGTACCTCTATAAAGAGCGTTCTTTCCTTCACACTGCTAATCAACGTTGGTACCACCACAAATCAAGTGTCCAATTTTCTCAGGCTAGCGGTATGGAGGTATCTTCCACTATGGAACTTTCACCCAGCTTACCCTCGGATGAAAATCCCTGCTTCCTCTTGAGAACGCTGTACCAAAGACAATGTGGCAGATGGGAAAACAGCACCAAGATTGCCAAAATCAGAGGCTAGCCAAGAGGAACTTCTCTTTTTCCCTACGTACTCAGGATCAAGAATTAATTTCGTGGGCATCACTTGAAACAGCAAAACAATCAAGACACATTATAGGCTAGAACACATCTGTGACACTCAGATGCACATCTCATTGCTACCAAGATGTCAGTGTGTTTGTACGAAATGAACTTAGGAGAAGCAGCTGGCTGAAGTTTAGTCTGAACAGAACTATCATGGGTTCAGGAAAGAGAAAATACATTGATAACATTATCTCCCCTTTCAACTAAATCAAGAACTCATTACTGAACTGATGATCAAACTGTGTGCCATGATAATAAAAAGCAAACAAAACAAAACCTTAAAGGATAATTCACTGTGTTCTCCCAAGAAAAGAACCAGACACGGCGATATAGAATATCCGCATAAATAATTTCAAGATCACAATATACCTAAAGCGGCTATAAAAATTATTTACACAGTTCCCTCAAACCAGCTCTGTTTCTCCTGCCAGTTCACATGCTTGGTCTAAATCTTCAAAGTCACTAATGCATTCGATTTCTGATATATAAACCACATCGCACCTGAACCGCCAAGACAGGTGTGTTCCTTTGGGGCAAGGCAGATCACAGAAAGATATATTTAGAGGCAGAGAGGATGCATACCAGGGTTAGGCGAACTATCCATGGCACAAACCTTCAAGACAGATGAGGCAAGAGCCAGAACTTTTGACACCATGCCATTGTATTTTCTTTGGGGGAGAAATTCCAACTTAACCCTGAACTCCACTTCATGCCATGAAATGCTCTGCAGCATATGAATCAAGAAGGAACAATGATCTAAATCGCTCCCCATAATGTGTCCAACCTCTTGCCATGCCAACCTAAGAGTCATTCCGATGACTCAAAAGACGTCAGTCCAAAGATCTAAGATACAACGGGATGTGTCAGCATGCACATTCTGAAAAGCCAGATATCCCTGAAAAACCCACGTGAAAGTCCTTTTCCCGCCTCACACCACCCAAGAGTGCCAGTTACTGAAAGTTACTTGTACATTAAACAGAAACAGAACAGAAACAATGTGCCGGATGCCTATGGTGATCCATCAGATGTACACACATGCTACATTTTACCTGGCTTTCCCTTCTGGGGACACTGGAGTTATCTTTCCAGGCAGACTCCATCACGGCAAAGCGAACTTCTCTGCTTCTATCAGAGTAACAAATACAAAGAGAAGAACTTTGGGACAGACAGGTAGAAGGCCCTCGTAAAAAGTTCAACATTTAAATTTATTCCAACCAAAACTCGAGAGCAAAATACATTTCCTGTTCACTAGAACTAAGTTGCCCAGAAGTTTCAAAAAGCATTTCTGCATTAAACAAAAAAGAGGGGCAGGGGGAATACCACAGCAGAAAGGTACCTTTCCAAAAGGAAGACTTCCCGACTGATTTTACTTCAAAGGAGCTAGCAATAGCTGTTGCAGTCGTGATTCTCCAAGGCAGAACAGTCCAGAGGGGTCACAAAACGTAAGCAAAACCAGCACAGTTGATATTGTCTATAAAGGAGTCGGCATCTCTCCTGCAACACATCTAGCGGTCCACAAACCAAAAATGTTTCAGAGCTACCAGTCTAGAGCCAGCAAGTAAAAAGTGGGGCTTGTGACAAGAAGTGACTAATATTAGGCCAACTAACACAGTGGAAAAACTGCAGCATCTCTGAGGGACAAAGTTCCCTTATTTGATCTGCTAAGAAGCGTTGGACTGGAAAAAGGAACTGTCAAATTGTTTCACAATACTAAAGTAAGAGCTCCAAACTTTCTTTCCTCTAATGCAATTACTGTGTAACGCTACCGAGAGAAACTTGAACGCTACCAGAAGTTACCACCTCTACGAGTCTACCCGAGAAACGCTCACACATCGTCTCTGTAACTACTGAATAAAAATCATTTTGAAGGAGAGCAGATTTTCCAAAAGGCTGACAGCCAGCTAAGGTGCACTTTAAGCTAAGCTTGCATCTTTAGCTGATACTTACACTCCTACACTGTGTATTATTAATTATTTCGGCTACATCAATATCCTGTCAACCCCTTCACTTCCTTAGGACTATGTGGAAAAAACACACCAAAACCAACCTTTAAAATTGTTACTGGTGCACCAGCTTAACGCTAATTTTATTTAAATAGGGGATTATAAAAATTACTTTGATAGGAGTTTACAACAGTATAATGTCATTGCTTTCTACATCACCAAGAGACTTCAATGAAACAAGAGCCCTTAAATCAAACAATCAAATACTCCAGAAATAAAAATTTGCAACGACCAAAATTCACCACCTTGGTAAACTCTGAAGTTATTCAGAAGCTTTAATTGTTTCAAAAGAAAATCTCTTCTATGGTAAAAGATTTGTTCTAATTACGAAGGCAAGCCAAAAGAAATCATAATTCTCAAAAACATTTTCTATACTGTAGTTCCATTTTCAACAACGAAAGTAATTAACATATTAGGAAAACGCTAAATTTAAGAAGGAGTGGGTAAGGTCATGCTTTCAAGACTCTGGTTTAAAAACACAACCTAAAGTTTGACTGCAGTCAAAATGTACTATTGGTTATAAATTCTGTAAGATAATCTGAAATGGTATCTTTAAAATTTCTGAAAGTAACAAAAATAAAAGGCATGCAGATTTTCTCAGTTTTGGTATAAATCTCGGAAGTATGAATCCACAAGACTGAAAGTTAGAGTACCATAATAAATAGAAGTGACAAGGCGTAGAAAGTTCTGCTGCACTTACTAAGACTTTTCAATGCCTGGAAGTAATTCTGAAAGTTAAAAACAACCCATTTAGAGCGGAAAGGTTCTGTATTTCTGGCCCGCAATCCTTCTCCTTGTTCGCTAAAGAGCTCAAGAACAGCTAATTCTGAAACACAGATTTGACATTTCTTCCTAGATTTGATACTGTTAAGTCCTTAACCTGCGTAAACACATGAGGGCAACTGCCAATGCCAGAGGGAGAGCAGAACTACTCTTCAGAATTCACTCCAACAACTGGATTGCAGCAATGTTGAGACCTTATTCAGTGCAATTCCTAAGGGAAGCAAAAAGCCTTGCATGGTCAGTCTCAAAGGAAAAAACGTAATCCATCTTCTGCTGGATGTACACTATAAATCCATGCTTATATGGCTGTTAACATTTTTTATTTATACATCTGTACATACCCATATAAGTTCCCAAACAAGAATGAAAGCTCACTAAACAGCATTCATTTCTCTTTAAGACAAACATGTATATATATACTGGTAGGAAGGAATAACTACAATCACCAGTTCAAAAGCTGGGGTGTCGGTGCCTATTTGTTTCTTCCAGGTAAAAGAAGGAAGAAAACTGATACGCAATTCTTCCACAGTATTTAAAAATTCAATACATTCCTAAGTTTGTTATCACGCACAAATACCCTGAAGTTTTTGTGACTTTTTTGGAAAATATCCTGTAACCCTGAAATAAAGAGGCTGGTTTGGATCTAAGGATGTTAATCCCTTCATCACAACACACGGGTTAAGAGTAACACCAGTCAGACTGCATAGCTAGGCCAGGATTGCCCAAATTCTCTGTGAATGGATGCAGTTCCTAACAGAAAAACTGTTTACTCCGGCTCCACCCTATTACAAAGTTTAAATATTGCTCAATGTCAATTATAGATGTAAAACGGAACTATGTTAGTCAATACCGATGAGTCAATATACTGCTTTTCTTAGAGATTAAAAATCTAAATAATCACATCCAGAACAGCACTTAGAATATTTTCAAGAAGCTTCCTTCATTGTTGTTCATTATCCATGAAATCCGCGGAAAAAGACTATTTCACCTGGTCACTTGAGCTTGCGTTTGCTTTCAGACCGTATTTTAAGACAAGCTGAATTTCTCATATTCAAGTAGCAAGGCCCTCAAGTCCAACACTCAACACTTATTGGTTTTCCAACTCAGAGTTTTCTCATTATCTTGACTATTTTAGTTCTCCTCAATTGCACTTTTTTCAAGAGAAGCCTTCATTCATTCCACTGACCAACAATACCGGACTACGTAAAATATGAGTTTTCCACAGAAACTTCTCCTTATTTGATTTTGAAGTTGGAAAGCATGCAACAAGGCAGAGGATGCAAAACCAGGTCCCTCAGCCAAGACTCTCAAGTACCGCCCTGGACCGCAGAATTCTACCCTGAATCTCCCTTTCTCATTAGGCAACACATAACCCAAATGCATAACAAGGGGTCACTATTTAAATATCTTTTCCATTCTGGGAGCCCAAAACGAGATTTTGAGACTAACAACTAATACCATGGCAGCAATTCAGGTGCCTAAATGACAAGTGCCACTGCAAATGCACTAGAACAGCACAGCTGGTCTCCAACTGCCCCTTCAGAAAATCACAAACCTCCTATTTGTCTTGGGCGGATGCCTTGAAGCATCTAAAATTAATACTAGATACTTATGTTTAGGCAACTCAATCTCACATCACAAATGGACGCCACCGCAAAAAAAGCTTTGCAAGTCTAAGCTCTCAAGCGCTCCACCGGACAACACACACAACATCACACACTCAAACACAGAGGAAATTTCTCTGTGCTTAAGCACCATTACCTGAAAAAAGGGGGAGAATCACCATGCTGCCGAAGAACACTGTGAAACGGATTTTCATTAATATCTGTGAACCAATGAAAAACCCACAACGACCTGAATCCTCCTGTCTTGAGGGAACTGAGTTTTATGCAATAAAGCAAAAGACCAAATGCTACATTGCGACTAAACGAGTACATGCAAAGGGTGCCCACCCCTGAGTGTTCTCCTGTGCACTGACTGAACAAACGGTGCTGCTGAAAGAAAATGAGAATAATCACGTAATCAAACTTTTCGTACGAAATCAGTATAAGCAACGTGAGGTTCTGAATATTTGTTAACTTTTGAGAGACTAACTTCGCTTTCTCGACATTTTCCTAATACTGAGCATATACAAAGCCTTTACCAAGAATGGTACCTCAACTCTTTCCGCTACGAGGTATCTCTTTAAATTCCCACACAGAGTTTCTCCATCACTACCAATCTCCAGTCAGAAGAAACTTAGGACTTGAATAGCAGGTGTTACAGGTTAGAAGAATGATGCCTTCATAAACTGTGTGGGAGAGACTTCTCAGTGCTCACCTGTGTTACACGTCTGTATCACAGAGGTCTCATTTAGGCAAAATAAAATGCGCTACATTTTCTTTTCTAAAATCTTGCTTCTCTGTGAACAAAACTTTTATTTTGCTTTTTCTTTGTCCAGGCATGACGTTCAATAAAGGTAAAATGTTATATGCTGGCCAATTTTATAAACCGCTACAATGTATCAGGCAAAAATATCTTCTGACATACAATAAAAGGAGTACGATCTGCCCAAGCAGCAAAGTGCATACTTTACACGTAACAGTCAAAGTAAAATATAATGACACAAGTAACTTCTGCCTCATTTCTACAACTGTAGCAAAAACTCTTGAAGCTGCTTACCCGGAGGAAGAGATCAGAGACCCCATTGCAGCAGGATGCTCTGAATGTGTGCTATCAGCACACACATCTACCACACCATACAAGATGTTACTGATAATTCAATGTCTACGGATTTTTTTAAAGCAACTTCCGCAGCAGTCGAGCTGGCGTGGCTCTGAATGAATACTTGAAAAAAGGGTATGCATCCATGGTAAGCTTTCCAGGTGAGCTCTTGGCCAGGGAAATAAAGAGAAAAACAACAGCGAAAGTCGCACAGTCGGCTTCTGCCTGGCAAAACCCAAAGTTGCACCAGACACGAGAGCTGGCCAAAGAGACCGAGGGGCCTTCCACAACTGCCTGTTCAAAAGGCTTTCTTCGTGTTTCTACGCACGAGCGTGTTTTACTTAAAAGTCAGTAAATAAAACAACAAAAACTTTTCAGAAAGGTATTTCTTCAGAGGTCAGCTGTCTGCCTGGGCATCTCTGGCAGCCAAAAAAAAGATTACGTGTTCCACGGTTATGGGAATGCTTCTCAATTTCTTCATTATACATTTTAGCACAGATAACTTCAAAGGAAAGCAGGCATTTTGCACACACAAATGACTGAACATAAGTACTTCTCTTGCAATCATGCATATTCAACTCCCTGAAAAGCTGACATATTAATTCAATTTAAT
Organism: Vanellus vanellus; assembly: GCF_965231255.1. Lineage (NCBI taxonomy): Eukaryota > Metazoa > Chordata > Aves > Charadriiformes > Charadriidae > Vanellus > Vanellus vanellus. The sequence continues at coordinate 24,256,968 of NC_138913.1, read as the reverse complement.
TTATAGCCAAGTTCTATCTTCGCTATTTTTAAGTGTCACATTTCAAACCCTGCAGGGTTTCCAGTTAAACTTTTAGTTGCATTCTTTTAGTAAGAAAAATGAATTTGTTATTGATACAAATAGATTTAAAAAAAATACACAACAGGGTAAGTATCAAAAGCAGCACACAGCAATTTTTCACTGACGCAGCCATTTCACTGTGAAACACTTAACAGTATACCTGAACATACTCCAAGTAGTAACTCCTAAATAACTTCATCCAAAGGTGTTTCTGAACTTAGAAAAACATGTTACACTAATACTACAGTTCTGTACTAATTATAACTTCTCAATTTTTGAGCTGTTTTGCTACATTTAACTTTTTAGCTATGAATTATCTGAGTGTTTGAAGAAGAGAGAAGAATTACAGAAAAAACGGATCTTTAGAAAGGAGCTAGGTATTTTATTAGAAGCAGCAGATTTCCAATAAACAGAAAGTGTGGTGAGACACTGGAATATGTTGCCCAGGGAAGTTGTGGATGTCCCATCCCTGGGGGTGTTCAAGGCCAGGCTGGATGGGGTTTCAAGCAACCTGGTCTAGTGGGAGGTGCCCCTGACCATGGCAGAGGGGATGGAACTAGGTGATCTTTAAGGTCCCTTCCAACGCCAACCTTTCTAGGATTCTATGATTAGCTATTTCCCCCATAATTTTGTGCCCTTATGGATAGGCTTAAAATCTGCTTCCTTTTAGCATATTTGAAGTCCACAGTCAGGAACTTTTTATACTGTCTTTTGACTATCTGAAGTATTAGCTAGAATACTCAAAACAAAGGAGTTAGAAAGCAAATTGCAGTTTATTTAAACCTCAGCAATTTACTTTCTAAATTAATATTCCCCCAAAAAAAGAAATTCAAGCCATGAAGGCTGCTTGAGGAATGACCACAGTTATTCCTGTAAACACAGAGTATTTTGACTGCTTCCAGTTTGGATCAATCCTGAATTCAATCCTTTATAAAGAGTACTTAAATAGGGACAAATAAACATGTCATTTTATCATAAGGTGGAATAACAAAAGCGTATAAATCTGCTCAGGCTAAAGAAAGACCAAACTCACATGACACCAGTTTAAGCCTTAGGTACTCCTGAAGCACGCATTTAACAGCCTAGCTCAAGTCCGTTAAAATAATTCAAGACAGCATCATCTTCTAATTTAACCTTTGTGTTTGCACTTGGGGGGTGGGGACAGATCTCAGCATAAAGTTTCACCTTCTAACTGAAGACATTCCATTTCCTTCTGGCTCACACCTCTACATCTTACAGTGCAAGAAGCACAATATTGAGAAAAAACATGGGGAAAGAGAGAGCCCAGAGAGAAGGGAATGAGAGCTGAACTGCCAAACAATTTCAGACTAACAAACACTTTACATTAGACAACAAACTGGGGAAGTAACTTTTAAAAGTTCTCCTGGTAGAACAGCACGGTCTGAGCACTAATAGCAAAAAGAATTCTTCATCTTGCTTGAGTTTTATCTACAGCTACAAAAATACACAGTTACAGTGAACACTATGACCTGGGATCACTGAACAACTAAAAAGTTTTTCGTCCAATGTGATTAATATCTGGCGTCAACTTGCAGCTAAGAAGAAGTGGTAGAAGTGCACATAGCCCTCTATTTCCTTACCAGAAATTACTACATTTACAAGATTTCAATTGTACAGCGTAGAAAACACGGTATTCTAAATTCAACTCATATTTTTGCTTTGCACATCATTCGCATAAAATAGCTGCCGGCTGTTGTGGCACCAGTAATTTTGAAGGAGCAGATGAGTCAAATCTTATTTTTGATAGGAAGCTGCAAGATGCCTCCAATTAGACAAAGGTAATCATACTTTAATAGCTGCTGTTATAATTAAAGCATATTAAAAAGTGTCAGAAGTACAGAAAAGCAGGGCCAGAAGGGAATTCAAAAGGTCATCTAGGCTTCTTCCTCCCCCCTGCTTCAAACCAGCTCCGACTATTAGTGTGCCATTCCAAAACTCTACATGCAGTACAAAAAAAGACATCATTTTAGCAAGACTCTAAAGCCTCTAAGCACATTACAGAGATTATCAAAGCTTTCAGGAAAAATTTACACAAAAATTAAGGCCGCAAACATCTCATTTAAAAAAAAAAATAATCTGTAAAAACTCCATAGAGAATCGATTCAGAAGTGAGGACACTGGTCAGCACTTCTAGCATTCATAAAAATGCCATAAAAACCTAGAAGGTGCAGCACGTACAGTGCAACAGTAAGGTCTCATTTGACTCCCATCCATTAATTAGTAAGAGACTAACGCATTAGCTTCCAGGATAGCATGCAAAAGAGATACTGTCCCCTCCTGAACAAATGTTTCATAAAAGCAATCAAGGAATTCCAAGAGGTGGAGTTTTCTTAATGTTATCACACCCCACTGGGAATACACATTTGTCTGTGCTTGATAATACCCAAAGAGCATAATTATCTCTCAAAGACATATTGTCACAAAGTATTACTTAACTGGCACTTTTATTTAGTCTCCTTTGTTTGTATGGATACATGTATCTCAAAAAAATATTAATTCTGTTTTTAACATTCCATCTACAATCATGCACTAAGTGCCTACAGAACGCATCAAAGTTTCAGAACTCCACGTCAACGTAAATTACAGAATGCAAATAACTTGAAAAAAAAAATCAACACTATCAGCAGTTAGAAATATTCAGCAGCATGTTATTCCATACACACAAACCCACATTACAGGACCCTTTATTCTGCTGGCTCCCAACACCACCAGACACAATCTCCTCCTGTACTAAGGAACTTTTGCTGTCTGACTGAGGGAAGTCCCCAACAACGCGTATATCACACTACCATCGAGATTACAGTTTAAATACAAGTAAGCCAAGCATATACTAGCTGGCTGACTCAATAGTTTCTCACGTCATGAGACAACCATGAAGCTAATTGTAAAATACAATATTCTTACAACAGCTAGTCGATGATAGACAGAATCCTACCAAGACGCAGTGCCACGGGGCATTATGCCACTCTTACAGACCAGGTAAGCTGCCAACACATACAGGACAACCGGAAAAAAAAAAAAATCAAGTTATTTCCGACCCTGAAAGAGGTACCATGCTTATTCTAGTTCACAGACTATATCTTGGCCTTTTTTTTTTTTTCAGTTAAAGGCATGTGGCACATCAACAGATATTGGGTAATCGGTATTAACTAAAGGTACATGGTGTTTTAAATAGTAAAAACCTATTATTTAAAAGCTTAGATGCCAAGGCGCAAGCTCAGAATGTTAAATTTCCTCTGAGTGTATATGAGTTCATGAGCTCTTTGCACTAGAAAGGAAGACACATTTCCTGATGAACTACGCTGCTGAAAGAAAGCATAGGGCCTTGAACTAGAGTTTCTAACAGGTATGACTGAAAAATCACACACACGCACACAAAACTTTACAGTATTCTGATGCTCATCGAATTTCATTTCTGATCTACTTTCAAACTGTTCTTCCAAGCATTGTTACTTCCCTCCCTGAAACTAAAGAACCTAGGTCATGTAATTTAATCTTTGACTCACCATGCAAATTAAATCACACCATTCTCATAAGAGAGCATACAGGTCTTAAATAAATCCCATGCACCTACGTGATCACCTACCAAACCATAAGTTTTCTTAAAAAAAAAACAAAACAAAACAAAACAAAAAAACACCAAAATAGCAGATACATGCCAGTTTCAATACTAGTAGTATTTCACAGAATTGTAGGAAAAAGCAATGAAAAAACTTTTTTTCTTTTAGAGAACACAGAGCTGCGTTGGCTTTCTGGGGGGCAGTTCCCCCAAAAAAAAAAAAAAACCAAAAAACAAAACCCCAAAAATATAAATAAATAAACTAGGATGTGAACAGCCCTCGCATGCAGTTATTTCTGCACAGAGGCCTATCGGGACCACGAACGCGAATAATAACAATTGTAGGAAGAGGCCTTAGACCTGGACACCGCGCGGCCGCCTGAGCCAGCGCCTGCCCCGCGCCTCCAACCGCTCCGTGTCACCGAGGCCATAACAAAGAAGCGATTTCGAGGGGGTGTTCCCCGCAGCAGGAGGCGAGGGCTGCCCACCGCCCCTTCCCCCGGCTCCGCGCCGTTCCCCTCCGCCGTCCGTCCCGGGGAGGGGGCGCCGTGCAGAGCGGCCGCCCCCGGCCCCCGCCGCGGCTCCGCGCCGGCGGGCTGAGGTAAACCCCGCGCGGTTTTGCGGGCCGGTTCGTTACCGGGGCACGGCACCGGAGGAACTTCGGCATAAAAGGCGCTGCCGCAACGGCGAAGCACCGGCAGCGGTCTGCGCCCTTCCCCGTCCGCCTGCCTCCGCCTTCAACGCACACCCCCAGCCCCAGCGGAGCAGTCCCCCGGTGAAGCCGGTACCGACCGGGAGCTGCCCCCCGCCCCAGGCCGCCAGCGAGCCCCGGGGAGGCAGCGCCGCCCCCGAGGCCGATCTGCCCGGGCCCTCCCAGCGCCGGCCGCCGCCGAGCGGGCAGACGGGGCCGGAAGGCGGCGGGCACCGGCCGGGCCCAGCGGCCTCCACGGCCCGGCCCGGCCCGGCCCTGCCCCGAGCGGCCGCCCCACACGCACCGGCCACGGCGGCGCCGCCTCCCGCGCCGGGGGCAGCGGCGGACAATGCGCGTCGGGCCCGGCAGCCTTCTCCCCTCTCCTCGCCTGGGCCCGACCCGCCGCCGGCCTTACCCCGTCCCACCCTCCCCTCCCGTCCCGTCCCACCGCGCCGCCTCGGTACCTCGGTGCGGAGCGCGGCCTGGCGCCTCCTCGGGCGGCGTGTCCGGCGGGCGGCCCGACCGCCCCGGCCCCGGCTCCGGCGGTTGGCGGCGCGGCTCCGGCGGTTGCAGGCAGAGGCGCGGCGCGGCCCCGGCTCGCCCGGCCCCCTCCCCCCCCCCCGCCCCGCGCTCTGCTGCGTCGCAGCGGCCCTTCCCTCGCCCGGCGGCGGAGCGCGGCGGCGGCGGCAGCGGGCGGCGGAGCGCGGCGACGCTTCCGCCCGCCGCCGCCCGCTACCGCCCCCTGCCGGCGCGGAGGACCCAGGGCGGCGCCCAGGCGGGAGCCGCGCCGCGGCCGGGCGGGGGCAGCGGAGCCCCGCGGGGCCCGTGGCCGCCCCCCGCGGGTGGGCGAGAGCGGGACAGCAGCGACAGCCTCCGCCACCGCCTCCCGGGCGGGGCTGCCCGCCTGATTAACACTGAGCGTTCATTATTATTCCTTTTATTATACTTTTTAGTATCGATTGCTCTTCTTGTCGGTTATTATTAATTCATTCTTTTTGTTATTATTCAGTTTTATTTATTATTCAACTTTTACTATCCATTATTTGTATGTATTCCTTTATAATTTTTCTTTTTTCTCATTATTATTATTATTCCCCTTCCCCCCTTTGCCCTGACCTCCTGCAGACCCTTTGCGCCCTCTGCGCTGCCAGAAAAAAAACCCAACACCTTTTCCCCCGTGGCGAACCTGAGGGCTCAGCCGTGGGGTTGTGTGTGACCCAGAGTCCTGCCTTGGACTTGGACTTTAGCCGGCCCTGCGCGCCTCGGGTTGCCGGCAAGTTACGGTCCGAAGGCTTTCTGCTAGTTCCCACCGCGGCGTGGAAGGGCTCCGGGCTGTTTCTCTGTCCCTGGCAGGTAATATTCATAGATTATTCTCGCCACAACAAACGCGGATTAGCCCGAATCGCAAAAACCCCGCATCTCTCCCAGTGCAGGTCAACCTGATATTGTCCGTTACTGCAGTATAACACACAGTATGATTTTAAAGAAGAAAAATACATTTTTATGTAGCAAGCCGTAAGTTTCTTACAAGCCGTGGGGTGAAACCTTGCCCCCGCGGGTCTGAGGCATTACTGCCATGCAGCAGTGTGGGACCTTCTGGCCTGGTTTCCTGAAATGTCCTTAAGCTCCTCACGCGCTGCTGCACTGTACAGCTCCAGCTGACAGCTCCTGTCCAGCTCCTTAATGATGCGTCTCCGCATCCTTTTCCTGCGCTTCCCTGCCACATCGCTGGGGAGGGTTTGGGTCAGGCTTCTCGACGCCGTCATGTTTTCCTGCAGCAGCATGGAGCTGCTCCAGACCTCACGTGTTGCGGTTGCCTGGTCTGCCCTACAGCAAGCAAGTGGCATCAGGCGGGCAGAGCTGCCTCCCGCCAGGACGCTGCGCTGGAGATGGCAGCTCTTGCTGGGTGGCCCGGGGACCTGGGCATGGATGGGCTGGAGCTCCACACACCTCCTCGGCTGTACTCACACCTACACTGGCTCCTGCGATACAGAGAATTTACTCTGGCCACCGTGAGGTGACTGGGGGAGCAAAAAGCAAAAGCAGTTTCTGGAGCCACACCTGAGTTGGTGCAATGTGCTGGACCTACACGCTGCCCTGGGGACTGCAGGGTCCCCCCTCTTCCCTCATGTCTGGCAGGCGTTCCCTTCCCTGAGCTGGAAGTTTACCAAATTTAATAATTAAAAAAAAAAGGCAAAAAGCCAACTCAAACATAAGCAAAAATAGTCTTATACACAGACAACAGATACCATCCCCAGCTGTCTCAGAAAACACAGCGGTCCAGAAGCGCTCGGCTGGCGTGCCCAAGCAGCATGCTAGGCCATTGCAGTGCCCCATGCATCGCATTTTTGGATGTATATCCCACGTACGCCACACTAACTGTGTCTTTTAGCAGCCTGACAGCAACCTCAAGTATTTCACAGTCCATCTTCTCACCCCCATGAGAAGCATTTTCATTCCTGGACCCTTTGTACATCACCGCCTGCAACATCCCGTTGGCTTCCCTGTGCAAAGTCCCCTTGTTCCCCTCCAGTTTCCACCCTGGGAGCTCCCTGGGCTTGACTGCGATGTTCTGAGGGAAACAACTCCTACCAGCAGAAGAGAAGAGACTCCCAGCGCCATCTCCAATGTGGAAAGGTCTCGCAGAACATGTGAAATGCTTGGCCAGCAGGTCTTCTTGAATCAGACTGCTTAGTCAGCTGTGCGTTACATCTCAGATGCAGAAAAATGTTTCTGACCCCACTTGCAACCATCCCTGTGAAGGACAGCATGGAAGCGCAGAGGAATTTGCACGGGGCGGTGTGGCTGGGCAGCTGCAGTAGCGCTGGTTTGGTGGGGATGCTTCCCTGGACCAGCACCGCAGGCTCCGCGTCCAGCCTGGCGGCGTGCCGGTGCCACTGGGGGCTACCCCAGCCAGTCCTGCTGCGCTCAGCACCTTGCCAGACAGGACATGGTGGGTATAAGCAAGTATATTAAAAAAAAAAATATATATATATATACACTCTTCCTCTTGTATCTTTATATATAGAGAGCATAGATATAAGGGAAAGTTATAAATATAATATATATTTATATATCCTTGCTTATATTCCCTGAATATATACTTGCTCTTACATCAAGATATAGGAGATGAAGCAGCTCTGGACCCAGAGCAGGCAGGGGGACACGCTGTCCACGCAAGGTGACACAGGGGTATCACTTGCCAAGTTTGCCCGGACCCACGGCATGCAGTCAGCGAAACGTCAGCAGTTAGTATATCCCACTTGTCAGCTGGGAATAATTGTTTCCACAGCCACCGTGGAGAGGGTGTGTATGGCTGAGTTCAAATTGTTAACCTGTAATTATGCTAAAAACATTCAAGTTCAAACAGATAATGTTCAGGGTACTGACTAAAGAGAAGAAAGAATTAAAGGCAAGTGCTGGTACAGGGATCCAACACCAGATCCTGGAAAACAGACACTGCTGCTTTGCGAATGACCATTGGAAAAAAGATCAGGCAAGTTTGGTGCAATTACCATCCCTGTGTCGTGTACCGCAGGGAAATCCCTGAGCAGAGAGAACATGATTTTTCTAAGCTCTTAGAAGCAGGAATTAAATTCAACACGTGAGAGGGCTCTTAGTACACGAGCGATTCACTAATTCACAGCCACGACTGAGACATCCATTGCGAATTCATTAATTCTTGCAAATTAGGAAGTGAATAAACATGATTAAAAAATCCGAGTTACTTCACTGGAAAAAAAAAAAAAAAAAGGTGGTTAGAAAGGCAAGTCCCCGGGTGGTTTGCTCAGGAGGGACAGACAGCTGCATGGGATCCCAGGGCTTTTTGCTGCTGGTTTGAGTTCCCGGTGAGCTCTGCAACTCGGGTTCAGCTCCTCTAATCACCATCCTACACCGACAAGTGGTGCGGGGAAGTAATACGCCAGCCTGTGAAATTAATCCTCCTTCAAATAGCTCTGTTTTGCTCACCCCTTTTCTTCCTTTGACTGTACCTCACGCAGAGCGCCTGTGCCCCGCGCGGGATGCCGGCTCCTGTGCGGCTCCAGCTGGCTCTCCTGGACCAGCCTCCCTCGGCTCTCCTGGAGGCCAAGAGCTGATGGAGGCTGCTGAGAGCACCGCAGGCTCCTGCGGTTCAGCCAAAAAACAGCCTGGGCCAATACGTCCCTGCAACGGCATCACGCCTGCAGGATGTCCTTCACACCGGGCCGGATTCCCTCAGAGATCAGCGATATAACTGTCTCTCAAATACGATTTTAAAGTAGGTCCCCAGCAACCCCGGGGGTCCCTGTCCCACCTCATCCCCAGGGATCCAGGCTTACTTCTTAATCCCTCTGCTACACCCTCCTCTTCCTCAGTACTTCGTGCAGGGGGAGCAACTCATCACCAGGTTTATCTTTGCTCTTTTCCAGGCCTGCAACGCAAAGAGCCCGACCCGTCGTAGGAAAGCGGGGCAGGGAGCACAGAGGCAGAAATGCCTGCCCGGACCTCGGGCACGTCACCACCTGGCCATGCCACGGGATGGAGGTGTTCCTGCCAAACACACGGCCAGCTCGATAGGCATGGCACGGACTACCTGAAAAAAAATAATCTGGGTCTTCTCATCAGCTGCCTTTACAAATACGCAAAGAGGAAAGAACATAGCCAACATCCCGCTTCTGTTTAAATTGGGCGTGGGTGTGCGTTGGTGTGATTCAGAGCCCGGAGCCCCGGTCCCTGACAAAGGGTTTCAGGGAAAAAGCTTTGGGGAGGAAATATTAGGACTAGTAACTACTAAGTTGTGCTGAATATCTTCCGCTTAAAGTTTGGAAGAACAAGAACCCTGAGCTGGAGTTTGGACCAAGCCGACGTGGCCGACTTTAATCACCCGGGTTTCACAAGCGCCTGTGACTGCTCCTGAAGCTGCATCTCACCCGTTACTGGCTGGGGATGCGCACTGCAGGCTCTGGAAGCTTTCCTCAGAGAAACATCTCTTCCTGAGCATTCTGTTAATCTTTCAGTTCATGCAATTAATATGTAATGATCAGACTCACACCCCACCCCCACCCCCAAATCCTATTTACAGTAGAAAGCACAAGTAAATGCAATTGTCATCCATATCAGTTTTGGTTTGTTTGGGTCTTTTTTCTCACAGGGATGCTATGATTTATCCTCAATTCAAGGTGTTATTCAGAACTAAAACGCATTTAAAAAAATACTATTGCAAGTCACAAGAACTAAGGGTAGCATGTAAAGATTGTCAGAAAATAAAAACAATTGCTAGAAGAATCGTAGGAAAAAAAATCTATTGGAAACTCTTTTCCTGGACAGCAAGAAGAGCAGTGTGTCATTCTGCAGAACCACGTCCTTTTAATAAACTTTTTATTACTGGGGAACGATTGAAAGTTATCTATGAAGCGCAGTGTCCATTCCAGCCAGAATCTACCACTAATGCCAAAACTAAATTTCCATCAGCACGGTAAACATCAAAGGAAATAACAGGTCATCCTGAAAAATAGCACTGTAAAAGAATGTATTTCCTGAGTTAAAAAAAAGGCAAAGAGCCAGTTAAATACATCCATTAATTCAATAAAATGGCAGCAAATACACGCACGAATCCCAAATCATGCAGGAAAGACACGAGGCTGTGAACACTGGCGAAAGGATTAAAAAGGATCTTCCAGTTATTGGCAGGAGCCTTTAGTTTTCATCCTTTCAACGCGTGCACTGTAAGCAATGGCAGAAGACAGCCGAGGCCCAGGAACCCCTGCGTGCCCCCCCAGGCGGGCAGGCAGCCCGCGCACGTCCTCTCGGTGGGCGACGGTTTGCTGCTCCTGGTCACCCAACCCGTCCAAATGGCCGTCACCCCCCGCTAGCCAGCCTCGCTCCACGCGCCCACGCAAGGACTAGCTGCCACGCAAAGATTTCCCGAGGCTTTGGGAGAAGAGACGCTGAGCTACCGCAGAGGTACCGCAGGAGCTCTCTCTGCCGGCCTGCGTTTACACACCCATCTTCCCAAAAGGACCGCTTTTCTTCTATTATTTTTCAGCACTTTTATTCTCCGGCTTTTACCGGATTGATTCGAAAATAGAAAATTATTGAAGGAGAAAGGCGTTTCCTGGTCATGCTGGTAGGTTAAGGTTGAAAGCCAGGGAAGGGGAACTGGCAGCCAATTGCTCATCCTCTGGGGAGCTGCCTTCTTTCAGTGACTCTTCCTCAGGCTCAGCATTACCAAAACGACTGGTGGAGTGTTTTTTTTTTTTCAGATGCTCTCCCTGCTTTTTTATGTTTTAAAGAAATTATGAACCAAGTTCACGAACTCGGTTCATTTTTAAGTCGTGCCCGTTAGGCTTTGAAGCCCACACCCTCCGGACAAGGCTGCTATGCACGCACTTAGCGCTTTACCCCTTCAAAGGATTTTGCAGAAGCCAAACTATCAGCTCTTACAGCAGAAAACTGCTGCAGTGAATGGCCTGGGCTGAGCGCTGCCGTTCAGCTGGATTCGGTCTCAGCTGCTGCAGGGCTGCGTTAACACAGGAGCCGTTGCATTATCGCTTGACACTTAAATCTATGCTGAGCGATTCCAGCAGATACCTTCCCCGAGACTCTCCAAAGGTTTTGCCCGAGGAGGAGGGCACTCCAGACCTCTGCCCGTCCCCACCTTCAAAGTCAGGCGCTGGTTTGGGGAAGGGCTGAGCCCCTTTCCCCCGGCTCAGCGGGACCCACCTGGGAACCTTCAAAAGCGAGGCCACCTACCCAGTTCTACGGTGCAATTTCTATCTTCTGAAAATCTGATGCGTGCGGGTGTACGAGTGAGTCGCTGTCTGCACGTGTGTTTACACCAGGAACGGGAGACGGGAGGAAGCATCAGCTTTAAAACACAACAAAACACCCAACTGATCACAGGCATTCTGCTGGAAAACTCCTTGGGGAGCGCGTGTGTGTCGTGGCCTCTTTTGCTTTTTAAATGAGCAAGCCCAGGGCACAACTTCTAATGTTAAAAATAGACAAGAAAGAAAAAGAGGGTTGTGACAGCGTGGGTTTGTTTTTATTTTTAAATGCCTCGTTATGGAGAAGCTGAAACAAGTGCAAGCTCTGCTTTTCCCCTCCCCAGACAGTCTTGTGGAGCATCACCCACCTTCTCGCGGCTCCTAGCTGCTCCTCACCCTGCAGCAGCTGTGGGGCGTCCTTCCACCGAGCCACCGTGACCTGAGAGCTGGCAGGACTTCCTACACCCTTTGGTTCCTCCAAAGGAATAAGAAATCCTCATCCCTATAAAAAGGAGAGTCTCCTAGATATATTTGGAAAGGAAAAAAAATTGAATAAACTAAAGAGAAGAGAGAGATGGTTAAAACCAGAGAGTATTTATAAAACGAAAAGCAGTATAAAACTTTTTGCTTTAATTGTTAAAGAATTTAGATATAGCAATACGGATACACAAAAATTACCTTAGAAAGCAGGATGTGATTTTTATGCACGATCCAGGCCCACAATATGGCTCCCAAAGCCCAGAGCCGCTGCGGCTCACACCCCCCCATCCTAAACCCATGTGTTTTCTGCTGTCCCAGCAGCAGCCGGGCTGCACCGAGGCTGAACCACCAAGTGCGAAAAAAACCGAGCGAGCGTTTCCCCACTTCCTCGGGTGCTGCAATCCCAGCCCTGCAGCACCAGAAACCAGCGGCACGTAGGAAACGCTGCTGATAAGCCCAGTGCCCTCCCGGCCATCCTGCTGTCCCCCGCAGCAGCGGCCGATGTGGCCACGGCGCGGGGTGGCGTGCCGGCAGCAGGGCTGCAAGTCGCTCTCCCCGCGGAGCGTTAACAATGACCGGCCTCGTTCGTGCTGACGAGGTATTTTGTGTCAGGGGGTCAGGATGTGGTGTCAGTACACGTATACACGGGCGCTATAAAAAGAAATCTGCTATTGGCATGTGGCCAAGCCGTGATGAAAGCCACATTTACTCACAGTCACAGAAGAGATAATTGTCTCACAAAGGTGAAACTTAACCCAGATCTCTCTGCGGCCTCGGGAACCAAGAAGCTAAGAAGAAACAGGCTGTGCGGGATGTGCAGGGGCTGGGATGCGGGATGGGCAGGGGTTGAGATACGGGATGAGCAGGGGATGGGTATATGGGATGTGCAGGGGATGGGATACGGGGTGTGCAGGGGATGGGATACAGGGTGCTGAGCCCCGGGTTCTGGCATCTGGGGAGCCAGGCACACATGTTGCTGTGAAAGTAAAGCTTACCGAATAAGCCAAGCACTTGCTGCATTATAAATGAGGCTTGTTATCAGGGAACATCTGGTAACACTACACACACACAGAGTGTGAGAAAGCCCAGAGCTGCCCTCCTGAGGGGAACAGCTCCTGGGATGCCCTGTGAGGAAAGTTCAAGAACCCCCTTGAATGCTCCCTCAGAGCCCCCTGCACCCTCTGCACCAAGCTTGGACCTCTCCACCCCCTCGTACCACCACTTCGGCACAGGCGAGGGGCTAACCTTTATCAGCCTGTCACCACCCCCACGGCTTATCAGATTTTCTTCTTCCTATAAGGCGCTTTTGGCCTAGGAGCTGCGTTGCAAGCAGCAGCTTTCTGGCTGTGAAGCAGCAGATAAGACTTCCTCCGGGGCCCGGAGCTGCTAACCCACCAGACAGGAGGAGTCTTGAGCAATGACAGGAGCATCAGCTGATCCTTAACAGGAAGGCTGGATGGGGGTGTGTGAAATAAAAGCTGAGAATTACTCAGCTGGTACCAGGTTTGTAATTATTTCCTGTCCCAGGAGTCCACTCCCGAAGACGGTAGAGCCAGCTGGTACCAAGGAAGCTGAGCTGGGGCTGGTGAGGTTTGGTGCACTCAGTGAAGGAGTCGGATTGAGAGATGTCAACAGAATTTCCAGAAGATATCCAATTCTACTTCTGGAGCTGGACTTCTCCTATCATGAAAATACTGCATGTAGCACTGATCAATGCCATACACGTCGTCTCTCTCTCCACCTGTAAATATCTTTGGAGCATGCGAACCTCCAGCTGTGCTCCTACCCCTGCACCATGGTGAATTGCATAGGACATTGTCTTTAGAGGCCACCGCTTGTCCATAGACAACAAGACACATCTTCCAGATCCCCTCTGCCTCTTCCCCGCTTGCTACAGGACTCTCGCCCAGCCACAAACCCCATCTCCTCCCTGCCCTCTGCCAAAATGCTTTCCTGCTACAGGCAGTGTCACCCCAGCCCCAAGGATTTAACTGATACAGCCTTCCAACGCAAACGGTGTCTGGAGCAGCCTTCCCCAGCGCAGCCTGCAAGCTCTGATGGTGCCTTCAACCCCTGTCCCGTCGTGGATGGCGCCTGCTGCATCAGGGCTGTGCTTTCAGCCAACTCTCCTTATAATAGCAAATGACTGCAAATGCTCTTCCCCACGCCCCGAGCGCAGATAAATCACCTTTTGCTCTTCTGCCCCAGCTTATCTCCGGCGTTCTCCTGTCCTGGCCGGGCTGCAGGACACACGGTCCCGCTGCGGTCCCTGCTGCACCAGCCTGAGATGGGACACGGCAGGTACAGCATCCCGAACTGAGGCCAGTCTGGAGCTGTAGCCCCGGTCCCCCCGGGGCAATCCAACAGTGAGTAATCTCGGAGCGGCTGGGGTTTACCTGCCTGCGTGCGGTGCCGGCAGCCGGCCTGCCTGCCCGGGCACCGCCTGCACCCTCCAGACCTGGCGCGGCCAGTCACCGTGCTGGCATGTCCTGTTGCTCCTCGCATTCCTTTCCTGCTGTAACATTTTGGGAGCAAACCACCCCTGGGTGACACAGGGCTTCAGGAGAGGCTGCTTGGGAGCTATCGAGAAACCTCCAGATTTAAACCGTCTAAAGGAGAGCTTTACCCCTCGTTTTGAAACCTCAACCTTGTACCAGAACTGACCTTCTGAAAAACCCAGGCAAACACCTCGTTATTCGCAATGACTAAAGCCCCTGTAAAAACAGCCTCTCCTCAGTGAGTGTTTGCTTATGGCACGGCGGGTCCGGAGCCCGTCCCCGAGGGAGGGAGCAGAGCGTGGGTGCGGAGGGTGCGTGGAGGTTGCACATCAGGGCCGACCCACTCCCCGTGACAATGCCCCCACCTTATCCTGCCCGCTCCCGCGGCTCCCCAACCCGCGCTTGGCTCCTGGCTACACAAACCCCGCACTACTGCGTGTGCCGAAAGCAAAGCTGCTGCGATAAAAGCAGACCCAGCAAACCCACACGAGGCTGGGAGTGCTGGATGGGGCAGGACACCTCGAGCACCTCTGCCCACCGCCACCTCCTGCAGGCCAGGGACCCATGGTCCCACACCCAGCCAGCAGAGATGCCTCAGAAGAGGGGCAACCAGTCTCTTAACTGGGGACAATTCCAGTCCAGATGCATCCCCAGCCTGGAAAGGAAAAGGGATGGACTGGTCCTGCTGCGAACCACACGTGCGGCAGAGTGGGCAGCTCTCAGGAGCACCTGCTCGTCTCTCCCCCCACTCTCCCACGGCATATCCATCCCTGCAAAAGCCTCAGCCGGGTTAACGAGGCCATTTTGTTAACCAGCTAGGCGCCTGGGTTGGACTCAGGGGCCACTCCAGCACCGCACAGCCCTTCTGGTGAGTCCTGCTGGGTTGGGAGCTGGTGTCCACAGCATCACCCCAAGTCACAGGAGGGACCTGCCTGGGCGGGCACGCGGGTCTCTGGTGACACACAGCATCCTTCCTGCAGGATGGGGCTCCTCAGCCCAGCCGGGATGGCTCCTGCTTCCCAGTCACCGTGCTGGGTGGTCTCTGCTGACAGAAGAAACACAGGGGACACCCACAGCAAGGGTTTGGGCAGCTCGTCCCAGTGCTTGACCTCCAAAGAGGCAAAGCAGCTCCATCTGACCAGGCTTTTCCCTCCAGCTCCGAGGAGGGAAGAGGCAGAGCTGCCCCAGCATAAGGCAGCCCAGCCGGCAGGAGCGGCTCTGCCCTGCCCAGAGCCCAGAGAATATGGACTGGGACGGAGATGAGGCAGAACAAAACTTGGAGGAATTAGAGGAATAATCACAGAGCTCCTCAGCTTTAACGGCAAACCAGAATTAGTTACTCTCTTATGGGAATTTTCTTGGCTGTGCTCCCTTTTCTCCAGGCGCCTCACTTTTTTCCTATGAAGTGCCTAAACAGAAATATTACCAGCTTTCATGGCAAAAACTTATTTTAAAGTCATTTTATTTTACCAGTCAGAGAGAGGGGGAGAGGGTGAACGAAAGGTTCGCAGAACATACTTTTTTGTCTCAATATTTTTGCTTTCCATTAAAAAAAATCTCCTTTCCTCAAAATCAGTTTCACAAGGAACTTCCAACTGGTCCTAATCAATAGGGTTGGGTTTTTTCAATCGTTATCTTGGCAGAACCTTTTGTTTAAAAGCTTAACTAAAGACATCCCCGCTGTCCCGTAGTTGCTCCTCTCCCGCTGCCTCGGCCGGTGGATGTGGGACAGCTTGGGACAGCCGCCCAGCAGGTACTTGCCCTCCATCTCCTCTGCTGCCGCCATGGGGCAGCCAGCTCCCGCACAGCAGGACCAGCAGACCAGCTGAGACCATTTAGCACCTCCAGAAGGACGGTTCTTGGCCAAAGCCCCACGTTGGATGTCCCAGAGGGAGCAGGCGGGGGGCAAGGAGGGGACACCCCTGCTCGCAGCCCTATGGACGCAGCAAAATTCCCTCGTCCCGTGGCCTGCGGCTGCCCCGAAGCCCTCCCCAGCGGGGCCGGGGGCCGCTGACCATTTCTCTGCTGGTTATTAGATTGTTCACGGCTCTCAGGTTTGTTTGAATAAGCTCTTTTGTTCGCTGGCGCTTTCCCACGTCCCTTCCTTCGCTAGGCAGTCGCGTGTCCTGAGTCAAAGAGGAGCCCCGGCCGCCAATCCCCAAAGAAAGTTTTCTTCGGAGCAAGACATCTGCGTCGGAGGGAACCTGCCAACATCTGCCACACTTTCCTGCTTTTCAAGAGCCTTTCTTTCCTTCTTAAAAAGTGCAGGAACAGATGTTAAAAGTTGTTTTCTTTCTCCGGGGTGTGAAATGTAGACAAATAGCAAAAAAGAAAACTCCAAGCAGTGCTGACCCCTTTCTCTTTCCATTTTGATTTTTTTTTTTTTTTTGAAAGCCCGGGAAAAAAGGGAGGCTTTGTTTATGAAGGAGAATCCCCTTTTCAGCGAAACCTGGCAGTGGGCAATGCGAAAGCAAAGCGGGAATTTGCAGAAAGCTCCCTTTAATGCTCATTTGCATTGGCCCTTCGGAGCCCTACAATCCCCAGCACAGATGTCAGCCTTCCCCCAAAGCCAGGGCAGCTCTCCCGCCCACACCACCCCCCGCCTCCAAAATAAAGGCCTTTGCCCCGACTGAGAGGTGTAAAATAACTGTTTACAGCAAAAGCTGCTCTTCTTTTTCACTGCAGTGCTGTCTTACAAATGAACCTTGAAATGAGCTCACCCAGAGCAGCCGGCAGCAGGAGAGCCAAGGGTCTCGCCCCCCGAGGCGGGGGGCTCAGCTGCCCCGCGCGGGCTGGGCACCGACCCTGGCTGGGAACCGGGGGCCACCGGGCTGCCCTTAGCCCCCCCATCACACTCGGCTGTCCCCGGCACCCACCGCCTCGCTTGCTTCATGGTGGAAGCTGCTTTGCCGGGGTGCCGGCGTGCCACCCTCTTGCAGAGCATCCCCCTCGCCCGGCAGCTCGGCGGCACCTCGCAGAGCGAGGAAAGAAGGAGGGAGGGTAAGGCAGGAGCAGCAAGTCCAGGCCAAGGAGGAAAGGGAGGGCGAGGGAGGAGGTGCCACCACCACAGAGACCAGAGAGACCTTTCCTGGTGGCGCTGGGGCTGGCCAGCCCCTGGGCCACCTAAGATAGGGGGGCACACACAGCACCCTACAGCCGTGCCCAGCCAGGGAGGGATGCCAACGGGCACGGGAGTTGTTTTTCAGAGCTTTTAGGCAATTCTGCATTCGCTGACACCTCTGCCACGCTCGGCTGGGCCAGGAGACAAGGTGGTCTCAGGCTTCCCCCTGCTGCCCTGGCTGCCTTGGGAAGGTGCCTCTTCCTGCACAAGGGGCTGGTGGAGCTGTGTCTGGGGGGAAGACAGGGGACTTCTCCTCCTCCCCACCCACCACCCAAGCCCAACCTGGCTGGTAGCTGTGTGCCCAGGTGACGGGCAGGTGCCTCCAGCCTGGAGCACCCTAGCAAACCGCCCAGAGCCAGGGGTGCGCCCACCCCGTGCCCCCCTACCCATGTGCAGGGCAGAGTCCTACCCCAGCCCGCCCGCTGCCCCTTCCACGCCGAGCTGCTGGAGCCGTGTGCCGACACGGGCGCCTCAGCTATGCCGTTTATAAATACCGGCAATGCTCCACTTCCCGAGGTGGGCTGGAAAAAGCTTGAAAAACCAACGGAGCCTTCACTTGTGCGCAGCCAGGGCTGGCTGAGGTGAGGGGCTCCTGCACAGAGCAGAGCGGTTGGACATCCTTTCGCTGCCCATGCCGGGGACGCACCTGAGATGAGGAGCCCATCCCTGCTCCCTTTACCAGGCACAAAGGACAAGTTATTAACCTTCCCCTCCCAAATCATCCTCTCCCAGCGCAACAACCACACCAGCCCGTCTGGGGCCCTTGCCAAGTAGGGCGCTTATAAAAGCGGGTAACTGCAGCCCAGCTCCACACCGGACTGACAAACCACCTCTGCCTGGCAAGAGACCACGGCTGGGGACAGGATTTCACGGTGAGCCCAGGCGGCGGGGCGTACAGACACGCTGCAAGTATGTTTGCGTTTACACACAGGCAAACACCCACCCACATGGCGTTTAAGCAAGGGACGCAATGTCCTCGCTTTTATCTCCAGGGTACATCCCCACCCATGGCTGGAGGGGGGAGAAGAGAGGGCTCCACAGCCACCACCGCGCTATGTGGTGCTGGGAAATCCCACCGGCAGATCGGGACGGCTGGCGGTGCTTCTGAACCGCTGCGGCCGCTTCCTCTCCATTTCAATAAGGTGACACATTCGACACCAACCCAAAGGGCTTCACCTGTGGGACTCAACAGGACGCTGCCAAATCCTGCTCATTAGCAAAGCATCCGTCAGAAAGCAAAAGCGCGGTCATGAAAAACGCCTTCGTAGTGCCCCCCCCAGACCAGGCAGAAGTGAGGAAGCATAAAAGTGCATTCTCATCCTGTGCCAGGTCTCCTCCAAAGGCCCCTCTGCTTCTGCACTAGCATTTCAGAGGAGCGAACAGAAAACTGCCCTTCCCCCCAAAGCCACCCTAGCCTCCTTGCAAAGCCACCCTAGCCTCCTTGCAGCACGAGGGGGGGGGGGGGGGGGAATCAAAGTAAAAATCCCACAGAACTAACCCACCTCTCAGTTTGTTTGCATCTGCAATGGCCTGTAAGTTTAACATTAAATTCTACACAGCAGCCAAAAACTAGAAGAGTCGCCTATTTCCTACTTCCATCCGTGTGCAACAGAGAATTCAGATTCCCCAGAGGTAAATAAAGTTCCCGTGTTTTCCCTAGAGGATTTCTGTGATGGAAACAATGTTCCTACGGGCGTCTGCTGTCAACAGTTTTTAATCGATCATCATTACCTTGTAATAATAATTCCTGGGAGCAGGAACTCCTAGTTCAAGTACGCTATTATTAAATTAAGAGGCTGCTTCAAAGATGTAAAAAGGCTGGGGCTTGGGTTAGCAGGTAAAAACAGGCACTGCTTCGAGGGGATGGAGGGGAAAAAAGATGGGTAGAAGGCATTTTCCCAGGTGTAACTCAACTGCTTCCCGGCTATTGTTTCCCTCCCTGGGAATCTGTGCAAATTGAGCGAGGAGCCGTGCAAGCTGCTCAGAGCGCGCCCATTTTCCTTCCCTTCTTCCCTAACAAAAGAGCCCTCCACAGCCCGGCGTCGGAGGCTGGACATCTGTCGCCGTTTGGGGGGGCTGGCGTGGTCATTGAAAAGAAGCAGTGACCTGTCAGCTTTGATTGATGGCCACAAACCTCCGGGCTCGACCCCTCGTGTGGGAAAAGAAGTCCCGCCAAGGAGAGCCCCCTTTCACATGCTAATTCTGGGTTATAAATACAGCGCAGGAGCAGCGGAGCAGCAAAGAGCCCGTGGAGAACGGGAGCGACCCACTGCCCGAGTGCCTCCGTCCCATCCCATCCCATCCTGTCCCACCCCACCGGTGAGGGCAGGCTGGATTACAATGACCGCCGCAGCCACCCACAAGCTCACCAGCACCAAGGAGGAGAGGAAGGTAGGTCCCCTCCACGCTGCTGCTCCCACGCGAGCCCGGCGGCAACCCCACACGCGGCGTGTGGAAGATGGGTGCCGGGGCTACAGGCACCGCTTCTAGGAAAGAGAAAGGGGATAATTTTTTTTTGCTCCTATTATAAAGATGCTTTCTCTGAATTTAAGCCATGTGGGTGCTTTTTCTGTTTCCTTTCTCCGCCTTAGAAAGGTGCTTCTCTGTTTCATTTGGGTAAACTCTGCTTAAAATGACTGGAAGTGAGAGAATTGAGAGCTGATACCATCTAAGGGTCAGGCCATGATCAGAGCTGGAGAGGGCGCACTCTCCACCCGTATCTTGTGCCCGCTGAGGACCGTGTCACCCTGCGCCGGCTTCCCGCAGGGGATGGGGCTCTCTTGCCCTCGCTGAGCGGCAGCAGGGAGAGGAAGAAAAGATACCAACTGCAATTTTTCCTTCTTTCCTTCTCCTTTTCTTTTCCTTGCCAGTTAAGGAAACCCCTCATTGAGCGGAAGCGGAGGGAAAGGATTAATAACTGCTTGGACCAGCTGAAGGAGACTGTTGTGGGTGCATTTCATCTGGATGTAAGTGCTGCTTTTGATGCTGCTTTTTGTCCTTTTGCTGGTGGGGGATTGTTTATTTGTTGGAGTGTCTCACTCTTCGGAGAAACTGGGCATGGTACAAATCCTTCATTGCCTCTAACTGCCGCGCTCTTTCATTATCAGCAGTCTAAACTGGAGAAAGCAGACATCCTCGAAATGACGGTGAAGCACCTCCAGAACATCCAGAGCAGCAAGCTGATGGGTGAGTGCCCTGTCCCCCCCGCCCTGCGAGCGCGGGCAGCGCCGGGGCAGGAGGGTGCCAGCAGGTTTAACCCGCTGGCAACTTGGCAAAAGCATCTTTCAAACCTGTTGAGGCCCCTGGCTGCCGCTTGGGTTTGGCTTTCTCCACTAGATGGGGAGATGGAGCCGGGCGCTGCTTAACCCACGGAAGGATTTTTCCTTCCAGAGTCGCTTTCCGCTTTTTGGTCTAGTTTTGCCCTTGGTGGTGGGCAGCAGGACGTGAGAGCTGCCTGCCTGGGCACCTCATGCCCTGCATCACCTTCCCCCTGCGCCCTGCAGGCGATCCATAGAATCCTCTAGGTTGGAAGGGACCTTTAAGATCATTGAGTCCAACCACTAACCTAACACTGCCCAAACCACCACTAAACCGTGTCCCTCAGCACCATGTCTACCCGTCCTTTAAATACCTCCAGGGGTGGTGATTCCACCACTTCCCTGGTTGGATTCACCTTACAGTGGAGCTCACTCAGCCCATAGCCAGTGCAGCCAACGAGCCCCCAGGAGCCCCGGCAGAGGGGAACCCGGTGAATGCTCTTCACCAGGAACGTGCCGGGCAGCTTTTACCTGCTCACCAACTCCCCTTGTCTCCTCTCCAATGTAGCCGACTCCAAAGTGGGTCTGGAAGCCCAGCAGAGGTACAGCACCGGGTACATTCAGTGCATGCACGAGGTGCACAACCTCCTCCTCACCTGCGAGTGGATGGACAAGACCCTCGGGGCGCGCCTGTTAAACCACCTGCTGAAATCCCTACCCAGGTCCGGTGAAGACACCTGCAAAGCAGCATTAAGGTCTTCAAGCCCATCTCAGCAGCCTCTCTTGACACCAAAAAGCGCCCTGAGCCTGAAGGGGAGCACTCGGGGCACAAACCCATCACAGGAGCGCTTCTACCCAGCGGAGAACAAGCAGGCTTCGAAAAATTCCTTCCAGCTGCCGTCGCTGTCGGTTTTCAGCCAGGTCGATGCCGCACCTCCCAGACAGGTCCTGCAGCCAAATTTTTCCCATAACAACCCTAGAATGGGGTCATTAGATATGTGGAGACCGTGGTAAAGTGTTTTCAAATGTTTATCCTAACCTTAGGCACCCTTACGTATGTATCTTATAGATATGTTTCTTTAAAACACTTGTGGAGCAAGTCTGTTCCTGTAGGTGTACTAAAGACCAGGGTACTTCAAGCCGAAGTAAACCTATGTGTAGCCTGCATTGTAGAAGGCTGCTATTATTTTTTATTTATTTAATACATCTAAATTATTGTATAGAATCCTCTCCTGCTCTTTAGTGTATATTAATTATATAGCCTTCTCGTCTCACATTCTTAAAGTAATTAACTTCCTATTAATAAAAATACAAGACAACAAGCAACAAGCAAGCCTCTCTGGCATCAAGCTTACCTCTCAGATCTCACGGAAGCCACTGAGATCACTTTGTTGGATAAAGAGGTAAACGGACGATCTCTTCTGCTTTTTGTTTTTGTTATTATCCCCGTGCAGCTGCAGGAGGTTCCAGTTCCGATTCCTGTAAAAATGCTGCAGCGATTAGAAAAAAAAAAGAGAGAAAAAGAGAGACTTGGTTTGGAGTTTTTAGACTGTTTAGAAATGCTCTCTGGATTGCTCACGCTGGCTGTGCTGTTCCCGGCCACCTGGACATCCTGACATTACCGTTAAACTAGAGAGCTACTTGTGTATATATACGTTACAAATAGTTATATTTAGGGATTATCTTGTTGTTTCTGTAACTGAAAGTTCTAAATAAACTTTTTGAAGACAATGACTGATATTTCTCCCAGCCTTGTCCTGTCTGCTCTGACTAAACAGTACCTGCGGATCTGCTTCTGCTTTCTTCTTTCACAAACATTGTTTTTCCTAAAGAGATGGTTTGGGTTTTGCCCCTGATGCTTTGCAGAAAAAGCAGCACGCACCACACACACACACACACACACACACACACACACACACACAGACCTGGGTCGATGCTTTAGCTTTCACTTACAAGGGAATCACAGCGACAATCTAAAGGGCAGAAGGTAAAATCCCCTGCAAATTCGACCAGGGAGACTGGGGCAAATCCACTCAGCTTGTTGGCGACATTTGGTCCCAGCTTTTCATCTCAAAGGCAGTTAAAAGTTCTTCACAGCTAAAATAAAAGAGCAAGGAGCTCTTAAACAAACACCGCGCATACTAATTAATGGACCAGCAGTTCAGAGGGGCTCATTATGCAGCGAGATCTATTTGATGATGTGCTGAAGGAGCGAAAACCATCACCTCTGGGTTTAGCATCTTTTTCTGTGAAGCTCTCCCTTTTATCCAGCCCTCTTGAAAAGCCATTAGGAGCGGTGGCATAAGGGTGGTAGGAGAAACAACTGGCCTACACATGGCTGCACGGAGGTTTCTCCAACCGCGGGGTCACAAGGCAGGTAAAGGGACAGAATTGTACAGATCTTACCTCAACCTCCGTTTCCACCCTCTGCCTGAAAATTAGGACTTCCTCCTTTACTGATGGGAACCTCTGGAGCGACCACCCATACAGAAGATACATTCAAGTCATCCCACCACAAATATCCAGATGAGGGTGGGAACTGGGGCCAGCCTGAGCACGCAGCCACTGCAAAGCGCGCAGAATGCTCACCGGCAGGGAAAACATTCAGGCAAAGCAAACTGCAAGATCCTGGAAGAGGAAAGACATTAAAGACCTTCCCAGTTTATCGGTGAGTTTAGATAAAGTCCCCATGCCACATAAGCCCCCATGGCTGCACCCACCAGAGGAACCTCCGTTGCCCAGCGCTGGGGTCTGCACACTGGTGGGGTTGGCAAGAGGAGCAGATGGAGCCTGAAGTTTTCAGTTCCTTCTAGATGGTGTCAGTAACGCATCTCATGGCACTTCTGGCCACCTTATTGTTACGCTGGGAGAGGCCGTGATGAAAATATTTTGCTATGGTTTGACAGCATCAACTTAAAAACATACTTTCCCTCTAAAAGCTGTAAATCCCCAGTGACTATAATTATCGGCTATGGTTACCGCGCTGAAAAGAGATCAGTGGGAAATACGTATTTCTCACCATCTCTGCTTGTTTATTTTGTGCGTTTGAGAATACTTTGTGGTTAGTGAGTTTTATTATTTCCTGTTTCTGATCAGTAAGGCTTTTTTTTCTGTTGTGGGTGTGGAGGGAAGGGTCACATCGCAGCTGGTGCGAGAGTTTCAAAAATAGAAAAGTGAGACTGCAATAGTTGGCCAACAACCTCCAGGAACAGTTTTAGTACAAGACACTCATTTTTCATTGCCTTCATTTCAAACCGATGGTGACCTTTTATATGATCTCCCTGTCACGTATCCAACTAACGCTGCGGGAATCTGTTGCGAGTCACCAGTTTTCAGTAAAGAAAACAT
Organism: Vanellus vanellus; assembly: GCF_965231255.1. Classification (NCBI taxonomy): domain Eukaryota; kingdom Metazoa; phylum Chordata; class Aves; order Charadriiformes; family Charadriidae; genus Vanellus; species Vanellus vanellus. The sequence continues at coordinate 24,233,187 of NC_138913.1, read as the reverse complement.
TTCTTCAGAAAGGCAGAAGATTACTCACAGCACTTCATATACATGAATTGCAGCTATTACTTGTGTTTGACAAAGGAACTCCATATTTACTTCAAACCCATCTGCTTTTACCACAACCAGGACTGTACAAGAGCAATAATACTTTGCTCTTCAGTACAGGCACCTCTCCCCTGACAACCGAAAAATGCTTTGCCAGCTACTGCTATCGTCTCCCCAGGGAAAAGAAGGCATAGAGAGGCTCCCCCAGCCAGCTGGCTAATGCCGAGTAGATAACACCATCCTCGTAAATCGGTGTTTGAAGCTGCACCATCACACATGGACACGGCAGCAGGAGCCGTACAGATGCTATTTTCACATCTGCAGCAGGTGCCAGCAGCTGTGTCTCTTAGCTGCCGGGGGGTCCCACAGCGCAGCCCAGGACTCGGCCACCCATCACCCAGATGAGGTACCTTCAAGGCCGCTTCGCCGCTCCCACCTGGGGCTGCATGCCCAAGGCACCGGGGGTTCAGAGGCGCAGACGGCGGGGATGCTGCACACCCAGGTCTTCACCTGATATGCAGACTGGAAAGGGCCAAGACAAGCACCCAGACCAGATTCCTCGGCACGGGCATGGCCAGACAGACCTGTTTGCTAGAAGCGGTCACAAGACGCATCACGTCTCACCCAGCACACGCAGGGCTGGGCCAGCCTGGTGCAGATCTGGGCTTTGTCCCCTGCCAAAGTCCTGTTCCAGATGCAGAGTTGGGAATGGAGCATTAAAAAGCAGGGGCCGGTTGCTATGTACGCGGGGACGTGGGGAAGGCTGGACCCGAGGCGCAGGACCCCCACTTGCCTTTAACACAAAGCAATTGTAGATTTATATAATAACATAAGCCCAGGTGGACAAAATACCCACATGCATAGCAGCTCCCTTTATATAAACTGCACTCCCAGACCAGCTCTCATGGAAACCAACACAACTGCCACTTATTTCTAAGAAAACAGGACCAAATCCTTTCCCATTAGGAAAGTACAGAAGCTCATGAGTATGTAAGAGAACTTACGGCCCTGCCGTGCTGTCTTCTCCCAGACACACACAACCCTCGGGGCCTCTGAGCATCCCTGCCTTTTCCCTTACTCCTCCTCCCACCCCGGAGGCACCGGAGCACCCTCTTTCTGACCCACACAGTCCCAGTCACCCACAGCAACCAGGCCAAAATGCTTTAAGGATTCAGGATTGGTGCTGAGCCCCTGCGGATCGTTACACGAGAGGGCTGAGCACGCTGCTTCAAAAGAGAACACGAGCCCAATTTCCAGCTGACTCTTTTCACTGAGAGCTCACTTTGGCACAGAGGAGACCCCGGGCTGCCGGCGTGACCTCTCCAGGAGCTGTGGAGGGGCTCCTAACCCTCCACACTCACAAGCAGGCCACCTTGCAAAACCCTATGCAGAAGCAATTCTGGGGCAAAACGTTTTCAAACTGATTCGAACCACACTGCCGTGGCTGCGAGTGCTTGTAGCTCACTAGCGAAGTGCTCCTTTGGGGAGGGAAACGAAAACAAACCCACCGACAGCAGAACACCAAAGACTTCACTTTCCCTTTATATAGGCCGTTATCCCACAACTTCCAGTGTACACATTCTTGTCTTAACAAGGACACGCTCAAATTTCATCTCATGAGAAGTAATGTTGTGTTGAGAACCTAACCCAAAGCCTGCCACATTTTTCAGAGCTTTCACATGCTCATGAATAACGCAGCAGAAGCTGAAGCCAGTCCCGGATCTGATCTGCACTGCCGAGTTGTTTCATTTATAAGTCACAGCCCTGGTGAGAACGTGGCTTGCTGCTCGAGGCATCGCTGCAGACCTGCCAGGGCCTGGGAACTCACTCTGCTTCTGAGACTCTCCCATGGTCCCTGCATTAGGTGTCACAAATCCTACCGCACGTTTGGAGTTAAAAAGCACATTAGAGCATCTTCATCAAGTTTTCTATGGTGAACACCGCCCAAGGAAACAGACTTCTGCAATCGATCCCACATCTGCTGCCACAGAGAGATCTGGTCCTCTAATAAGAGCTCAAAGGGGCTCTTCTTTGGAGCCGGAGGACTGTCCCTTCTGCCCTGCAAAACACCAAGTGCCCTTGAGGGCACCTGGGAACAATGCCTCCTCTCCAGGGTTCCCTTCCCGAGGAGGCCAGGGCAAAAGGCAGGGCAGAATCTTTGTGGCTGTGGGAAAGCCGCTCAGCAGGGAACAGCTTCACTGGGGTAAGACAAAGGATGAAGAAACCACTGCCGAGTTATCCCTTCCTTCACTAGGAGCTTCCTGAAGTCCTCTCCTCTCTCCATCTGCCCCTGCCCAGCACCCCTTGTCCTTGAGCATACCCACGCAGCAGAAGTCTCCTGTAGAATGATTTCTCGCTCAAATTGGCATGACGACACAGCCTTGCTTTAAACACACAGTCCACAACCCCGAAACTTTCTCTGCATAACAGGCCTGCGCAGCTCAGCTGTAAATTCATTTGCAGAGAGGAGAAACCCGGTGGCTGGTCTTGCTGCCCCGTCAGAAATGCCGTCCTGTGCTGCAAGGAGCTGGTTTACCACCTTTCATAGCCATCCAATGAAGCGCTCGCCTCTTCACTTTTATCCTCTATTGGTACGGACATTTAGGGCAGCTCTCGCAGGCTCCTGGCACACCGTGTGTACTTAAAAGCACAGGACTTAGTCAGCTGTATGAAATAGGGCTTTACATAAGCCACACAGGCATTTCCACAGCGGTGGAAATTTCCGTGGTGTCCGCTTCGACCTCCTGCACAGGCTCCGTCGGGACCCCGCTCGCTGTCACAGCCCGGCCACCAGCACCTGGGCTTTGCACAGAACCCTAATGGGATTATCCGGGGACCCGGCCAGCCCCTGAGGAGCCATCTGTCACAGCCCCGGCACTGCCGACCCCCGAGACAGCACACGGCAGCTCCCCCACCTTTAGGTGAGATGTTGGCATTTTCTGAAGTCCCAGCGCTCACCAGGAGATGCGCTCCCATAGGCAGGTGGAGTTCATACTGTTCTGGGTCACGAGCAACACTTTTGGCGGCTGCCAACGGGAATGGAGCAAACCTTGCTGGAATCACCTTCCTGCCCCCGTACAGCCCTCACCCTTCACTCCAGGCTGCTACAGTAAAAATGTTTTTTGCTGAAAAACTGTAACGCCCTACACAAGCACAAAACTGTAAGGTGAGAAATACCTCAGAGTGGCTCTGGAAGCCACTCCTTTTTGTCCCAGATAGCCAGTGGATGGAGTATGGATCATGCCAGGTAGCAGGTAACCTTCTGCAGCACAACCCACAAGCAAAGCTGCGCTCAGCAAACAGCTTAGCTTTCCCCCAGCAACCTCTCCACACGGTCACAGCACCTCCCACCGCTCAAGCTGTTTCTGTCTACCTCCTATGGACTGAGAAGGCAGAAAGAGAGAATAAGCATTTCCCACAGTTCAGACGAGATGTTAAGCTGGACGGTGAAGTGAGGCACGAGAGCCATGGCTGAGCTCCCTGGGACAGAGGAGCTCCCACAGCAAGGGCAGAGCTTCCCCATGCAGGAGCTGGGACTTTCCCGGGTTCCACTGGGGCTGTGGGAAGAACCACTCAGGAGCAACCACGAAACTTCAAACCTCTCTGTCCCCTGCCCTTCCCCTGCCCTACCCTCGCTAGCCTACATGAGTATTAAAGCACAAAGCCAAGCACTTTAAGATATGCACTCTTCCCACTGGGGAGGCTGTGAGAACAAGCAATCCACATGGGATAGCAATCACATCACCTCATGCACCCCTGAAAAGTGCTGAGATATTATTTTGATAGGTGTGATAGAAAAACCGTCCAGACCATTGAACACAACAAAAGCAATACCCGGACAGACAGGTTCTCGAAACCAGACATGTTGCTGTCAAAATCCTCTGGGGAAAAGGAGACCAATGCCTCCTGGTGTTTCCCATGGTTTGACACTGCACATATGAGCACACACCTATTAGAAGACCTCTGCGGCTGTCCAAGGCTTTGTCCTCCCTCATCCATAAGAACCCATAAGCAGAGAGGGCTTTCCAACACAGACCCAAGACACTAGAGGAAGGCCCCAGTACAGCTTACCTCACCCACGGCTTGTTCGAAACCCAACTCTCACCTCCACTTGCTCCGCACCTGAATATTTCCAGTCTCCTACCTGGGGGTGATGATTGTATTCATCTTGGAGATCTCTAGATGAAAAGCACTAGCAAGATGCCAGGGATTGCACAGATTAAAGAGATGAGGCAGGACTTGAAAAGCACCTCTCCAACCAACTGTCATATGAATCACTTCTCCGCTGTCTTCCCAACTCCAGCACTCGCCTCTTCAAAGTCCTTCTGTACACAAATACCCACCAGAGCCTTCCCCACAGCGCGGGCAGCGTCTGGCCCAGCCTTCCCACTGCTCTCAGCCTTGTCTGATCCACTCTCCCCACCAGACTTGCATCACCTAACCGCCCTCCTACCGTTCTGCCCTTGTCTTGGCGATGGTACGGTCAACCCAGGTCTCGCTACCTGATCAAAACTGCCCAGCTCACACCATGCAGAGCATCAGTTCTGTCTGAAGTCAGCCTGCCGGCTGAAGTGCATGTCTGCTGCCAGATCAGGCCATGTTTGTCCTCCTGCAGCTGACATAAAGGCAACAAGAAAGCATGAATCATAGAATTGTCTAGGTTGGAGGGACCTGTAAGATCATCAAGTCCAACCATCAACCTAACACTGCCAAAATGACCAGTAAACCATGTCCTTCAGCACCACGTCTACCCATCTTTTAAATACCTCCAGGGATGGCGAATCCACCACTTCTCTGGGCAGCCTGTTCCAACGCTTAACAACCCTTTCTGTGAAGAACTTTTTCTTAATATCCAATCTAAACCTCCCCTGGCATAACTTGAGGCCATTTCCTCTCGTCCTATCACTTGTCACCAGGGAGAAGAGGTCAACCCCCACCTCTCTACACCCTCCTTTCAGGTAGCTGTAGAGAGCGATAAGGTCTCCCCTCAGTCTCCTTTCCTCCAGGCTAAACAACCCCAGTTCCCTCAGCCACACCTCATCAGATCTGTGCTCCAGACCCCTCACCAGTTTCATTGCCCTTCTCTGGACACGCTCCAGCACCTCAGTGTCATTCTTGTTGTGAAGGGCCCAAAACTGAACACAGTATTCAAGGTGGGGCCTCACCAGTGCCGAGTACAGGGGGACAATCACCTCCCTAGTCCTGCTCACCACATTATTCCTGTTACAGGCCAGGACGCCATTGGCCTTCTTGGCCACCTGAGCACACTGGTGGCTCATATTCAGCCGGCTGTCGACCAACACCCCCAGGTCCTTCTTGGCCGGGCAGCTTTCCAGCCAACTCTTCCCCAAGCCTGTAGCGTTCATGGGGTTGTTGTGACCCAAGTGCAGGACCCGGCACTTGGCTTTGTTGAATCTCACACCATTGGCCTTGGCCCATCGATCCAGCCTGTCCAGATCTCTCTGTAGAGCCTTCCTACCCTCAAGCAGATCAACACTCCCACCCAACTTAGTGTCATCTGCAAACTTACTGGCTTGGGAAGATTAACTCGTGGTGGGAAGATGCCTTGTTTTTGCAGAGTGATCCTTTCCTTCTTTCATGAGGAATTTTTTCCAGCCCTGGCTCCTTATCAACCGGCTGGGAGGGGATATCCGTCTCAGAGTAGCAGGCTCTGCTCAGCATCTCTGCCCCTTGCTGCTGGAGGTGGCGCCTGGTCACTCCAGGCACTAGTGATTCATTCGGGAAGCGTGTGAGTTGAGGTGATACCCGCAGATGGGCAAGAAGGAGTGAGGAAGCCTTGGCATTACGCCTGAAAAGAGCCATTGTTTGTTCCAGCTGTTCCTCTGACAGCTGCAGGGAAACTGGCACGGCTCTGAGCACTGCGTCAGCTGGTTACGTGGCCATACCCAGGTCAGTGGTAGCTGAAGGACAGAGCCCAAAGGCGGTGAACTTGGAGATGCTGCCGGGGCTATTCCTTGGCACAGTGCAGCTCCTGGTCAGGTTGCCCAGCCCGGCTTTGGCGCAGCCGCAGCACAGTGCCTGGCAGCTGAGCACACCAGCCAGCGGCGCTGCCGGCAGTGAGGCAGGCTGGCACACCTCCCCTCCCAACAAAACACTTCCAACAAACAAGCCCGTCACCTCCCACACCCTGATCATCTCCAGCGGAGGTGCTTTTACAACAGGAGAGAGTGGCAGGGCCTTCCTGAGGCATCCCCGGGTGGCTGTAATTACTTTCCAGACCACAGCAAACCCAGGGAAACCCCAGCATCTGTCCTGATGGAGGTCTCAGCAGACAGAGGTGGAGGAAGAAAACAATTTTGGCCATTTCCTGAAACACTTGAGGTATAAAACAGCAGCCTAAGTTCTTCCTGATGGGCCATGATGACCCTACTGCAAAGGGGGAATTCTTAGCCCTTGCCCCAGCAGGGCAAAACTTCAGCGCAGGCCATGCTGCAGTTGTAGGTGGGGGACACAAGTGTTATGACCTACGGTCCCTGGAGAGCTAAACTTCAACACCCACTTGAGGCCGCTACTCACCAAGGGCTCAAGGTCACATAAGCTCAAGGGCAGTGTCTACATCAGCAAACAATCACGTGTGATAGAGGAGATGAGTGGGCTGAAGCAGCTGGTTTTGAGGCTCCTACGTCTATCATGTATGCTGCTCCAGGATGTTACTTCCAGCTAGACTTAGTCAACTGGACCAAACCCCTGGAACATGCACAAGGTTCACAGCTGCCCAGAGGACCAGCTGCTGCTTCCGACCACCACATCCTCCTCCACAGTTGGAGAACATCTGGTGCAAGCTCAGAGCAGAACTTCTGATCTAGTTTCCACCAAAAAGAACTCAGTTTGTGTGCACAAAAACTGCACTGCCAACTGATACAGTGCACAGAGAGTGAGGACAATTATGAGATTCGCTTCAAAACCACACAACTGCTCCAAAATGAAAGGTCAGTAGAGTTGGAGCCTATGATCCCTCAACTCCCAATGGTTTTGGAGAGAAATACGGCTACCCCGGTTGGAGCCTAAAGTGTTTCCATAAACTTTTGGTTTCTCAGCTTTAATCATAGTCCCTCGGGGGGGATTTTACACACCTTTCACCTTTCATCCCACTGTCTGTGTCTATATCCAGCTCCTGGCACGCAGATCAGAGAGGCCTCTCCCAGCACGCAGACAGCTCTCCTTCCCTAAACGTGGGGCAGGCGCTGCTCCAGCTGTGTGTAGAATGCCAGCCCACAGCACTCCTGGGCACCAGGAAGCAAGTCTGAGCGGGAAGGGATGTGCCTGCCAAGGGCACACCCCTCTACCTGAAGGGCCATTGGGCCAACAGTCTCGAGATGCTTTTGGGTAGCACCTACCTGTCCTCAGCCAGACAGGCTCCCATTGCGAGCAGGGGTTGCTGCTCCACACCACGTACCTCCGCAACCGCTTGTGTGGTTGGGGTGGATCCTGAGAGAGGACAGGGAACTTGAGGTAGGTGTCAGGAAAGCACCCATGGCAGAGGAGCAAACGCGGGCTACATGGTCCCCCTCGGACGGACCGACTGCTGCCAGCCTGAGAGGACAGAATTTTCCATTTTCATAGGATTCTGCCTGAAATGGGAAATACCATTTTTAGTGGCTTTCATCAGTCAAAGAGGAAATGCAGAGAGATAAATGAACTACCAGGAGAGCAGCTACACAAGGTGTACGCTTTAGAACAAGAGCAGGCTCACTCCAGTGCCCACGCATCTCTGCCATCCCCAGCCAGAGGTCCCGAGTCCTTCCACAGCTGCCACCTGAACCACAGCAAGGTGGACAATATCTACCCCCTCAAAGGTGAGATGTCCTTGTCCCAGCCATGCTTTCATAGCTTTGACAATACTCTTTTCAGCCTCGTCATCTCTTCACAGAGAGGCAAAGGGCTGAGGAGGAGCAGATTCTGGCTGCCTCAGAGCCACGGAACATCTGTGGCCAAATCAAGGCCCCGGGGGTCTGCACCTCCGCGTGGCGCAGGGCTGACCTGGTGGCAGTTAGCCATGCCAGGGCTCTGCCCTCACCGCTGGTATGTTGCTGCCACCTATTAAAATTCCTTCAAATAGATGTGAAAAGCACCTCTCAATAAATACGTGAAGGCAATACATGCCCATTTTCAGGGACATTGCAGTAACTCAACAACTAACACAGTTTCTTTGGCCCGCCATATCTATCCATATGTGTGTGTCTCTGCATATACGTGTGTGTGTGTATATATGTAGGTGTATGTACCTGCGTGTTTGTACATACCTATATACATACACATAAAGAAACATCTGTCAGACCACTTGGGAAACAGAAAGATCAGGAGGCAGCAAGACACGCGGAGACTAAAGCCACTACACAAAATAATTGCTTCTCCAAGAGCCTCCCTATGTCTTTCCACAATAAAGTCAACAAGACCGAGGGCAGAAGAACCAGCCCAAAGCAGCAGTGAAACCCATGGCAGTAGAGCAGAGAGAAACAACCGCCGACAGAGAAATAAATGGAGCATAAGGCAAACACCAAATCGCCCTGTACACGCTGCCATCAGAGTCCTACCGTGGCATTTTTTGGTGTGTCCTGGCTTCCCAGGTATTGTGAAGGAGACAGAGATCAGCTCCTGGTGTGCCCCTCAGGCCCAGGACAGAGAGAGCCAACCTGGCGCGGGTGGGAAGGCACGGCAGATCTCATTTGGGGCTTCCAAAGATTTACTGCACTCACAGGCAGGATGAAACAGCTTTGAGATTATGCAGCTCGTTTGCTGTGGAGAAGGGACCTTGCCTTTTTTGAAGGAACGCTTCACTGGTATGAGAGCGGGAGGACCACCAATTTCAGGAAAAGGAAAGATGAAAATGCTAATTATTTCCACATTCCCCTCCTTATCCAGCACCCTCAAAACCATCAGCTCCTCTTTAGCATCACCCCAGCTCCAAAAAAGTCATTTCAAAAGGTTGCTTTGCCCTGGCCATTCCTAGCGACAGAGCGCGGTGTGTGCACGTTAAATGAAGGAGACGCCGCATTCCCCCGGGGGAGATAAGGAGGCGGCGGGGAGGAATGCTTCCCTCTGCGTGCCTGTGCACGACCCAGACCCCAACAGAAGCAGCATGCGACTGGCGGCTCCCCAGCAGACAATTCTCAAAGCGCTTAAATGCAAGTCAAGGTGGCAAAAACAATCGTCCAAAAGGCTTGCCTGCAGCCAGCCTGCGCAGGCCTCCGGGACATGGCGAGAGGCCACGGCACAACGCTGTCAGAGGGCTCCGCGCATGCTCGAGGACCGGGGTTTTACAGAGAGCTCAGCTCAGGCTTTGTGTGCTGAAATATCTGGCTCTGGGGCACTCTCAAGAGAAACCCTCAACCTCAAGGTACAATGGGGTATGGGCACGTGAGCATGGGCTCAAACACGTGCATACAGTGAGTTCCCTGACAAAATACTCTGTTCCCAATGACGGGAAGCCCACCACGCGTTCCTGCTTCCAGGTATGAGCAGGGGTTGGCCGTGCCTTCCCCACAACACATTGAACACGGGCTTCGGGAAGCTCCTCGCACCACCGAGCCAGCAGCGACTGAGCGGGGAGATGCGGCGTATTGGCTGCCAATCAATTGATATGCATCCAGCTCCTCTCACCTGCACTTAACCAGTCCTGCTGGTGCAGCTACACTGGCAAAACTCCCCACCACAGCAAAATCCGCCAGGGGAATCAACACATCAGACAAGCAAAATCGGCTTCGTTTAGCCAGCGCTTTTACGCTGGTATAACTGGTAGGGATTTTGCAGTGAGGCAGCGCAATTAAAATCAATCAAACAAACAGGCCTTTGCCACCAGCATCCTGCACTGACCAGACTTGACAGCGTGAGGCTGTTGGATCCAGAGGTCCTCCGCAAAGGATGTACAAAGGACTGTTTCAATGGCCAGTGAAAAACTCCCATCTCTGCGGTGAAATACAGATGCAGAAGGTGCTTTGGCTGAAGCAAGCGATCAAAAATACCGTCGGCAGCTGGAAATGGAGGAAGAGGGAGAAGCAGAGGAGAGCTCTTAGCATGAGGCTTTTCCTACTATTACTCTGGGACTGATGTATTTGGCATCTGGCCTGGAGACTCCCCGAGCTGTGGGACGTACGCGTGCAGGGGTGTTTGGTGTCTAACAGCCAGGTTAGAGACAGGAATTTCCCCTGTTTGCACCATTGCTTGAAATACCTGTTATGACACAAGAGTGTAAGAATCACTTCAGATGAGAGCAGGAGCCCCCCAGCACTGCATCCCACCTCCGACAGCCCAGGGGAAGGGGATACAGGGAAAGCACAGAGCTGTTACTCCACAGCACACCACCACCCCCTTACTTTTTCTTTTTTTTTTTTTTTTTAATGGTTTCCATTTGCAGATTGCCTAATTTATAATCCCTGTATATTGAAATCAGAATTAAACAGGGCCAAAAGAATTAAGATTATGGGGACCTGAATTTCAGAGAGCTAATGCAGAGGTTCCTATTTTAAGTGCAGTCAGATTTAGGGCTGCCAATCAAAGGGTCACATTTGCCTTCAAAAACTGCCGTGCCATGAGGCATTTCCTGATGCTAAGCACCCTGGCTTAGCTGCCCATTGCCGCGCCGGGCAGAGAGCTGCAGGACCAGTCACTCCGACGTATCAAATACCCAGCAGCTCAGTGCGCTTGTCTGGGGGATATAAAAAAAAAAAAAGTATTTGCCCTGATCTAATTTTTCAAGTGATGGCGCAGCCTCAAAGCAAAGGAGAGGTTCTCCGGAAGAGCCTGCCCCTGGCGTGCACGGCCATCTCAGGGCGACGCAGCTGCGGCACCGGTGTCTGCGGCAGCATTTCTCCAGGGGCATCCCTCCACCTCCAGCAGCCCGTCAGTGAGGATACCTGATGTGGTGAGGGCCTGTATTTTGTTTCCACGGTCTCCACTCTCTTCAGGGGAGGTTTCCTGACCAGCCAACACAGCTAAGAGGGAGGAGATGGGTGAGTACAGACACGAGGTCCCTGCACGGATGCCCCCGGGAAGAGGGGAGCTCTGCCTGGGGCAGCCGCAGCATCGACAGAGCAGCCGGGGCAAAGAGCTCCCCCGTGCTTCCCCTCTCCTCCTGTCGCCTTGCCAAAGCTTTTACAATTACTTTTATGAGTTTCCCCAAGGGAATAAAAAGATTAAGGCATGAGTAAGAAAACCAGAGGCATGTGGAGTCTGGCTGCGGCGCGGGGGCTGGCTCAGGCTCCCACCTGCACTCGGGGGCTGCTTTGATGCCTGCAGCACGCAGGAACTCCCATTTTGACTCCCGGCGATCATTTTCTCCAGCAATTTCACCACACCTTGTGCTCCCACCATGTTATCCTCCTTCACAGATCCGCCCCCGGACAGGAGCGTCTCTCACCTCCTCTGCCCAGGGACTGCAAGCTCTTCTCAGCTCACATCCGCAGTGGCTATTCACAGGGGGAAAAGCCATTTTCAGAGTTGAGTTGTGGCACCCCACGCCTTGCCCAGTCCAGGAGAATTTGGGATTCTGATCCGGTCCAAAGTCTGCACAACAAACCCCTTTATCAGATCCATGATTCCCCAGCTGCCTACAACAACTCAGCTCGTGGGGAGCCCTTACTTGCTTTCCAGGTGGCTTCTTCGTTTGTGTTACAGGAACACAGATTTGCAAAAAAAGGAGGTGAAGTGTCTTTCAGAAGAGATGCAGCACAGGCAGGCCAGGGGAGGAGAAATTCCGCGCCAGCTTCTTTGAAAGAGCTCCTTTCATGTGTAATTTTGACACGGCTGACCACCGAACCTGCTTTGGGAGGCCAAAATAGTACATGTACATCACACCTCTGAGAAAAACAAGGATGGGGATGACTGCCATCAATGAAGACTTCCCCATACGGGTTGTGCTCCACTTAGGAACAACCTGCTCTGAGCGACCCCACATCCCAACCCCAGAGCACAAGAGTCCGAAATCTCAGATGCAGCCAGAGCCTGCTGAGGTACTGACCATGGGCCGCCCTTTCCAAACTGGGATCGGAGGGGTCAACCACTCTGCAAAGCCCTACAGGCCAGTCCCCTGTGCCCACACGGATGGCCCACTGGAAAACCTTGGCATGGGCAGGGTTTGCAACACCTCCCTGCTCGTACCCAAAACCAGAGCGCAGTGAGGGGCTCATCCACAGCGAGAACCGGTGGGGAACGTCCTGACAGAGAGAGTTTCGGTGCAGTATGACAATCTATATTTACAGCAATACAATATCCACAAAAATACACCGGGGACTCGCCCAGCTGGCGGAAACGTGGCAGCTCCTGCAATTGCACTCGACATACGAGAGATGGGATACCAGCTAACACCTGCCTTGTGTTTGTACAACACCACAGTACAACAGCTGCTGTGCGCCCCCGGCATCCCAGACCGCTCGGAAGGTAAATATACCGAGTACAGCAGAACCCAAAATTGCCTGGCAGCTAGGGCAAACACTCGATGCTATTGCTGGGCTCTGACAAGGAAGAAGGATTTTTACCAGCGTAGACCAGGTTCTCTGCAAGGCAGATACCGAAACATTGATCCCCACAGTTATTTTCTTCTCCGAAAGCTGCATCTCTTCCTTCTTCCCTTCAAGTCAGCGTGTTATTTGCAAAAGCCTGGCGAAACCCTGGAATCACACTTGAACGAGCTCTAGGAAACAAACCTCCAACTGACAGCCTGGCTGCAAGCACCAACTGCAAGAGCAACCGATGCCTCTAAAAGCTGAGCAAAGCCAAATTTCAGCCCAGGTGAGCTGCTGCGAGGCACTGCGGGCGCACACGGCCCTGGCTGGTATCTCTGTCCAGAGCGGGAGCTGGCGGCTCTGGGCCAGGTGGAGGGATTGCCTGCGGATTCCATTCTGGTTCACGATCCAGAGAAAGGAAAAACAGAGTCATTCAAGAGCAGAGCAACCCTTCAACGTCCTGAGGGAGAACGCGCCATCCCGCACCGCCACGCAGGACAGCTGGGCACTGCCCTCAGCTCTGCTGTTGGTTTCTTCTGTGATGCTGCTGGAGTAACTCCTTTTCCCTTTGCTCATCTCCTGCATTTGCAGCCCTTTTCCCACCCACCCCCGGGCTGGCACTGCCCCTCGTCCCTGCTCCTGCGCCGGCGAGCGCGAGGCAGGCAGTACTTTGCCCCGTTCTCCTTGACTGTACAAGCGAGAGGTTATCTCACACAACCCCAAACAAAAGCTCACAAACTTTCCCCCGGGTATTTTTAACTGCTGTTTGAAGGATTGGTTTCTCCCTCATCCTCCTTTGCACTCTGCACCAAGTGTGAAAGGCAGTCGTGCCCAGCTCCAGGCCCTGCCCGGGCTTCAGACCATCACGGGGCTGGCTTTTACGCAGGTCAGTTGTACCTTAAGCAAAAGAAGAGCAACAGAGAGAAACGGTGCAGGCTTGCTCTGGGCACAGCACTTAGTCCACACAAAGCCCTGCTAAATTTAGTGCAGCTAGACTCAGTGAAACACGAGGTAAAAGAAGATTCACAAGTAAAGCTGCCAAAATACATCCCCTGGGAGGCGTGACAGACACTGCCCAGATTTCCATGGCATGACAGCTACTTTAAAGCCAGAGCTGATGCGTGAAGATTTCAAGAGGATCCGCTGATTCCAGTGTGCACTGTTGCCGTGGTTTCAGAAGACAGGTTTCACCAAGAAAAAAAATGGGATGAACTGAAAGAAAAAAAAAAAAACCTCAACAAAGTGGTTCCTTGAAGGGTGAAACCACCAAGCATCCATGGACCGGTGCCACGAGGGTGCAGGGTTCCCCACTGGCTGAGAGGGGCCGAGCTCCCACTGCAGCGTGTCCTGCAAGGGGGACACAAACAGGGCCTCTGTATTTCCAGCCGGCCACCTACTACTCCAGCCCTGAGGAGCAGAGGCTGGGCAGCACCCAAACCCACCTGCTCGCCCCATGGCCCAGGCGGACACGCAGTGGAGCCCCAGCAGGAGCAGGGCAAGGCGCCAAACGCTCCCACTTCAAAGTCTGTTGGCTTTTATTACGCCGCTGTTGCTGGTGCGGTGAATTCCAGGTGGGGAACGTAACGACAGACAGGCTAGGACCGCCTCGCTTATGATAAAGTTCAGGTGCAACGGGTAGCTCATAAAGAAGAAACCTCTGTAGTTTCATCCTGAAATCACTGCTCTGAGACACGAGGGTTTCGGTAGTGTGGACGCGAGGTGTGATGACTGGCAGCGTTTGTCACCTTTGGGGAGAAGGAGGATTTTTTAGCCTAGTACTGGAGATGGTAAGAATATACCAACCAAGTTTACCCCTGTCAATGGCTGGCTTGTCTGCTGGAATCCTTAAGCGGGGTGTTGGTTGCAAGTAGGGTGAGTTGTGGAGCTTTGTCTTCCAGCTAGAGTTCAGCAACCCAGCCTTCCCAAATCCATCCCCCCTCCACCTCACTCCACAGGCTGGACGGAAGAAAGAACAAGGGAAGGTGATATACTTAAGGGAATCTCATGGGCCGTGTCTCAAGAAGGACCAGTACAGCGGCAATGCACTCCAGTGGGAAGCGCTGGGTCACTACTACATCTGCCAGCTGTCTACTGTGTGACTTTGGGGGAAGTCATGTCATTTCTCCACCTCACTTTTCCAGTCTATGGAAGTATTTAGATGACAGTATTTGCAAACTAAAGAACAAAAATCCTATATATAAAATAGGCCTCCTCAAGCCCAAGTAACTTCTCTGTGCTGTATTCAGAAAGGGGCTGTTTTCTTTGGCCACAGCTCTGACACACGTCTAAAGCCCAAAGGTGTATACTGGTCTGTCAATCCTTGCAATGTTACACCACTAAAGCGCACAGCGAAGCAGAGAACAGCATCCAAATACCATGGAGAGCCAAAAATTCCCCCCTCGCACTATACCAACAAGCATGTGATAAGTGAGCAACCGTACAGCCTGAGTATTTGGGATTGCTGGCACATCTCTGCCTGGCAGAGACCCTAGGGACTGACATCCCTTGAGGATTTTCAGCAGCAGAGGCAGGGCCCGGCACAACAAATCACTCACCAGCTGGCAGTACCACCCAGATTTGGCACTGTGGCGGAGATAGTAGCAGAGATTTTAGTAGCCAGGTGTGCGCATCTGGAGCAATGTGCACAGGGAAGACACTCAGACCCTTCCCTTCCTAAGACAGGCTGGGCGTTGCTGGGATCTCCTGGGGCACCGCTCCACAACACTACTTGCACTGACATACCCCCAAAAAAGCTGCAGACGTGCCCCTGCGTTGCTGGAGAGACAGGCTGGGGAAAAGAGCAGGGAGTGTGAGGAGTGCCTGAAAGCCGCCAGAAGTGAGCGTATGCTTCATCAGCTTAGCCAAAATACATCAATAGGCACTCAAATGGGAGGGTCCCCTCAGAGAGCCACGCAGCAGACAGAAACCCTCTGGAAGGAATGGAATGTGCAAACGAGCAGCTTTCCCCAAGATATGATCTGAATCAACCTGAAGCAGCCCCAGCCAGATGCACCATCTGCTCAGAGCATTCCACAAGGACATCCCGGTCGACGGTGTCAAAACCAGCAGAAAGATCAAGGAACGTTAATACAGAACATAGCCCCGAGCCAGCCGGCAGGGAGAGATCGCGGCAGACCTTCAAAAGGGCTGTCTCGGGACCATGCCTCCTCCTTGAGACAGACTGGAATTTATCAATGGCATCGTATACACAGAGGTGTGACTGCCGCTGTAATGCAATGGCTCTCTCGGAAGAGGGGAAGGAATGGCAGGATGGACGTCAGACAGCAGCTGACAAATCATCCAACAAAAGAGACGGCTACTGTGAGACAGAAGACGAGACATCCAATTTTAGTGCTCTAGCAAAACAATCCAGCAGTTTGGAAGCCCTGATAGAGGATATGGTTTCACGAGCATCACTGGTACGCTTCCAAGCAAAGGGTCACTCAATCAGATCATAGCGATGAATTCACATCACACTTCTAAAGTTCACCTACTAGGTGTGATCTCCAGAGAGCTCCCACAGGATGCAGGATGTGGCTGATAGAAACATGGCTCAAGTGGACCACGATCTGGGGATGTAGTCTGATCTGATGACGCGCTGCGTATCTCTGGAGGGGCAGTTTACCTCTGCTTTGCTTTTCCTCTTGTCATCTCCTCCAACAAACAGATGCAACATTTGAGAGCTTGTGGGCAAACAACGCGACTCCTCCCGGTCCTGCGTCACACAAAGTGCACCAGGAGGTGCACGACTGGAGCAGCCAAGGCCAGCCAGCAGCAGGCCAGCACTGCATGTTCCTTGGAGCCTCACCTCCCTGCACGCTGCAGCACGCCGCACAGGCTGCGACTATCAGTCCTTCTGGAAACAGCATGCACGGTAGCCCCCGAGCCTCTAGAAGATGTAACCTGGAAGAGATCACTCTCACCCTCACGCCACCAACCCGGCGGTGTGCACAACTCCCTTCCAGACACCCTCACTTCCCTCGGCTCTCTGGCCACCATCGTTCCTCATGTGTCCGAGGTCCAGCAGACACAGAACAGCACGTCCCTCCTCTTCACAACACTGGCACGCGGGGAGGGAATACAGACCAAGTGATTTTTCTCTCTGCGCCTCAGCTCCTCCGTGTGTTTCATACACCAACGCGGTTGTCCTAAATAAAGAGGGGAGCAGAGGGAGCCGTATTACAAACCCAGCTTTCTTCCTTAAGGATTTCAAAAGGGGACAGGCATTAATGGGGAAGATGAGAATTATCCCGCTTTTCCTTACGGGATGGTTATATCAGCAACAACACGGGTAATGTCTGAAACAGGCAGCTCAGGACGTTGGCTGGACATGTTGCTCGTATGCTACCAGTAAGATGATTCAGTGCAAGAAAAACAAACACACAAACAAACAAACAAACGCTGGAGGCCAGCCAAAGGCTAATTAGAGCTGTACAGCATTTGCCAGAAAAGCCCCCTGCTGAGCTACAGCTTGCCCTGGCAGAGAGAGTTGTCTGTCTGTCCAGACGAATCACATCCCCGAACAGCTCACAAGCAGTGGAGGGGCAAGAGGGCGCTCTGGGGGGTGCCCCTCACCGCCCCCCCGGGACACCCTCCGTGGCACCATGCAGGGCCGGGTGCCCTTTGTTTTTACCCCCCCTGAAGACGCGGCTATGCTGTGAAAACATATTTTGGCTGAAGGAATGCAATTCATTAGAGGAGAAGCCTCTTCTGGCAACCCGGCTTTTAAGAAAGCAACGTGAAAATTTTACAGGTCCTCCTGGAAAAGTTGGAATGTCACCAGCCCTTCGCAGCACAGCCGGGGGACACCGAGCCGGCTCAGTGCCACCGAGTACACAGCTGCTCAGTAGGGCTCAACTGCACGACATCTTCACGCTTGGCTTGTTCAGTTGATCTCATTCATATACAAAACCACGGCAGGCCCTGGGAACTCAGGCTATTTACTGCGTTTGAGGTGCATTTTAAAAACCTGATTCCAACTGCATTAAAATTGAATAACTTGGCAGAGAGTCTATAAAACAGACTGTATTTCAAGACATAGCAAGAAAGGAAGACGCTTCATTCAATTATGCTGACAGTAAAATGCTGAACTTAATTATGACTTCAGCAATGATGACATATTTGTGATGATTAAGTTCAAGATCAGCAGATAAGAGGACATGGGTAAACTGCTGGGTTCCCTGGACTCTTTTTCCCTCTCCTCTCCTCTCCTCTCCTCTCCTCTCCTCTCCTCTCCTCTCCTCTCCTCTCCTCTCCTCTCCTCTCCTCTCCTCTCCTCTCCTCTCCTCTCCTCTCCTCTCCTCTCCTCTCCTCTCCTCTCCTCTCCCAAGGAAATGATCCTGCTGCAAGCCTCAGCCTCTTCCTCAGCCCATCAGTCCTCCCGCAGTAACATTCGGCTTCTCTAGCTAAATTTAACAAAGGAACACGGAAGAAAAAAACAATTAGGAAATGAAGTTCCTGTAAATTCTGTGAAGGTGGGCACCTGGGGCAAGGTGAGAGGTCCTGCATCAGGAGTTCACCTTTTGCTGAGATGCAGAGGAACAAAGTATGGACACGAACGAGAGAGGGTCCAAGCAGACAACACAAAGCCAGGGGGAATCAAGCTTCATTACTCCCAGAAAAGCTTGCTAGATGGCACATGTGGAAGCAGACTTTCTCCTGGAGTCTTACAGTACATCACAAAAGATATTAAAGATAGAGGAAGGATGACATGGAGCTCTTTCACTGCCTACTTGTATTGCCCAAGTGCTAAAGAGCTGAAACCGTAACAAAGAGGCAGCTTGTTACTGCTGCAGAGCCTCCTGCACACAGCGCTGCACATGCACAAGAGGCCTTCTGCTGCCACAGCAAACTTTGCCTTCCTTCTATTCCAAAATACGAGATGGGTTCAAACAAAATTCTAGCCACCTTGGGCTGCTAGAACAGCTCCCTCCCCTTGCACCCATCTCCTGGCCAGGGGACAAAAGTGACTCCTTTCCCATCTACCCCACTTCCCAAACCAATATTCTTCATATGGAGATCTACCCTAGTAAGCCGGAGCAGACAGCTTTCATTTAGATCTGGGTTTCCGTGTCAAACAAAAACTGCTAGATATTTAGGTCCAGAAATCCTCCTTGAAACCCCTGACAGCATGCTGGCAGTCTTACCAGAATGAACAGAGCAACCGAAATGCTTGTTGGAGGGGACCTGTGGAGGTGTCTATTCCAAACCTCCTTGAAGCGCAGCCATTGCCAACAGTAGATCAGGTTGACTGTAGCTTTGTCTAAGTCACAGAAGCCACTCAAGAGGGACATTTCCTGACCTCTCTGGGCAACCTGTCCCCGTGCTGCACCACCACCATGGAAGAGAGGGTTTCCCAGAATCTGATCTGAACCTTGCAAGCTTCATTGTGTGGCCACTGCCCCTTGGTTTATCATCTGCCACAGGTGAGAAAAGCCTGACTTTATCACTTCTGTAACTGCTCTGCCAGTAGTTGTGGGAGGTTGCTAGATTCCCCTCAGCATCCTCTTGACCAGAGTAAACAAGCCCACCTCCCCCAGGTTCTGACCATGCTGGTAGTTCCCTACCGGACCCCCTCCATGTTCTCACAACCCTCGTGGCCCCGGAGTCCCAGAATTGGGCATTACTGCACTTGCCGTTGGCACAAATCCGGAGTCCTGTCCACAGTCCGTCACTCAGTATTTCTGGAGCTCAGAAGAAGCTTGATGCTGGGTAGTCTTACACAGGCAATTTCTATCCAGCAGGACCACAGAAGAGGCGTTGCAGTGAAATACTGGGCAGTCTAGGGTGAAAAGAGAATATTTAATAATTTGTAATAAAGAGCAATACGATTGCTGAGCATTGGTCCATCATCTAGTGATGAGATGCTCAAATGCAAAACACCTGTGTGGGTCCATAACGTCAGCCCTGCTCATGCTGCCGCACCGGGACGGCAATCTGCTACGAGCACCGACTGATGTTTCTCCTGCCCTCTCCAGGGACTTACCACACACCATGATGGGGCCCCTGTAGCCTTGGGGAGCCTCAGGTAGTGGCTCAGTTTGGAAAAGAAGCAGGAAGATCAGATTTAGACCAGAGGCTTTCAAGATCACTTCCTCCATCAGATGAATTCTGTGGAAATAACTTTATTGATACAACAGAGAGAGAGAGAGCACTAGAGTCAATCAGTTAATTGCCCTCCCCGCATGGGCCTGAACACAAACATCATAAAGCCTTTTCCTGGGAAATACGACACAAAAAGAATAAAAGCAGGCCTTGGAGTCAGGACCCGAAACCACAGTTGCCCTCTCTCAACCCTCAGCCCACAGCCCACATTCCCCTCCCCTCCTTGCTTTCACAATCCCAAGAGGTGGGTTTGCTTGGCCTGAAACGAAAAAGTGAAAGCAAGTCTCCGACTTGATGCAGGACTGGGCTCACCAAGAGACTACGACGGCAAAGGCAGTACCTACCCTGATGGAAGAAGTGCTCCTCACGAGCACTGTGTGTGCTCACCCTTTTGAGATGGGTCTAGAGCCAGAACAGATGAGCGCCTGTCTGAAGCTCTCCAGGGGTCAGGACGGTTTCAGATACACCCATACAATGCCTCCTACTGATAACTTGCAGACAGCTTCTTGCTAAGCACATGGTTTTGTTAGACCTCCCTTTCAAGAGACTTAACTCTCAGACACTATGTTTAGATAGTAGGTGTTCAAGGTCCTTCTTGGAGCTCAACTCTTCTCTTTGCAACTCTTATCTTCTATATAAAGCCATATGAAATAAATGAGTACGTAAAACCAAAATAGCCATCATTATGAAGGAACTTTTCCTAGAAGAGAAAAACCTAGAAAACAGGAAGGGGTTTTGGAGAGATGACTGTGTCAGCAGAGCTGCGGGGAGACACTGAAGGAAACCACACGCTCTGGCACTCGCAGTACCTGCTAAACACAACCCACATGACAGCCAACAGGAACTTGTGACAGCTTCTTCTGGCTGCCCTTTGGATTACATTTATCACCAGAAGAGTTTCCCCAAAAAACACCACATACTTTTGGCAGTATAGAGAATACTAAGAAACACATATCAGCTGACTTGGAAAAGCAGCAGAAAAGCATGACTAGAACCTGCATACATCCACCTGACCCAGCTCCAGAAGGTACAAAGCTGTCCAGGAAAGATGGGAGGGGAAAAGGTGAGAAACTGAAGGAGTTCAGCATGCCACAACATGTGACATGCCCAGAACAGAGGCTGTTATGACAGCACCAGGCAGAAACATGCTCAAAAGTCATCTAATACTACCACGTGTCCCCCCGTCCCCCCCTGGGCTTATTGCTCTTCACATTAAGGAAGAGTTGGCAGGCCCTGGGGCAAGCACACATCCTGCTCAAACAGAAGGGCCCTCATCTCATGGAGTCTGGTGCCAGGTCCAAAGGGCCTGCCTTCTTGATCCACAAGGAAGAGCATCAGTGCCTCTGAGGACTGTCTCCCAGAGGATGCTGTGACCTGTTGATCCTCTGCCCAGCGAAGGCGCATTCAATACTGCACTGCCTTGGTCCAGCCTTGCTGGTCTGTCACCCATGGTCGCTGGTGCCCTCGCTCTGCAGTAGTCTCACACTCCAACCACCATGCCGCAGGTCCCTGCCAGGCCCAGGGCTGAGCGAGCTCTCCGTTCTTGTTGAGGTGAGGCCAAGGCTCTTCCCAGGCAGCTGCAGGAGGCAGCTCAGCCCTACCTGCCCAACCCGGGCTCTTTGAATTTCAAGCACTGACAGGCAGGGACTTGCAGTTTTGCCCATGCTTTCCATAATGAAAGTCCCCAGAGGATCTGTTTACATTGACATCTAGGGTCAAGCCTGAGGGTTGACTCCACCCAGCTCAAGCCTACCTCAGAGCTTGCACCGAAGCCATCCACTCTGTCCTTCCTGATCCTCCAGATGAGCTCTTCAAGGAATCAGTCTTGTTTCTCCTTCTGGGCTTGTCTCTAATTACAGGCTCTAGAGAGAGGAAGTGGGCTCTGCTCAAGACCAGGCAACTGTGGGTTTGGTGTTGGCCAACTGCTTGAGCTTGCATCTTGCAGGTGAATGGTTTGATCCCAGGCACACAGCATGGAGGCGTGGGACTGACAAGCTGATTTCTTCTCAGATCCTTAAGTCTAGCAAAGGTGTGCCAGAAAGCCTTCAAGAGCAAAGCTAAGGGAGGCATCAGAGTAGATGGTCAGTAAAGCAGGAGCTGGAGGTGTCTCTAAAGTCAAGCTTTAGCGATTTCCCTGCTATGGCCTGAAACCACATCCCTAACAAAGTTTGTGCCATATACCCCTATAAGTCAGGGGCATTTTATAGACCACCTGGAGCAAGGGCCACCTTCTGCACCTTCTCCAACACATGCCTCTTGTGACACAAATGCACTTAGGAAGTCACCAGCCACAACCCCAGGGCTCTCGCTCCCCTACATCTTGCTCTTTGAATTCCTTGTTACTCACCTACTCACTAATCAGGGACAAGCAGCTCTTCCAAATGCCTGCTCTCCTACCTCTCATTGCCCTACTTTTATCCGTAGACAGTTTAGGTGGTACAGTTTTCAAATGAGCTTGCTGGGATCCAGACAGCTCAGCAGCTCTGGGGACAAGCCACCCCTGCTCTCATGCAGCCCTGGCAGACCACATACCACACCTCTGAAAGGGGTTGGAGGGAAGGAAACCACGAAGAGTAACTCAGTGTACCAAAGTTGCCTGCATTTTCAGTTTGTGTGCTGTTTTTCAGAGCTGCCCTCTAATTACAGTTTTAGGCTGTATATCATTGGGATTTTTATTTGACACAGCAACATGCACTAGCCTCTAGTGGATCTAGTCCTACCACTTTGCTCAGAAGTCCCTGCTTGTGCGTTTGTGCAAACTTGGCGCTCGCTTTGTCTATTAATTGCAAGGACAGAGAAGCTGTGGCTGCGCTAAGAAATTTTTACTGGAGTTTAGAGAACATCAAGTAATCCCCAGAAACCAATAAAACGGCCTCTCCCCGCTCCCCAAAATCGACATTTCGGTTAAACTGGATCCTGAACTCATCGAGTAAATGATCCCCTTCCTAACGTGCTCCATGAAACAAGGCGTGCTGCAGAGAGGATAGCGCTGCCCTGCCTCCAGAGCTTAAAAAAAGAAACAAACCCCCAAAACAGAATAAAGCATTTTTAATTCTCTAGAAAAAATAACATTGTTTTATACGAACTAGCATTTTTTTCTCTTTTAAGTCACCCTGCATAGCACAAATAAGAGCCCACATGATGTTCCTGACTTCCCGTGATTCCATTGTTCTTTCCTGAGCTCTTTTGCTTCTGTGATTTGTGTCTGGTCACGTGAGCTGGCTACAATGCTCTGTGCCTATTGACACAGCCATAATCACGGGAACGACAATCGTTTCTTACAGATTTTGGAGGCACAGCACCTTCGCTTCAGCCCTCCAAAGGTGCCTTCCATCGCCACCGCACGACTGCCGAGGGGTGAGTGGAAGTACTGAGCAGCCGCACATGATCAAAAGGCCGTGCACAGGGAACAGCAGGAAGACATTTTTCCTGCAAACACCTATGTCCCACTAGAAAAAGACACGAAGAAAGATGACTATCCAAGCACAGGAATTATGTCCTCCTCTGAAAGCTGTAATCCTGCATCACATTCATGAGCCTTGGGAACCCAGCAAGCCTTTGGGAACAGGAGAGCCAGGCGGGTAACATTCACTGGCCCCATGCAGAAAGAATCTATCTACCCACAGTTTGCAATGTCTTTGAACGCTTTTGTTGCCACCTCATTTCTAACACCCAAACGACATTTACTGGGACCAACTTGCCGGCTCCACATTGGTCTCCCAGTTGAACTGGAGGCAGTGGGTTTCCAGCCAGCAGCAGCGCCTTGCCCAGTAGCTGACTGGATTCAACTGTGCATTGCCTGTATCAGAAAGCACCTTGTAGAGGTTATGTTTCTCTGTGCTGAAGTTCCAGAGCTATTTCTCAGTTCAAGCAGTCAAAAACATTATGCTCCTCTTAAACGGTGCTAAGCTTCTCCAGAAAGAAGGGCAAACACATATGGAGAGGAAGGAATGACAGCACTCATCACCGCTTTCAAATCCGCTCGCTAAGCTTCCTTCACGCAACCTCCTATTGATGCCTTCCAGCATCACTCGAAATGATGGCTCCTCACCAAAACGGATGCAAGAAGCTTCTGCAGCGGATTAAGGGACTCAACCACCAACACAAACCAGCTGAGCAGTATGCCAAGTAAATGAGCTGTGCAGGACAGCAAGGCTAAAATCCACTCTAAACTCAGAGTAGTTAAAAGACATCCTTTTCCACAGTACACAATAGACCAGGTCCTCAGAAGGGTCCTCTTCTGTACCATTAATTCTGCGCTTTAAAGTGTCACCTCCTTGGAGAAACAACCAGCCCAGAGTGGGAGCAGGGCACAGTTAAGACAAGATCCACAACTATCTGTTACTGTGGTCATGTCCCGGGTTGTCCATGGATACCTCCAGGAAACGCATCTGTGCAAACTGAGGTATCTCTTGCAATAGGGTCACACCCAGTATTTATACTAAACACCAAAAATGGGCGCCTGGACTCTCGAGTAAAGGGGACTGGTCTCCGATTTAGGAAAGACCGCCATTTGCCAAAACTGACCACAGAATATATTCTGTCATTGCTAAAAAGGATCTCGCAAACACCCCCCTGAGAGCACAGGGCTTTTCCCCTCACCTACAGACACGTCACTCGCAATGTGAATGCAAACCCCGTGAGAGACTGTGAAAGCGGGCATTTTCTAGAGCATTTCACAAAACACGCGGGAGCAAAGTTCAGAGCCCGATTATGTACATGTTAATCTGATAAAAATAAAACCTGTGTCCTGTCAACAAACTTGGAGCGTCATTGCCAGAGGTACAGACTGGGAGTTACCCTGGCCACGCGCTGCACGTCAGGAGAAACGTGTTCTGAAGGGCACACACTTAGAAAAGCTTTCAGCCTTCGTCGAGATTGTGTCTAAGGGATTCAGCACCTTCTCCGAAGAAAATGTACTTTAATGAGGACGCCTCTAAGTCTTTTAGGAATTAATAAAAATATCTTGCAGAGGAGGACCAGTGATATACGCATCACTGTTACAAAGACAGGATAAAGCCTACGACGAAGTCACCCCCATAATTCGGATAACTTTCAAACCCCCAACACATTAGAGAAATCAAATAGAAGAGGCTTCCCTGAAAACACCACAAAACTGCTCCCTGAAGCACCACAGGCAGATTATTGGTTTTTTTTAATTCAACCAAAAAAAACTCTGTACTTGCTTCAGATAGTTATTCTCACCTCCCAGAAATAACTTCCCCAAACACGGCGCGACCAAGCGACGGTCTCTCTAACCTCGCAAGACACGGGACCCTGCCGCAGTCACCCACAACGGGCCGCAGGCTACATGCTACAAGTTGAGGCAGTTTGAAATGATGTATGAGTTCAGACATAGCTCTACTGGAGCCCAACAGGGTGAGGGGAAAGAACGAGACGGTAACAGAAGCGGCACACAGGGCTGTGCACAACACCCATCCATCACACACCCGCGGGGAGAGGCTCTGCTGTCCCCACTACTTCCCAGCACAGCCCCACCGTACGTTGCATTTGAATATCTCCACAAGCACCTTTGAAATGGCAGAGAGCCGGGCCCGTGCTCTCAGCCAAAGGGGAACCCGAGCCTTCGCAGGCGGCAAACGCAGTCTTGGGGCTCTTCTGTGGATGGACATAAGACCCTTTTGGACGCTACTCATTAGCGCTGTGGCTGGCACGAGCTGTTCTTCCGTGCCCCAGCTGATGAACACGAGCGCTGCTGCCAAGCCTGCTGATAAATGAAAAAGGATAGGCAAAGCCTTATGCTTTTTGAAAGGGGCAACAGAAACTTGGCGCTCGCAGCAGCAAACACAATTTGCAGTAACAAACAGATCCAGGTCCAAGAGCAGCTCAGTTGTGATATTCAACCTGATTTTCCTCTTAAGCATCTGCTTTCAACAGCAGAGAAATCGATAGCGCTAGCGGCAACTAGGATCAAGCTGATGGAGAATACTGCAAACTTCTCCAAACAGCCTTCCTCGTTTGCCTCATTTATCACCTACTGCCCTCAGCTCTCCCGGCTCCAGGCATGCTCCCCTCCACCTCGGTTCTGCGAGCGGGACTAATTTTCATCAGAGACAAGGCAAGAGACTAATTACAGTACACATTTCATTTCTGAAGGGACCCCAGGGAGAGGCGGAGGGGGAAGATGGCTCCTTGCTTGCTCTGCCACCTAAACAGTTTGTATGTGTTAGTGTAGAAATAAGTATGATGACAGCAAACTGATGCTTAAGGAGCAAGTCACCCATTAACCTAACACCCGCCACAGTTCACACCCACCACCATTTATATGCACCATTAATATTTATAAGGATGACGTGTCTCTTTGACAGGAACTTGTGCCTCCGACGACAACAGATGTTACACCATTTATGAAAGAAACTACTCAAGCATTTCCAATGGACCTTGTCCATGCTCATCATGTCTTTATTCCGTGCTCTGATTATATTATCCACAGAGAGCCTGGGTGACCTACTGACTCAAGCCCAAGAACATGGATGGCAGCACACTTGCCTGTAGAGTCCTTAAAGCTTTTCAGAGTTGCATTATGTCTCTGTGGAGCTTCTTCTGGGAGCCGCAGACCTTTCAAATGCACTTGATAGCGCAAACAGAAGCGTGTGAGGCATTATGTGGCAGACTCCACCATCTCATGAGGATTTGCCACTTACTGGGGCCTCCAGAACACATGGCAAGCAGCTCAGGCTGCAGGATTGTCTCCCACAATTGCCTTTGCCACTGTCACCACAGCTGCTTTAGCGATCATACATGATGTACGAAGAATTGAAACCCGTCATATGCTGCACTATACTGCTCTGCGCATAGACTTGCAGGAAAACAAAAGCAGCAAGGCACTGGTCCCATTATCTCTGCTAAAACCGTGCTGCTCCTCAGCTAAACTGTCATTTATATCATGCGTGGGAGCACCAGCCGGTGGCAGGACAGAGCCCCCTGCTCAAGCAAAGGCTAAACTCCCACCCTCTGTCCCACGCTGTGCCCGCACACCTCCCCATCAGCAAACAGTAGGACGGGTTTAACCTGGAAAGAATGATACAGGTAAGTCGATGGGTTTGCCGAAATCTCCTTCAGGAACCACCGCACGTGGGCAAGCACTGAGGTATGAGACAGGGCATCTAAGGAACATTTTCTTTTACTGGATTGCAGTTGACATTTCCATTAAAATGCATGAGGTTATCATGAATCGCTTCACCCGATGTGACGGAACTTGTTTAAAGTGGCACAAAAATGTCACATTATCCCTGTAGGCTAGAGCAGATAGCCTGCAGTGCCTTCCTCCTCCAGAATGGCAGCTCTAGTAATGCCCTGATATTTATGGCACATACATTTTTAATGCCCAGCACAAACGGTTCCAGCATTTGTCAACCCACTTGACCCGCAGCTTTTCAAAGAAAATACAAAAAGACACGCTGCAGAGCAAGAGCGAGCCATGTATAAAATACCTTGCCATCAGCACCCACTGAGTCAGGACAGATATAGGATGTTATAGCCATGGCCAACTCCCTCTGGCCATTCTTGGCCAAGATTTGCTAGCCCACTGCTGGAGCCTCCTCTTCTCGCGCATCCAGAAGTCCTCACCCTGTGCCTGTGGCTCCTCACTGTGAAAAAACACACAGATCTGAGACTTGTGAGAAATCACTGCCGTTCAGCAGCCACCAGCATTTCATCACCCAAGTCCTGACGCATCTGAACTACGACCGCAGTGAATTCGGGAGCTCCTTCCCTCGACGTTTTCCTAGATTAACACTGCAGCACCTCTAGCCTAAGCCAGCTCTGAAACACAACCGATACAAACAACTGCAGCAAAGAGGCCTGTCAGATTTGGGGACTGCATCTGCAGCCACAGTGGTGCAATGTTTCTTGTGTAAATCAGCAGAATTTACACCAGCGTAAAAGCCACTGTTTGAGCATCTCTGATCATATATGCTAGGAAAAGCTAAGCTTTCTCTGAAGAGAAAACAAACTCACAAACTTCGGGGGTTCATCTTTTGCCATGTGATTACATACATTCTACTGCACATTTTATAAACATGTCTATGTAATTGTGTGTTTTCATGTGTCTGCTGACCTTATGTGCCTAGCTTTGGTTCAGAACAAAGATGGCTCCTTCAAAATCGTGTTACCTGTTACTTCGCTGGAGTTTGCTCCCTTTCCCCCCTCCCAATTAGGCTAACTATGAATAAATTATACACAAAATGCAATCACAGGTGTCTCTACATGCTTGAAGACCTGGCCCGTCCTGGCCTAAAGAGCATTTCTGCTTAGTCTGCATTAATGGTACCAGTTTCCACATTGCGTTACATGGGGTGTTGGGTGCATCGGATGTGGAAGGACAGATTTAGTCATCCACCCCAGGTACATCCCACTCCGCTCCTGCCTGGTGCAAGGAAACATGTCACCTACAGAGCAAACTCTTTGCCAAAATCCAAGCGTCGTTGCTTTAAAATAAAAGGAAGAAACATAACAGAAGCACCTTTCCGAAAATAAAATCTCCCGTCCATTGCAATACAAAAAGCGGAGTGCTCTGAGCTTAGGTCTCCAGCCAAGGTGTCCCATGTGTTTTGATGTGCTCCTCTGCGACGGTTGTGAGAAGACGGTGCTGAACATCTCTATCCCGGTGTGCTCTTTGATCGGACGTGGGTCAGCATATTGCAGGCACATATGTTTATAACCCCTTTGAAGATGAAAAGCAGCATGAAGTGATAGCAGCACCAAGTAAGAGCTGCCACGGCCTTTCTCAGGGCACATGTCACTACCGGCTGGACCACACGCGACAAGTCACACACCGACCTGCAGACATGGATCAATAAAAAGTAACAGAGCCGGGAGTCCCGGGGCTCTCTGTGCAGCTGCGGGGACACCAGCTCACGCCGGACCGTTCAGCAGGGAAAACCCCAGCACCTCCAAAACCTGAGGGTTTTCCCTGGGCAAACAAACGTTGAGTGGTGAAATGAACCAAGGGTATGCCAGAGCAGGAGGGGAGCGATGCCGGACACGTCGAGGGAGGCAAGCATGCAAGCTCTGTGCCGGCGACGCCGATTCAAGCGGTGGACGCGTCTCCCGTTTCCTGGGGCAGTAAAAATATGACATGCATTAGCGAGGAGAATAAAAGGAGGGAAACAAAGGAGCGGGAGCGAACACCTGTCGCTCCCCTCGGGGACGAGCCCTAATGCTTTCATTTGCCTGGGCCTGCTGGGGGAACTGCAGCTGCCAACTGCCATCAGCATCAAGTTACCCGCACAAAGCCGGCCGGCCCGCACGGCTCCTTCAGCCGGGGCAGGCGGAGGGCTGCGATGTGCACGGGGCCCACACCGAGCCAGCCCGCGGGGCCCAGTGCCCCATGGCCACCGGCCGGGCTGGGGAAGGGCTGCACGGCCTCATCTCGCCGGAGAGCGGCCACAGCGCACGACGCAGTGCCGTGACGTGGCCCCACACCAGCGTGTCACCCCTGGGCAGAGCCCCCCCAGACACGAGAGGGCCCGAGGCGAAAAGCCTCCCCATCCACTTTGGGAGCAGCCCCATTTGGATGGGGACGGGGCAGCCAGAGCGGGGCCATCACCAGCCCCCGCGCGTTTCCCGCTCAGGCCTCGGTTCGGCAGCACACCTATGCCACGGCAGATACTGGCACCGACGGCCCCGACCGACGAACGGGGACACGCTCAACACCCCCCGACGCGCTCTCCAGGGCTTTAAACCCGTAAAATGGCGGCGGGTTGGGGGTTTACCGAAGCCGACTGACATGCCCCACCGCGCCGAGGCCGCAGCGGGAGCTGCCGCGCTGCAGGCAAGGGGCACGTCCCCTCCCCAGCACCCCGCGCCCTGCCCAGCTGCCGCCCGGGCCGCGACAAGCCCCGGGGAGCGACGGAGACGGCCCCAGCAGCGGAGCACCGCCCGCACCGGACCGCACCGGTCCAACAATGCCGGCGGCCGACGGCAACCACAGCCTCGCCCCCCCATCACCGGCCCGGCCACGCCCCGCCCTAGCGCAGACAAAGCGGCCGCCTACCATTGGCCCGTTCGGCCAACGCTCCGGCGGCTGCCCGCGCGGCGCGGCCAATGGGCTCATTGACATGCAAATCAGAGGGTATAAGTAGGACGTCGCGGGGAGGGGAGCCGAGCCCGGCAGAGCCGCCCGAGCGGAGGGGAGCGGAGCGCGGCTCCGCCATGGCGCCCTCCTTCCGGCCCGGCAAGGGCCGCCCGCCGCGGGGGGACGAGGGCTGCGCGGAGGCCAGGCCCGACAGGAAGGTGAGCGGCGGGAGGCGGATTGGGGGAGGGGGTGGGGTGTGCCGGGCGGGCGGCGAGCTGACGGCGCTGTTGTCCCCGCAGACGAGGAAGCCGCTGGTGGAGAAGAAGCGCCGGGCGCGGATCAACGAGAGCCTGCAGGAGCTGCGGCTGCTGCTGGCCGACAGCGAGGTGAGGCGGCGGGGCGGGGGCCGGGCTCAGGCCCGGGCCCGAGCCGGGCAGCGGGGCCCGAGGGCCACGCTGACGGCGGCGGCGCCGCGGGTCAGTTTCAGGCGAAGCTGGAGAACGCGGAGGTGCTGGAGCTGACGGTGCGGCGAGTGCAGGCCGTGCTGGAGCGCCGCTCCCTCGGTGAGTGCCGGCGGGGCGGCGTGGGGGGAGGGGGGGCGGGGGACGGGCCCGGCCCGGCGCTCACCCCGCTGCCCTCTCTCTCTCCGGCTGCGCAGAGGGCGGGCGGCTGCAGCGGGAGGCCAGCGAGCGCTTCGCCGCCGGCTACATCCAGTGCATGCACGAGGTGCACACCTTCGTCTCCAGCTGCCCCGGCATCGACGCCACCACGGCCGCCGAGCTGCTCAACCACCTGCTGGAGTCCATGCCCCTCGACGAGGGCGGCTTCCCGGACTTGATGGCGGACGTTTTGGCAGATCCCGGCCCCTGGCCCGGCAGCGAAGCGCTGGCCCCGGTGGCCGAGGCCACCCTGGCCGTCCCTGCCTCGGCACCTTCGCCCTCCCCCAGCGAAGAGACGTGCTCCGACTCGGACGAGGCGGAGGCCGAGCCGGGCCAGACCTCCACCGATGGACTGGACGCTTCCCGGACGCGCGGCCTGCCTTCGCCTAGCTTACCCAAATCCATGTGGAGACCTTGGTAACGGAGGAGCGCTCCGGAGTCAAGGCAGACCTACCTAGCGGGGAGAGCAGCCGGGCCCCACGCTCCTCTCCCAGCGGCGCGGGGCACCGCCAGCCTGCGTGCCTGCGGCTGGCAGCGCTGCCTTCGGGGACTGCATCCATGGCACTCTTACGCTGTCACGCCCTGACAGGCTAATAGCTAAAACACGTTAACATTTCATCCGTGTGTGTGCGCGGCGTTTTGTAACATTAGGGGTTGTTTTTTAGGGGGGGGGGGGGGGAAGGGGAGAAGGGAGTTGTTTTTTAGTAGCAAAGCTCTTCGGTGGATACACAGCAATTATTTTATAACCCTGTCTCTTTCTCTTGGCCCTTATAAGTGGCCCGAGTATCACTACCTTTTTCTTCTAAGAAAAAGCCCTTGTGCATTTTAAGTCGTGGTGGTTAACTCCATGGGAAGCTAGAGTTAAGTCTGCATGCACAGTTTTAAGTGTTCTAGTGATAGCGAAGATCCCTGAAAGGGGTTGGTGTGGCTAGCGTCTGTACGCGATAGCGGTCTAGAGTCTCGCCTTCAGTGAAGGACGAGAAAACTAGAAACCTGGTGGAATTAGATGAACATTTAAAGATATATTGGTGGCAGGGTGCCTTTTAGAAATGAGTGTCTTTATGCACATTTTGCTTTTAGCACATATGAATTTATTGTGACTTTATGTATATTAGGGTGTCAAATTTTTTATTTTTAATCTTTAATAAAAAAATACTGAATTCACAACTGATTGCATGGAGTGTGATGCACTTCTAACTATTTAAAAAAAATTAAAAATACAGTTCCCTATTGTTAACTATTAACAAAAGTATGTAGATAGCATGGAAACAATGCCAGTAATTAAGCACTTAATTCTTGTACTAAGCATTGTTAGCTCAAGTATTGGAATTCAAATGTTTCTTTTGTTTAATACTAGAAGACACTTAAGTTACTGCAGTGAGCAAGGTCATACTGGTGTAGGGTTGATCTTAAACCACAGATTTCTGGGCTAGGTTATCTGGATGCCAGTCTCAAACCTACTGTACTTGATCTGCTACATCTACAGCCCTACCTTCAGAAGTCCGAGGCAAATCCTGTCCTGGGGTATGACTTCACAGGGGGTTTGTTTGTGTGTTTTGTTTTTTTTTTCTGTTTTGGTGAGGTTGTTTTTTTGCTCTTGAATGCAAAGTTGAATAGTGTGTGCAATGGATTTGGAAAGTATTCTCCAAAATTGAGTGTTTCTAGGGGTCCGGAGGGATACCCTCAGCTTTCTTGTGCATGAGGTTTGACACCTCTCCTGTTCCTAGTTTTGGGAGATACCATGTTACTTAAGCTGTGACAATAGCTTTCAGAGAGCTGTCATTGTAAAGAGAAAGACAAAACCGGATTGTAAAGTTGCTTAATACATGGAAGTTCCTAAACATAGAAGAAGCGAAAAAGGAAGCAACCTAACTACCAAGGGACTAGACATGTAACTTTCTTTTGTTAACAACCCTATGGAATAATAAAAACAGAAACTAAGATACTGGTAAGACCTCTCCTTTGTAATTTTCTTTAAGTTACCTGAGGTGGGTGTTCGTATTCAAAGATGGCCATCAGATTTGTTTGGTTTTTCTCATCCCTTTTTGTGCTAAATTCCCTTTGAACTAGAGGGAAGAAGGGCAGAAACCAGCTCAGCAGAGGGAGGTGAGAGCTTCTGCATTGACTTTTCTGCTTTAGGGAGGGAGGTTAGCATTTTGAAGTGTAAATGAAGGAGGAACCTGGGCCACTTGCACTAAAAGTAACACCCTACACACAAGATGATCTCTCCAACTGAGGCTGCACATCTCTAGCCCCAGCACAAGGCCAGGTTTATTTTTATGAAGCTGCTTCCCCTGGGTATCACAGTGTTTGGTACTTCAGTCTCCAATTCTGCTTAATTAGTCCAGAGAACAATACCTGGCCACAATCACCAAGGGCAGTTCATGCATTACACATCCAAGTATGTTACCCTGCTACACTAAGCCAGAGCCCCTCGCTTTTCATATCCAGAAAACACCCCTTTCTGTAAGGCACTCTCAAGAGGGAGGTAAAGCCAGAGCCTGTTTCCTTAACGCAGCAGCAGCAGCCCCAGCCCAGCCTGTGGCTCCCAACAGCATGCACACACAGTAACGTTAGGCTGCAGACGCTTGCCTGAGCTGGCTGTCCTCAGGTGTGACGTCCAGGGCTGACCCTGGGATGGCACAGCCACTCCATCCCCTCTGCTGCTGCAGGAACACCAGAGGCAGCTTGGCTCTGCTTCGTTTCCATGAGATGAAAGGTTAGGGCTCTTCTGTAATGCTCCTGTGAAAGCAAGTGCAAATCCTGACACTTCCGTGACAGAAACACAGCCAAGAGTCAACATAAAAGTGCCAGCTTTAGTTCAGCAGTGGATGGGGGGGACAGATCTAGCAGCAAAGTCATCTCTGCTAAGCAGCATTGCAGACATTGCTTAACTTTTCCTGTAGCGGCCACGGAGAATCGGAGCTGGAGCTGACCTTCCCCATTTACCTGCTCCCTTTCCCATTCCTGTGTATGTCGCTGCCCGCGCTGTTGCAGTTCCCACACCTGGGGTGGCCCTCACTAGCTGATGGGCCCACACAGTGGGCTGGTGGAGAGCCACAGCAGAGGGATAACAGGTCTTTCCCCTATGTATTTCTCAGTCCTACATTATAATAGCACTGCTATTAGGAGTTTTTTTAAAAAGCGTCAACAGCATTTTAGAAATGTGTTAGCAATATGGCTTTTTTGCCTCCCCGTCCCCCCCTCGCTAAATCCACAAATTAGGTTCACAGAAAGTTTACATCCTCTGATTAGGTGTTGCTGGATTTCTCCATTTGCATTTCTGTACCTTACTGCAAAGGTGTCAAATCTGACACTTGCCTGACAAAGGCAGGAAGAGGTGAGGGTTTCAGGGGTGGGACTGGGGAAAGGGCAGTGGGGGGAAAGGAAGGTTTCCAGCAGCTCTGATGAAAAACCAGTGAAGCCTTTTCAAGTCCTTCTTTATAGAAACTGCCTTTATTCTCTTCCATTCCAAAGTAATACAAACAGTCTATCTGATCTGACAGCGCGCCGCCTTGTAAGAGGAGAGAGGAGCAGCACACTAACAGGGGGACTCTCGTTTGATATGCAGTTGAAGAATAATAGAAAGAAGGGTTCATTTTCCCCCCTCTCTTTGCATGTCAGTCACTCACACCTGTCGCAGGGGGAAACTGCTCCTTGTTCGACCAGGTCAGCTGGGAGGACACATGGTTCAAACCCTCTCCTAACCTCTTGGCAACACATACCAGGTCTTTTGTCAGAGCTCTCTGGCCAGGAGACAAGATCGAGTTTTCAGATTGTCCAAATCAACTTACATCTTCTTTTGTCTTTCACTAGCAAGTATCATGTAGCTCTCTACAGAGTTTTCCTCTCCAAAGAAATAAATGCTTCAGTCTCTATTCCAATTAAAAAATAAACCAGAAGAATAAAAACTCAGCTCAGCCCAGCCCTCAGCCAGCAGGATTAGGGGATGCACACAGGCATCATGAGAGAAATTTCGGCTACGCAGACAATTCATCCCTGTCTGTAACACATTTTTAGCTCCCTATACAACATTAGCACTTCATTATTGCAAGCGCAATTCATTACACTGCATTTTAAGAAGGTTAAAAAAAAAAAAAAACAACAAAACAAAACACAAAGCTGGTGCAGAAAACATTCAAATATGAACATACACCTTACAGCAAGAGACTTGAAGCTTAATTTAGTTAAACAAGAATATGATTGAGGGTGATTTGAGTAGTTATACTGCATATGTTATAATATACATATGTTGTATTGCTCACTTACCAGATGAGGAAGTCATGGGTTCAAAAAGTCTTTTAATGCAATAAATTAGAGCCTTAAATGCCAAGAGCTAGATAGTGGGTCCAAGCTGTTTGAAATGAGAACGAAAAGATTGAAATTAGACACTGGAAGAAGCCATGAATTTCCCTTCTCTTAATGTCATCAGGTCAAGTGAGACAGAAAGTCTTTCCAGAGGCAAATACCAGTTGCTTTGGTTACAAACAAAAACTACCGAGTAAAACAACATACAAGCAATTGTATTGGCTGATCCCTTCTGGCCTTAGATTTCTTGAGTCTAAAACTACCTCAATTTGTGGGTTTCTTTTAGCTTTTACATTGATCTCAGGCTAAAATATAGGTTGAAAGCATGGTGAGTAGTTTTCTTTGCACCTGGGAAGGTGCAGACCTAGGATGTCTTCAAACATACGTTTGCAGACAGCTTCAGGAATCGCCCAGATTCATTCACTCTCAGCTGAACTCTGCAAAGCTCCTACACCATTTAAGTAAAGTAGCCTAATTTGAAATCACTACCAAAGAAGCACACTTTAAAGTATCCTTAAAATGATGTGCCTATTGAGAGGAAAGGCAAATTACTGGGCATCAGCCGGAGCCTGCATATCCACTCAGATACACGTTTCAAAATGGGTTTCAGCTTCCAGTGGCCCCCTGTGGAAGCCTTGCCGTGTTTTGGGGTTTGGACTGTCTGTGACCGAGTAAACTAGTAAACACACTAGTAAAACTCTAGAA
This sequence comes from Vanellus vanellus, assembly GCF_965231255.1. NCBI lineage: Eukaryota > Metazoa > Chordata > Aves > Charadriiformes > Charadriidae > Vanellus > Vanellus vanellus. Next base: position 24,197,872 of record NC_138913.1, on the reverse strand, counting down.
TTTCATTCTCCCTACCCTAAACTGAGCTCGTTTAGCAAAGTCACTGTAAAACCCCTTCTACTGTCACCACACAACAGCCTTTGCATTAAGTGTTCCATAGATTGAGAAGGGCGGCGGAGGGGGGAGTCCAGAAGAGACACATCAACTCAGCCCCATCAAACTTTTCCACCCACTGGGAGAGGTTGTTCACAGCACCCATAGCCTCACTGCAGCCTGAATCACACACGTTTCTTGCGCTTTTGCCTCCTTTGGGCCTGGAAACGGTATTTGGTGTTTAGAACCAGCCTTCATAAAACAAGGGTGCCTTCATTACTCAGAACTGACACCCAGCATGGGTGGTATCTACCTACACGTTGCCCCTTTCCAAAACAACATACAGAGATTCCTTACCCACTCAACAGACACCTGCAGAGTACCTGGAGTCTGAGACTACATTACACACATCTGAGCCTGGTCCAGGTTCTTTCTATGCTTCACAGATGAACTGGTCAGGAAACAAGTCCAGGCAGAGGGACCGCACAGCTTCTTACCAAAATCTAGGATTCTGGAGGAAGTCTCTACTGAGTAGCTGCTACTCTCACAGCAGCTGCAAGCCTCCCGCTCATTCACCGCTCCATTGAACCAGCAGTTTCTCAATAAGCCAACACAGGTTCTCAGTGAAGTCCACGACAGCAACCTACAAGCAAGCAGTGACATGCTCTTCAGGAGCTTTGGGGTGCCTGTACAGAGCGCCCAGGATGTCCTCTAGTTTCAAGAAAGCTTTACACGAACTGACACATAATTTGGAAAGCTCCTGAATGTGCTTTGTCTCAAAAAGAGGGTTATAAGACCGAAAGGGCACAACTACTCCCAAATCATACCTTACATGCCCTGCGCGGATGCACAGAAGCAGCTGCCCAGGGCAGCACTGTCATGTGGACAACAGGGACAAGCAAGACAACCAACAGGTCTACGCCACTGCTTTTCTGCTGCAGCATGTTATCAGCAGCACTTGGCTGCTTAGCAGTGACCACGCTGGCTGTCACAGAGCACCGCCAGTCCGGCTGACTCACTAACAGCAGCACAGACTGCACTTTCAATTGCTGCAGGAAGCAGGAAAAATGATTCACATCCTTTCAGCCAACGCTGAACCGGAGCGTTGTTCCAAGGCTCCAAAACTCCAGTGACAAAGGGAGTCTTCAAAATACAATGCAAAAACCCAAGATGCTGATGCTCCGTGCCTAGGAGTCTGTTCCCACCCCTGTTTCTTCCCAGAAGCACCACTCCTCTATTTGTGAAATTACAATCTACTCACCTAACTCCTTAAAAACAAACCAACCAACCCAGAAAACACCAACCAGATTCTTACCTCTCAGCTTTTTGCTAAAAGGTCTTTTGGCTGCATTTCCAGGGAGGACAAGCAGTAATACCTGTCTGCTTGCTCTAACACCTTGGAATTTATTTATTTAAAAAAAAAAAAAATAAAAGATGCAATGAAAATACTATTACATGGATGGGCCGGTTGCGACAACAACAACCAATAACATTTTGCTCTTGTACAGTTCTAGCAAGGCTTCAAAAGGAAAGAAGTATATCAGGGTTTTTTGAGGGGGGAAGAGGAGATAAAAAGAGAATTTGCCAACAAAACGCCTGTGTCTTTTGTGGGTTTATACAGTTACACACCAATTTACAGCTGTTACAGTCAATCAATTTATAGCCCAGATACAAAGAGGAAACGCTGCAAAGGAGCCGATGAAAAAGCTTTCCTATTGTCAGAGGAAAAAGGGAAGGGGACTACAGTGAAGAACTCTCATTTAGACTAACAGGGAGAGTGAATCTATAAGGCCAGAGCATTTCCTCATCCTTCAAAACTGTCAAGTCTTCCCTGAAATCAAGGCTCTTGTGGCCAGTCGCAGAACTGACTGCTGCTGAATGTAGCCAGTGGTTTCTTGTGCTTTAGTTTGAGTTATACATGAGATTGAGGTAAGAACACTCAAAGCAAGCAAAGGCTTCTCTGTTTCCTAGGTCAGACAGAGTCTGCTGCCGGACATTCCTTCCTCCATCCTCTATTCACGCAGTCTGGATTTAACTCCAGTATTCCATAAATGAAGAACTGTTCACATGCATCTCAAGGTAGGCGTTTATCGCCTAACTGGCCAATTCAGCTGAGAAAAACCATCTCAAAATTTATGTTCTGAAGTCTCCAATGACAAAAATATTATAAGACTCAGATACTGAGTGAAACACTAAGGTTCTGCATAAATAGCAAGTATTGAATGACAGACGCATACGCTCTATCTTCTTGCTTTATTTGGTCACTCAAACAGGTTTTTCTAAGTCTCATCCAACCCTGAATACTTCAGAGACAAGTTCTCCTTGGCCAGCCTAGCAATGACCAATCTGACTCAGGCACACACATGCATGTTAAATTAATAGAGGTAAATGACATGGGCCAGATGGGAAAGAAAATCTGCAAATGAACATAAAGAAAAATCAGTCGTGTAAAATACATACATCAGGAAAGAAAAGTTACATGCGTTCAAGCATTTTTTTGGTTTGCTTGTGAGTTTGCTCCCGAATAGCATGCTTCCAAGCATACTGCCTGCCTAATTTGGGAAAATGTATCCCTGCAGTGCCATTAGATACCATAGATACCATTAGATACCACATCAGGTACTTTTAAATCTTGTATGCACAAAGAGGTTGACTCTTTAGGCTGGTAATCTTACTGTTAGTTACTTTTACAATAGAGCATAGACTGCATAGGCATTCAATCACCTGGAACAAACAGGCCCTTGCCACTAGAAAACAGCCATGGGTGGCCAAGCAAGAAGGGATTTAGCTGTGGATCCCAGTTTGTTTCACCACTTCTAGGAAAACCTATCAGTTTGTGGGGAAGTCTCCAGCTAAGCGTGTTGCCTTCATCTTTACTTCATTTCTTGTTGATGAGAAACCAAAACAAAACCGTTGCTCACAATACATTCCCCCTAGAACTGCAGGAGAATCCTATGATATAATGGGGAAGACTTGGCGCTCTGGCCCAAATTAGAAGATTTTGACATCTGGTCCTTTCCGTTGCTGAAATGCATCAGTGTTCAGCCTCGCTCCATTTCCTGTTAGAATCCCACTAGTGAGCAGAGAAGTCAGGACTGTTGGAAAACAGCCGGGGAGCCTACCTGGTGCCACTGGTTTGTTTTCCATAGTGCCTGTAACCATGGCATCTGACCAGCAAGAAATACAACACACACCTTCAAAAGCGGAAGGGCTTACACTTCCCCTGTTCTTCCCCTGAAACAAAAGAATATAATTTTTTACACGTTTTGTACTTACTGGTTTTGTTTTTAGAGAACTTTAATATTAAGAAACTGTTTAGACAAAGTTATTTTATACGCTGCTTTCAATAAAGCCAAAGACGGATTCAAGTAACCCAATTACTTATTCAGGGTTCAGTTTTCAAAGACACCAAAATCTGAAGTGTCTGGACACACGATTTTGATTTGACTCAGTTTCTAAATGTTACTTTAGTGTTCAGATCTGTACCCAGGCTCTGACAATTCGGGAATGCAGCTTAGCAGAGAATGAAGGTGAACACAGCCCTTCACGGGGTTGGGTTCTACAGCTGTAGCTTCTTTTGCCAAAAGCTCAACACATCACTTTTCTCTCTCTTCCTCAATTCCCCGCCCACCCCCACCCCCCACCCCCACCCCCTTCCCGCTAGACACAGGGCAATTCCAACCTTCCCTGTTTTGACAACTTTCTCATTTGTTATGGTCACAGCTCACGGAGGCACACAAACTTTAACCCTGTGCCTTCCTTCTGTGTCTGTATTTTAACAACTCCCCATCTCCATTGAAACAAACTGTTCCTAAAGGTCCAAATATCAACATGACTCAAGAGACATTTGTCTTCGTCCCTTTCTCAAATTCTCTGACAAGAAACCACTACACCTCACCCAAAGAAAGATTAAATGGTGTTTTGCTGTTGATAAAACTATTTTTAAAAAGGTAGTGTTAAGCGATTTCAAAGAGGAGGCAGTGCCCTTTGGAACTGTGCTATTATCCTCTTCCTCCAATTCTTTCACAAAAGTCACAAACCAGAGTGCAACGACCCAAATGTTTCCAGAGCAGCAAACTGTCACCTTCTATATATAGCCCAGGTGCCACCGTTCAACCCTAACCTTATCTAGGAGGCTCAGAGGTATGGAATACATGATGCTTGGAAGGCTGTGGATACATTTAATTACAGCAGTTTACTCACAGCGAGTTTTGGCAATCAGCTTGGAGTCACTACTACGTGCGTTGATAAAGTCCGCAAAGTTTGGGGAAGGCTGGTAGCATCCATACTCCTGGGAACACTCCTGCAGGACAAATCATATAGATTTCTCTCTCTCACACCCTCCTCTCAATTGAGAAACAAATTTTATATCTGAAAGTTTTAAAAATCTTCTTTGGAAATGCTTGAATAAGCAAGTTAGAGTGTATAAACCAACTAAGTGATAAATACCATTTATAGACACTTTAGAGCGCACTGCTGCGATTCCTGGACCTAATTTACTGCCGTCTCATTCAGACACATGGAAGATTTACATTACAGTGGCCAAGATATTCCGGCCCTCCTCTGCATTACTTCAGTTTGTCCCCTCGGAAGGCACTAAGGGCAGCGTCACTGTTCAACAACTTCCTGAGCATTTGGACCCTTTGATCCTGTCAAATGCATTCAAAAAGACTCTTACTCATTATGCTGACAACAGTGGCTTTACAGGTAAAGTTAACACCATAAACTTCACAGGCCTATCAACACTAAATTAGGTGACAGAGGCAGTCATATATCACTTCATCAAACTAATACTATCAGTGAGTGAAATCTGTAAAACTATTGAGAGTATGTAATCTGGTTCAACCATTCTGTTGTGAAATTGATTCAAGACTATCAATGGTTTACTCAGATTAGGACATAGACACCTTTATTTTACTAATGTGTGAGCTAACAGACTATCAGACAACCTTTATTTAGAAAAACAAAAACAAACAAACAAATCAACCACAAAAAAAAACCAACCAAAAACCACAAACAAAACCAAACAGGTTTTCCTCAAAAATCTAAACCAGAAATCCCTGAAAAGTCTATTCTTTAAATTTAAGACTAAAGCATCACCTCATAATGGCAGAGTACATGCAGGGAAGGGATTTCAGGTGAACTGGTGGGAATAATAAACCAATGTTGTATGTAAGTGCTTTCATAATCAGGCCTTTATGGTTGATCTCATTTAAATTCACTGCTCATGTAAGGCAAGGTAATTATTATTAAAATATTAAATACACTGCCTGACTACTTCCAAAGCTTTAGGAGCCTCCATTCAAAGTTTGGTAACCATCTTTTTATACACATAGCTAAAGACAACGGAAGAATTTCATAGTTTTTTACATGATGTGGGAATCCTTCATTGTTCCCATATGATTTCAGCACTTACAAATTTCAACAAAATTCTGAAATATCTATATATTTGGATGTGTCTCTGAAATGAGGGGAGGCAAAAGAGAACTCCAAGGCAACCAACAGTGAACAAAAGTCTGCCCGCCTTCAGCCGCCTGTAGGGCAGCAGAGTTTCAGAAGAGGAATGTATCTTCCTAGAAACCAGATCTGAACAGAAGGCACTGCTCCCCATCCTCCCCTGCCCGCCCGGCCCTGCACCGAGCAGCTGGGACAAAGTCTTCACTATTCACAGGCAGGCAGCAGCTCTTCAGAACACAAAAAAGGAGGGGCTTGTAAAGACAACTGCATATAGACACTGGAAATAACTCTTGACGGCCACATTCTTCACATTGTCACTTCTTTGTGCATTGTGTGCACCATATGCTTTTTTGTTGCAATACTTAAGATGCTGCTTTTGGCCCCAGGCGGAGCATCCCTGGAGCTCGTGGAGCTCAGTTCGAGGGCTGCAGTTGTTACCGAGCCTTCCACGCCACTCCAGAGATCATCTTGCAGCCAGAGCTGTTTCAGGTCATTCTTGGGTTTTCGATGTCCCGATGCAGACACATAGTTTTTGTTCTTCAATTCCATTATTTCCTGGAGATTTTTTTTTTTTTCCTGGTAAATGAAAACCTCATTTAGCCCAAACAGGAAGAGAAACATTCCTAGTAGATAGTTATTACATTGCACAATAAAAGAATACAACAAAGTTCACTTAAATACCATCTGATACTAAAATATACTGGTTGGTATAGTAAATTACACATGTTCTGTTGCTGCAAAAGAAAAATAACAAGATGTTATTTTATTTCTTAGAATTCCATATTGCTGTAGAAACAAAGTACTTATTTTAGGAGTCTAGAAGCAACACTACTTCTGCATTGCAGCTCCTGCCACTCCTCATTACTTAGTACAAAGAAGTTGGTCTGTGATCAAATTAAGCATTTTCATCACAAACCTCTGGTTTTACCAAATTTAGAAATGCAACGAACCCATGAAAATGATTCCTACAATGTGGAAAGATACATTTGTCAGTATTCAAAATTTAAACTGGAAGGGAGGTGGGGGAAGTTTAACACAAGCACAAGAAAAGCGCTAAGCCCAATTTATGAATCAGCTTCAGCCTTTATATGTTCCAGTAATTTTGTATATGTTCCCAACCAAAATGCAAACACTTAAAAGGCAGAGAGATGCAGTCAGTAGGAGCACAAGTCACAGCATACAGAAGGGACTGATGGTTCAGATTAAACCTTTAGTACAAATGCCTGTGTACAACCCATACCATGGATGTGGCTCTTACCTGGGAAGTTGAAAGCACCAAGTCTGTCTTGCCCGGGCCCCGCAGAACTGAGCCATGCTAGTCCCAGCGCTCATCTAAATCGGAGCAGGTAAGCACAGGCCACCCAACCCTTCTTCTGCTTCCTGCAGCTAAGAAAATTAAAGATTAAAGAAATGCATTTGCTAAATTTATCCAGCACTTGTATGATTGGGTTCCTGGGTTTTCTGGTTTCTAGGTTTGGGTTTCTTTTGTTTCCCCTATGCAAAAAGGGGCAGGATTTCAAAGGCAGTCAGCTAGGGACAACAGAAGGGAGAGCAGTAGACCTTACCTTAGGGAAGCAATGGCCAAATACATTAGAAAAAGAGAAGTACAGCCAACACTCCCTTGGACAGAAGTAGAGTTTTTTTAAGTTGACAGTGCAACAGCAACACAAGTGGTTTACTTTTAGACCATTATAACAATGTAAAGAGGGCAATAAATTCACTACACTCATCTTATTGTATTAATACAGACTACAAAGAGAAAAAAAAAAAAAAAACACACCTTAACAAATCCTGGAATATAAGGAAATTCTAATCCATCCTTAGATTTGTCTCCCTTTGTCTAGTTAAAACAACAAATGACATGCAAAGCAGCATGGCCCCCTAAGGCTGATGGTGTAAGGGCCTCCCCCACCCCCCCCCCAAGCCATCTACCCCAGCTGCAGCAGGTGCTCCAGAACTGCCTCACTATTAAATTCCCCATTCTGTATTACACAGAAATCATTGTACCCATCACTGGAAATGCACCACAGTTATGCCACAGCACCTGCTCATTGTGCTGAAAACAGTTCTGGGTTGTTTTATTGGGAATTTTTTTGGGGGGTGGTTGGTTGTTTTGGTTTGGCTTTTGGTTTTTGTTTTCTTAGTTTGTTTTGTTTTGTTTGGGGGGGGGGGGGGGACATGTTGGTTGTTGGGGTTTTTTGTTTTTGTTTTTATTACAGGTGTAAACACAGGCCCCATGAGCACCACCAGAAACAAAGGGCCCGCCGCCTGAACTGCTCTTTCATAGTGCCTCAGGACACTGGAGCTCTTTTCACAATGTGTTCTTCAGCTAAAAAGCATTTTCTTTATTAGTGAATGGCAAGTGTTTTCATACTTCCATATTGTCCTCTAACATTAAACAGTATTCAAGTGATGCCACAGCAGTTTCTTTTTGTATATAATCCAGAGCCAGAAATACTGTAGAATGAGACCCCATCACACACACCCCCATTGCACGTGGCAGCCTGATGTACCTCAGATTTTTTCAGCAGATGCCAAGAGAAATACCCATGATTAAGAGTTCAGTTGTCTCAGTTTCTACTCAGTCTTATACTTCTTTTCCACTTTGGAAGCCTAGCTGAAGTTCTTTTGTGGTTTGGGGTTTGTTTTGGGTTAGGTTTTGTTTGGTTTTGTTTTTTTTTTTTTTGGAAGGGTGTATTAAGTTGCACCAGTGAGGAATACTGACAAAGTTATATACACATTGTATACCATCCCTAAAAACACTGTCCTTTTCCACAGCTCCAAAGAAAAAGCAGATGATCTGTTCATTACCTCATTTAATAGATCAAATATATTTCTCAAGCTCCTAACCACTTGTGGGCAAGTCAACATCGGAATTTATGGAAATTACACCTACAAACATAATTCTCCTTTTAAGTCATCTGTTTGTCACTTTGCCAGAAGCATGCAACTCATTTCACCACGTTCTTTGAGTCAGAGGCTTATCAATGCATTATGTTCTTTCCACCCTTATGAGACAGACAAAAGAACAATCAAGGATCTTTATTCTTAGTAAGGAGAGCATTTTTTTTTTCCTCCAAATTCATAACAGCTCTTAAGCAGACTAAAATCTGATGCTTTTCAGTAGTCCATTTCCCTTGCCCAAGCAGAAAGTTTGTATTTCCATGCAGTATCATTGAGCCAACAACTGTTCATTATAAATTTTCTTATCATCTTATTCGAAATGCAAGCCACGGATCTTGCCCTTTACATCAAATAGTGTCAGAGCAAACCCAACAGCCCCAAAATACAAGAAGCTGAGCAGAGGAAAAACAGGGGTGGCAAAACTGCCAAATATAATCACAGGACACCAGTGACGCCTAGGGGCTACTGAGGAGGGAGGAACTCTGACAAAGACCGTTCCCAGCAGTTCAGCAGTGTAAAGCAAGCCATTAACTTTGAGGGCTGACAGAAGGCACATCACCAACAAGGAGTACATGAATACCTGAAGCCATATTTAACTCGTACTCTTATTACATTTATAACTGCAAAAAATTACCAGAAGCAGAAATATCTGTGAAACATTACCTGGTAATTTATTGCATCACCAGCACTCGAGTTCTCCAAATGTCATAAATCAATTATCAAAAGTGATATCCAAATGCTGGCACAATACCTTCTCTACTGCGTTGCACAGATACCCTGTATACGTGCATGACACCCAGATCTGTAGTTCTGTAAACTGCTTCATCAATACATCTCTCCTCTGCATATTTAGCTAAGCAAGGAACCAAGGCTTAGTAGGACAAAACTGTTTTCAGACATCACATACACAGAACTGCTAATGTATTTAGGGTCAATTCAGAAGACTTCAAAGGGACTTGGATGGTGTGTTGAACAAGCATGCTTTGAAATGCATGTCTCGGCAACAGCGCACAACACTTCAATTCTACCACTGGTGTGAAGGCAATTCACCTGCGTGGTGAACTGTTTTGTGGTACACCACCACCTTGATTTTGCAGCTCACAGAAATATCTGGGTTCTTCATGACCAAACTAGGGTTTGCACTAGCTTGTTCTGGTTTAAAAAAAAAAACAAAAAACCCCAACAAAACACAAAGCTCTCGTGGAAAAAAAAGACCTAATGAGGGTCTCGTAACATGAATACTTCCTAAACTGGAGGGGTGGTCCAAAGCAGCATCCCACACCCACTAAACTGCATCACTGCTCAAAGAAAGAAAATAGAAACCTTCAAGCCTCCCCACTTTCTCCACTCAGAGTAAAAAACAAGAGCATCACCAGGAAAGTACTCTAGCTGGACGAGTTTCAACAATCTTCAGAAAACATGACACTTCACACGGTGACAGAAGACCAATAATCACTGTATAAAACAAATTCAAGAGGCATAACTGGAATTCTCTACCTCTAAGCTACCAGCATAAAACCACAGAGTGCTGCAGGAGAAAAGGTATCCATAGCTGACATTAAAGAAAGCAAAAAGGACAATATGTCTTGTGGTGGTTTTGAAGAGCAAACACAGAGAACCCAGCTGCATACACTCTTCCAGGTAATAAATTTGTACACGTTTTCAGAACGACTAGTCAATATAGAGATTCAGTCTTCCATTTGACCACTAAGTTTACAGGTCAGACAAGCTGGCAACAATTTTACTTCAGGACAGTGCCCCACAACTAACTTCATAGCTTGCAAGTTCTTCAGTTTGAAATACCAGTTCACATACTGTCAGTAATTCATACATTTTTTTTGCTTCTTACATGGAGTAGAAGGCTCAAGGAACAAAAAGGCAACTAAAAATATATCTGTTTTATTTACCAGTTTTCTAAAAAGCAAAGTCATAAAAATTAGTCACAAGTGGCAAAACCAAAATATATTGCACAGTGTACAGAAAACATCGTTGACATGTTGACAAAGTGTCATCACAAATAAGTCATCTTACACCAGTTTGGAAAAATTACAGCTTCAGAATCTTATCTGTAAATGGAGGCATGTAGATTTAAAGTTACAGGAAAATATTTTAATACCACCCTGTAAATGCAAACACTTTAAGGATGCAAGATTAAGTCCATAAGTAAGCACATCCACAAAATGCTCTAAATATACTTTTCTCTTCCTTTCACTAAGTTACAGTTACAAGATGGTCACTGAAAAAAAATAAATGAGAACAAATAATAATAATAAAAAAACAAAAACAAAACAAAAAAGCATGCTAAAGCAAAGAAGTTCAAAGTGGTTGAGAATTCCCTGAAAATAATTTGTATAATTATGATGCGCTCCTTTTATATAAAGCTTTTATTTTTCCCGAACCCCGGTCCAATTGAAGCTATTTCTGTTTACAAGTAAAAATGGAATATATTTAATACGTTGGTATAGCTGCACTGCTCCATTTATGATTAAAACATTTAAAACATCAGACCTGAACACCAACACTTTAAAATTTTTCATTCAGCTTATATTTACATATATTTAAGTTTGACCTTGCTAAGCTATTAAAGACAGGAATCAGATCTTGCTGAGTAGTGCTTCACACTACATTTAAGATACTTATTTTTCAAATTGTGATTCAACTTGATTCACAAGTCCACACACACTGCTATCTGCAGAACCTGTCTCCAATGCAAATTTCCTCATGACACTGTCCAATTAATAACTAATTACACAAATTATTTCTTCCACTAAGCAAATACCAGTCACTTTTGCATGTTTTTGGTGATGTCAGATCTAACTTCACATCCTCTTTGCATACAAAGAGAAATATTTTTATAGAATGAAAATAACCTTACGTTTCAGTGAATAGAAATGTTATCCTAATTAAAAAAGAAATGCTTCCATGAAAAATATTTTAAGACAAACACAAAGTTAATTGAATTTCTCCATGTTTTTCACCCCAAGACCTACAACTGACATCTAGCAATACTGCAATTAAATGTCCTTTAACTAATCAATATATTAAAGTTGCTCTTCTGTGTTCTCTTCCCACATCCAACATGTATAAACAGCACAAAAACATAAAGTACACATATTCAAGTCAATACAATCTCAGAGGCATTAAATTTAAATCCTTTACAGCAAAGGATTCCAGCCACGCTAAGTTTTTGATTATGCAATTCAAATAGAGTAAAAGTCAGCACTATTCCCAAAATCACTGTTGGTTTTTTTTTTTAATAAGACCTATCTTCAAATGACAAGAAATGTCTAATCCTCTCTTGCCACATCCAAGTTTGAGGTTTGTTTAGCCACACAGGAAAAAACATGATGGCTGACCTCCTGACAGAACAAATCAGATATAAAGGTTAAAGTTTTACCAAGCTTTGTGTAACGGTCACTGGAGCATACACAGTCATCCTCTGTGGTCTTAGTTTTAAAATCTTTAAGCATAAAGATTTCTTGTGTATAAATTCTCAGAAATGATGCTTCAAGGTAATAAATAGTTCATAGTATTGCAGCGTCTGTTTAAATAAAAGGCTACAGAGTTGTCAGCACTCATCTATACTTTCTTACGCATTCACATAAGTATTTTAACCCACGACAATCTTACAAAATTAGTTCAACATTTCTCTTTAGATAAAAGACATTCCTAAATTCAAAACTATAGGAAACAAACAAAGAGGATGGGATCAACTGGTATAAGAAGGGTACGTGTGAACTGATTTGCTTGGAGGTTATTTCTTCTACTAGACCGGACCACTTAAAATATTAAGAACAATGCTAAAGAGCCACTAAGCAAAATTGCTAGAACAATTTATAACCCTGAATCATTACCAAAGGAGATTTGAAGAACTGTATGTACGTAAGGGGATTTTCAGTATTCATTAACCCGCTCTACAAAAAACAGTAGGCGTCAATGAAAGTTTCTACAGTTTATAAACAAATACTTGAGGCATATAAGTGCAAAATATAAGTCTTTCTTTTTTAAAGAAAAGCTATACCATCTTCAACAATGTCCTTACTGGGAAGAGATTGCCACCATTTAAAAAGAGATTCATTCACAAATGACTCTTCTCAAGCAAGAAAAACACATTTGTTTTTAATGAATCGGATTCATCTTGCTAGATACAAGATTAAAACCTTTATGAATCATCACTGTAGTTTTGAAGCAGCTTTGAAAACAACAGGCTCAAAGGCTATGTTTGTTCTTCACTGACTTGACTCAGGGAAACCAAGTTATTTTCCCCACTGTCTTCAATCATTTCATTAAGGTCCATTTCATGGATTTCTTCATCATACGATGTATAAAAATTGCTCTGTATATTGTCCTCACAAAAAATACATTCCTAAAAACAAAAGAGAAAATTACAGAAACACTCACAAGTCAAAGAAAAAAAAAAGCTTTTCCAAAACAGTCCATTTGCATACGATCCCTGATTCCAAGGAAACCCTTCCATCTGTGCTTCAACTACCAGATATACTCCACTCCCTAACTTTCCCACACACAATCATTTTATATCTTGCAGTGAATCAATACAGGTACTTGAGAACTCTACTGGAAGCAGTTATGTCATAGATCATTTATAATGCTGCCATTTTACATGCACTTCCAATCACCTTTTCCTCCATTTGACTGCTAACCCTGCAGTAATATGTTCATGTCAGCTGCAGTGCTTAAGAGACTGAAGCAACCGTACACTTACACAAGTCCGATACTATAGTATTAACATTGCAGTAACATTAACACCAGGATTAGGATTCCACTGCAATTCTGTTACACTGACTTGAAATACTCGTGTGCAAGAAGAGCATCTGCACTTGATAACTTAAGTGCAAAAAAAGCTACAAATAATGGAAACCTTAAGGAAAAGAGAATACGATCAGGTATTTGTGTGCAAATAATTAAAATACACAGACAACAAATAACAATGATTTTTTTTTTTTTTTTGCTTTTCAAGCCATTAATCCACTTGGAGAATCAAGGCAGAGATGATTCTGCACAAGACGTCTGATAGAAAAATAGGAAGAGTGTACTCCCATTAATTTTGTACTTTCCAGAAAGCAATGGGCATAAATTTCTGCACACAAAACAGATTTTTATGTAGTGAAGTTTCTGGCTTTATTGATAAAAGATTTCAAATAGATAGACAGAAAATTAGAAATAAGAAGGACATTTCTTATACTGTATTCATCACTACTTTGACTTTCCCATTGGAAAGAAGACTTACGGTAAATTAAATCAAGCCAGAAACCACCGCATGGAAGTTTGAAATAATATTTTTCTCTATGTAATTGACCAAGCTTTTATAGCAACAGGAATGGAAGAGTCTAACATAGGCAGCTAATAATTTAGCACTGTTAGGCATGCAAAAGTAACGGACTCATTTAAACTTACGGAATTAGCAACAGTTTTTGGCAGTCCACCTTGCTGGATCCATGGATGAACTTCAATAAGCTCTCTTTTTTGTTCTTCTGTAAATTTTGGCTGTAGTTTCTGCATTTGCTTTAATTTCTGCTTATCTTCTTTTAAAACTGTTTCCAAATCTCTAAAATAAAATGTATTTAGAAATTGAGCTTCAGCTGTTTCTGGGCTTTATGCCTATATAAGGTTACACTGTCAAATACTAACATTTTTAAAGACTATTTTTGTTCTGGAATGTTAGGCTTACAAAGCTTATATTGGAAGAAAATTAAGTGTGGTTATTTCAGCAGCTTTCTGCATTTGCAGACAACTTTAACACAACTCTGCTGGCTCACTCTCTTTTCAAATCCCATCAGTGAAAAGTTTTCTTAGAGGTATTCAGGCAGCACCACTGGTGAAACCACTAAGAACCCCAGTTTCCCTCTGCTGTTGCTGCAGTAAGTTCCAAGTTCCCCTTCACCAGGAGGACAACCCAAAACAGACACTAAATGCACATGAGATACTAAAGCAGAAGCAAGATATGTTAAAGAAGGTCATCAAGAATGGATTAAACTTCAGGACTGAGAAAGAGAGATTTAGAAAACGCAGCTCTATTTCATTAGCCAAAATTCTCTCTCCCCACACAATACCTCATCTTGATTCAGAAACTTAAAAAAAAAAAAAAAAACACACACCCACACACCACACCAAACATTTACAAGTTGTATACCATTATAAAAAGATGACAATAGAAAGCAAGTTCCAAGAAAACCAGTACTGTTTCTGTTCCTTACAGCATACCTAAGAACAGATTGGCTTTACGTTTTTCCTCTTGGGCAACACGCTCTGACAGTGAGCTTAACTTCTTATCACAATATCCTGTTTTAGATCTACTATGTTCTCTTTGGCAGGCTTTGCTACTCTTACAGTCTACTGGAATTCCCATCTACGGTTGTCAACCCTTCAGGGTACAAAAACTGAGAAATGCCAAGGTATTTTTAAATCTAGGGGAAAATTCTAAAGTTCTTATGATCTGTTCTCTATTTTTTTCCCCCATCATCCCTGTGCTTCTGCATTCTGAAAGCTTGTTTTCCTTCCCTTTTAAGAGGCTTGTCTTTACCAAAGCTTCCCATTCCTTTCAAAATACCATTCACTGCTCCCAAGAAATATAAACAAGAAGATTAAAATACCTGCAGACTTGCCATGCCCTCTCCCCCTACATCTGCTCTTTGCTACTGACGCAGGGATTTTTTTTATTATTTTTTTCACAGAATCACAGAATTTTCAGAGTTGGAAGGGACCTCTAGAGATCATCTAGTCCAACTCCCCTGCTAAAGCAGCATTGCCTAGAGCACATTACTCAGGACTGCATCCAGGCGGGTCTTGAAAATCTCCAGAGAAGGGGACTCCACAACCTCCCTGGGCAGCCTGTGCCAGTGCTCTGAAATGAAGTTTTTTCCTATTAGAAACCTTATGATTTTTACCTTCTACTTCCTTGTCTTATTTGAATGGGAAGTTAACCCAGGGAAAAAAACCCATAAGGCAGAGAATGCAGATACCATTGAACGTGGGATCTCAAGGACAACAGCCAGGGAGTACAGATTTCCCATGCTACAGACCATCATTAGATCTAAGCATGCTTGCCAGGATTTATTAATCAGACTACAGGACTTCTAGGTAAGTAGTTACAAATCACTAACTATAAAATAGCTTCAAAAAAATATAGTTAATTTCAACTCAGGTAACTGATCTAAAAATACAGGTAAGCATAATCAAATAGTTTTTACTTTTTGAGAGCTTCTTGTGTAGTATACAAAAAACATAAAGGAAGCAAGAACTCTTCATGACACTGAGGGAAACTTTAAAAACAGTTTACTTCTATGGAGACAGAGATTTTTATATATATATATATATATATATTTACATATACATATATATACACACACACACACACCCCTTTCCTTTTGCACACCCCACTCCCCCCAACATACATACAGTTCATGAAGGACTACGACATCAGAATTACCTTGAAGGTATCTGGTAAGTCATCATAACAGTGTCATCTGTATTTGCCATCAAAAGCCATATAGGATCCTGAAGGACATATTTAATGAAGTGCTCACTTTCTTCTATTTCTGCCTTCATTTTGGTTTTATGATGATTTTCTGAAGAGTCAATACTCCCGAAGTATTTGCTAGTATGACTAGTTTCACTACTACCTTTAAAAAGAAATTTAAATTTTCATTATAAATTGTCAAATGCATAGATTAACTGAATGCTTTTGAAAATAGAGAAGATTAAAAAGAGAATCAAAAGTATAAATACAACCACTATTTTATTTCATTTTTTAGACAGAGGGAACTTCCACCCCTAAGTTACAGCATCAATATTTTTAAAACTCAAACTCTCAAGCTAAGTCTCCATTAAATTTCAACAGAACAATTATTACCCAAATTAAAAACTCTGAAATGAAACATGAAGGAACACATTATTTTCTTTTTGTTATTGTCATACCTACTTAATATCTTAATGGCTGTTTTACACACACATAAAAGAGGTTCTATACTGTAAATCAAGCACAATAGAAAAACTTTCATGTTATGTCATAAAAAAAGAAATCAAGAATAAACTATGCAATGAGGATTAAAGACAACAAAGGTTTTTTACATAAAGCAATTGATGTTCAAGTGGTGTTTGCAATATCTCACTCTCCAACTCTTCTAAAATGCTGAGAGTACTCACTGCCAGTGTTACCTGTTCTGCTTCCAGACATGCCGCAGCCATTGGATCCAGACCCCAGAGACTCAGCAGCTGCAGATACACCACTCCCTGAAGAAGCTGAACCAGTGCCTGAACATGCATCTTCTTGAAGTAAAATGTCAAGCAGGACACTAGACATGGAAAGCGCATCACTATTTTGAGCATCCATTGGAGATTCAGCCTAGTGATAAGAAGAGGGAAAAAAATAAAATTAAAAAAAAAAAATATCAAACCGAAAGCCCAAAATGAAGGCTATTTCATTATTAATAATTTACATTTAGTATTAATCCATTTCACTTTATATTCTAATATGTCTACACAGTTATTCAAAGACAGGCAACTACCAATAACATATGCCAAGACCAAGTGAGGAATAATGAAGTGGACTGGTAGACAAGTGGTCCTTCAGTAAGACTGGTATTTCAATTCAATTTCTCCTTAAAAAAAAAAAAGATAGTTTAGTGAGGAAGTAAGGCATTTGCTTTCAGTTTTGACAGCCCCTATCATCTTCGATGAGTCAGAATTTACCCAAGCCACCTAAGGCATACTAGTAGTTGCTCCTACTATAATCTACCTCAGAGATTTGCATCAACAGTCCATCACTGTTTCTACTCTCAACGCACGATGAGAAAGAAGGTGTTCCAGATGCAAGCTTCCTAGGTAAGATAATTTATTTGTATGCCTTTAAGGGAAAGAACATTAACTACGCTGATTTCTAACATAAGCAAAACCTCACTGCAAGTCAGTTTGAAGATTAAACATTAGAAATTATGGTTGATAGAGCCTAGCAAAATACATAATAATGGAAAGAACTAGCTTTATCCTTAAGGCATTCCTGAACAAATGCCCATATTGTCCTCATTTTCCAGTAAGTGATGAGGAAATTAGACAAAGCTACATTTTTCAGGTTTCTAAAGAACAGGAACTAACAGTTGCCAGCAAATTGTTACTATTATGTTTTGTTATCGAGCTTCTTTTAATCCAGCAGACGCATCTCAGAGCATGCTGTAAGTTACAGACTGTCACAGGTGCAGTGTTACACCACAGCACAAGTCATAAGTCCTTAGAGATAAGATTTCAGAGATATGTAGTGCACAGAATACATTAATTCAAATATGGCACTGGATGCATATATCCCTGAAAATTTCTCTGTAAGTGGCATCTGCAAGACTAGTATGATAGAGATTTTTTTTTTTAATGAAAATCAAATGTATTTTTTTCTTGAAATTAGGAGATAATGTAATAACAGAATGTGGTAAGTTTTTGCACTGTATCCATCAAGTTTGGAAGTTTCTCTAGAAAAACATAGATATAACAAAATCTATTTCTCTCTGTTCTCCCTCCATTCTTTCCCCTTAAGGATCAATATCAAGAATGTTAGGTAAAATAAATCATCCTGAAACTATCTTGGGAGAAAAGTATAACAGGGAGATAGAAGTGTGGGGAACAAGCATTTTCAGAAGTTATTCCTTCCTCCTTCTTTATAACTTCTAATGTAAATACATGCTTTGTACACTGGGTGATATACAAGTAATCTAATCAGCTGCTAGCATCAACACTAACAATGTTTTTTATTGATTACTTACAATAGTTTAGATCTCAGACATGCCTAAAAGTAAAAGCCACCCCTTCCAATGCCTGCTTTCCTTTTATCAGCAGCGACCCCAGGTTCTGCTCTGTAAGGGCACCATTAGATGCAGAGACCAGTTACAAACCACAGTACAAGAAAAGTGGGAAGGAGCCATTCTAAAAGATTTAGGTTGCAACCCCATCCCATCAGTGACTTAGCATTTACAAAGATATTCTATGGCGCCTTTAGAAAACGCTAATATTAGTCTACGTATTTATGTCATAGAAACCTTTACAAACATATTACTCCATCTGAAGTTTCTGTGAGGTTATTTGTTAAACCAATTTTTCAAATTTGAATTAGCTAGGAAATAAAAACCCTGAAGCTACCAAATAGCTCAGCATAGTTTTAATGCACCAAAAATGAAAGAAAAATAAAGTTATGGTCTGCAAGTAATAATTCATTCCTCCTTTACTTTGGTTGCTTGTTTGTACACAAAGATGCGATTTTATTTTAAATCAGCTTCTGCAGACCACTTATAGATTATTTCCTCCCTCCACACAAATTCACTAGCCCAAAAATTTTTGCTAAAAATAAAGTGCTCATATTATTTTAAATCTATTTCAGTGCTTTTCAATGGGCTTATCCATATTAATTTTTTTTTTTTTTAAAAGTGGAACAAAACTGTTTCAAGCTATATTTCCAAGCTTCCTAGTATAATTTTTAGAAGAACAGCAGCAAGGTGGTTTTAATTCTAAATGATTGGATTTCATGTTTTATTCAGTCCGCTGAAGTCTGAATTTACTAACTACTAATTTTGAGTCCATCTCCTGGCATTATATTGACAGATTGCTGTTCATCATTAAAGAATAGGTCCCACAAACAGAAGAATTGAAAACAATGTAGCAGAGACAGGAAAACAGGGGCAGGGGAAACCATTTTAGGCACCTCTACAACTTCAGATATGTTGAAGAATGTGAAGACTTTAAAAAAGAAACAAACAAAAAAAACAACACCAAACTCCCAAACCCATCAGCATACTTACTGGTAAGGATCCCTTTCCACTACAGTTATCAGTTGTGATGATTTTGCCTGTGGCTCCTTCCTCACTTAAAGCTCCATGTAAACCTGTGGGAGCTCCACTTTCAGCAGTTTTTGTGGTTTCTTCTAACTGTAGAAGATTCAGAGGAGAACTGCACCTTGACTGGAACAGAGGTGGCGAAGCTTGGTCTTGAGGACCCACTGACTGTGGAGTGCAGGAACGGGATGGCTCATTCCGTGGCTCTGTGACAGGAACCTTTTCACTCTCTGCTGGTGGATTATAATGGAATGGCTGTGCTGGAAAAAACGCCTGTTGTGGGAAAGGGCTGGGTGTAGCAAATGGTGGCTGTGTCGGAAATACTGTCTGTGAAGAGAAAGCGGAATGGGCAGGGAAGTTGGGTTGGCTGTGGTAAAGCGTTTGAGGTAAGTTATTGTTCATCTCTGGGTAGACATAGTTGGGGAGCACAAGAGCTACAACAGGTGTCATGAGGGGTGCAGAGAACTGGGATGGTTGCATAGGGCAAGTATTTCCAGAGTCCGGCAACTGATTAAAACCAG
The DNA here is from genome assembly GCF_965231255.1 of Vanellus vanellus. NCBI lineage: Eukaryota > Metazoa > Chordata > Aves > Charadriiformes > Charadriidae > Vanellus > Vanellus vanellus. Next base: position 24,178,128 of record NC_138913.1, on the reverse strand, counting down.
AGAGTGAAGTCTCAGGAGCTGGTGGTACAGTCCCCGCTGCTGGGAAAACAGGAAGTGGATATGCAGGCATAACAGTGGGAAAAGACATTGCTGAATAGCTCGCTTGTGACGTGTCTGACGGTGACCAAGCAGTAGTATTTAAACCTTGAAGAGGGAACCGATGGGGGAATTTAGTTCCAGAAGTTGTACTGTCTGAAGACTCCTGTGGTTTAATGCGCTTTGATTTTCTGTTCTTTCCACTTTTCTTCCAAGGCTGTTCTGTTCCCGAAGTGCCATTTCTTTGTCCACGGCCACCTGCAAAAAAAAAAAAAAACCAAAACAACAAACTATCAGGAAGGATCCTACTTGCAATCTGATGTATCCCTTTCACCTTGTCATCCCTAAAAGTTGCTCAAAACCACAGTTCTGGACTTAGCCTACCCAAATGGAAGCATTTGGGAAGGGGTCGGGTTCACTTTTACCTCTAGCATAAGAGTTGAGCTAACTGGGCAATGAAAACCATGCTGACACACCATGGAAGAGGATAGTAGTGGATCAATTCAGGCTCAAATGTGTCACCCAAACAGCACAAAGCTGCAAAACAGTGGCTCCCAGAAGGGCAAACTTCTAATTACTCCAGCAATTACAATGAAAGCAGAATGGGACGTGACTGAAAGCATTTCTAGAGAGTTAAGGTCATGCAGGTCCACAATTGAAAACATGAGGAAAGAAGCAAAACGAGAGAAAGTACACAAAGAAAATAATTTCCTGAGGGGAAAAAAAAGCATGCTACCTTTACAACCTTATTTTAGAAGTCTGCACCAAGCAATGCTTCCCTAGGCAAAGGGTGTCGGTTCATCCCATTACAGACACGAGGAAATCCACAAAATGTCTTCTGGCACTAAAATCTGCTCAAAGTTTTAGTTTGTCTAAAGCTTATTTAGATAGGCTGAAAGTTTATCAAGTATAAAGAACGCAAGGGGACTAAAGGGCTCTAGAACAGGTTCCTAAATCAACAACCTGCATAACTATTAAATAAAAAATGAAAGATAAGAATCTGAAAAAAATGCTTAACAGTGTCTACTTCTGTTCCAAGTCAAGTCAGGACTGAAATGGGAACAAAGTCAGATCAGTATCAACCACTTCTGAAAATGCAATCCGGAGTTCCTAGTCGTAATAAACAATCTCACTATTATGGCTAGTCTGTTCCATTTCCATGCCACCGATCACATTATTAACATAAAGGCAACCAAACAATTATCAGATTTCTTCACTGATTAGACAATAGTGGAATGGGAGAAACTGGATGTAAAAGAAAGGGGCTAAAATCAAAACAAAACCACAAACCTAAGAAGAGACAGATGAAAAGACAGAAAGAAAAAGCAAGGGAATACAAGGATACAGTAAAGCAAACATGCTAAAGCATATTTTTTGTCCCTTGAAAGTAGATGCATGACAGTAATAGTATAGTGAACAGACAGAATTCAAAATGTTACTCAAGTGTCAGTTATTACATTAAAAGCTATATTCTACTCTTAATCTTCAAACAAGACTTATCAGAAAGAATTTTTCTGTGGACTTCAAAAATAGCATGCAACTGTCACTATTCATAGTGGCCCCCACAGTACAGCTAAAAATGGAAGTGCCCTCTCAACAGGATGTACTTCCTATATAAAAACAAGTTTTATCGCAAAAACTATTGCCATACCACGTTCACCAGGCCGTCCTTTTGGTTTATCTTGTAAGTAGTAATTGCAGTGGGACTGAAAAATATTAAATCTCTTGATTTCTTTAAACTTATTCAAAAAGCTCTGCTCCTCCTTTTGCGTATGCACTGCAAGGACTTCCTTTGTAAGTCCCAGTTTTTTGAATGGTTCCTTTTCTTGATTTACATGTGCAGAGCTAGATGGAGGGGCAAGAAGTTGGCCATCTAAGAGTTCTGCTCCACTTGGACCATCTTCTATCATTTCTACAGAAATAGGAGGAAAAAAATAAATCAAGATGAAGTAAAGAAAGCTTTGTATATGCATTTTTAAGCTATTACAATTATGTAATAATATTGCTGTAAGTTTAAGATACAAATTCTGTCCCTGTTTATTCCACTTCCACAGGAACATTTTAGCTGTAAGAAAATATAAGTTACAAGTAGATACTAGCTGTTCACATCTGAGGTTTATCCAAAATGGCAGTTGCTAGGAAGTTTAAAGTTTATTACCAAAAATCATACCTAATTCCGGTTGTGTTTTTTTGTCTCCAACGTGAACAATGGTGCTACTGTAGCTGCACTGACTTGTGAGAGAGACAACACTTTCAGGTTTGCCAGGTAGAGCCAAAGACGTCAAGTGAGCACCCACCACTGGGGGACCATTTGATTTACCAGATGCCTTCAACACAGCAGGATCTATTAAAAGAAATAAAGTTGTAGATTACTGAACATAAACAATTGTGAATACGAGTTATATATACGAGGGTTGCAAAACAGTAGAGGCTAAACTGTGCTCGACAAGACACAAAATGAACATTTTACTTAACTTTATGCATTCCACCAGGAACATTTTAGGAACAGAATGACTTCTGAGCAACCAAATCCAATCCTCCACTTTCACATACAGCCAAACCACATCTTTTCAATGAAGGGCTTTTTGCTCTTTGCTAGTCTTCACTCTTCTTTCATGGCACAATTTTGGAAGAAAGTTTCTAGCCTCTTCAAGCCTAAAATTAAGTCCTGCCCAGCTCCCATATTGTTGTACACTACTCTCTGTCATTAGCCGGCTATCCTAACAGCTTTGCTCTGAGCATCCCTCTATGTAAATTCTCTCATCTGAAAGCTATACACAATAATCCAGCAGAGGTCATACCAGTGCCTTATAAAACAGCATTAAAACTTCCCTTCCCTAATAGGAACACTTGGCACAATACATACTCAAGATCTAAAGTTTGCCTTTTTCTTGACTAGAGTATGCTGGTAGCTTTGTTCTCAGTCATCAGTGCACAGAAAAGCTAGTGAACCCACATCTTCTCCTGTCAGGTAGAACTGCATAGACCCTAAATGACAGCAGAAATTGCATTCTTAATTGCACGATGCTAGTTCCACCATTTCTTCCTCTAGTTCCTTCTACAGGACACTTTCTTCCTATGTATACTGATACCTTCCAATTTGATTCTAAAAGCTGCATTAGAACTTTTTAAAGCTCATCAAATGGAAATACAGACAAGATCATTCCTAAGACCAGTTTTTGAGAAACTTCATGGGACACTTTCCCTTCAGCCTCACATAATGATAAGGTTGAATCAGCAAGTATAGTTCTTTACCAGTCTCACAATTCTCGCACTAACCAAACAGTTACATTCTTCACTTCAGCTCCCCATCCAGACAGGGACCATATCAAACGCTATACCGAAGTCCTAACAAATTAAGTTAATGTTTTTGCCTACAGCAGACTTTTCAGATGGCTAATCCTCAGTATTCCCCATCCTTTATTTTCATGGCTGGACATTCCTTTCAAATGGGTTTTTGTGCATCACACAACACAGTCCGATGCTGCATTTTACTTCCCTTGTTCCTTTTTTCTTTTAATGTCCACAAAGAAGAAACAGAAGTGTAAAATGCATTTTTTTGTTGCAATTCATTAGCTGCCAGGTTCTTCAGCTGGTTGTTTCTACAAGTCCCAACTGTGAAACAAAGTTTTTACATCTGATAATAATTCAAGTCCTAAAATTCAAAATCCTGCTGTATTTTGTACAGTATAAATAAGCTTATTGCATCTACAATCCAAATATTCAATCAAATACTCAGTATTTTGATTGTAGGGAAGATTTTAATGATAAAAGTTATATTGCCAAACATCTAACACTGAGAAAATGGCTATGAGGTCATGCCTAAACTACACTTGTCATTTTTCTGCAAAGTAGTAACAGCCAACTGGCTGCTAGCAAAAATCAATGAGGAAAAAACTGTGATGTAGAGATACCTCCCAAGGGCTGTATAGCACTATCAGCTGGTTTTTGTTCATGAACTCCAGAATTCAATGATGCAACACTTGATGAAGCTTCATATTTTCTTTTTGCTGTACCAGGCACATTACAACTCTCCAAGTACCTAAAATACAATGATTTAACAACATTAGATATGCAAATCTTAAGTCTAGAACTAAAGAGTAATTTACACACTGGTTGCTTACCTGATGACACTGTCCAAGCAGCTAATCTGTTGATAAGAATATATGGGTTGTTCTTTCCAAGCCAACTCTTCAGTAGTCACATTTTTAGGAGCAGCTGTTCCTGCAGTATCCTTTCCCACTACATCTTTCACCTGACCACCAGGACCACTTTGTTTTTCTGTGAAAAGAGATACTGCTATTATGCAATTACAGCATTAAATCCTTGCAAATTCCCCTAACAGTAAGAGTTTTCATTTCTAGGTATTTCTTAACAGGTCATAAGTTAACTGCTGTAAAGCAATAAATGGTTTGCGCACTAATAGATGAACATTGTGTAAATATTTTCCTGTCCTTATGGATTCTTGGAGGTGTGAAGGTTAGTTACATTGATGCATGTGGATCCAAAGGGAATAGATATTATGGCTGTAAGAGAATAGATATCTTTAGAGTTGAAACACACTCAGTATGAGGACAACTCTAGTGCCCGTAAGTTATAACAAGTTATTGGAAGAATAACCTATTATTGTATGCAGAATTTAAATCTCATTAGTAAGATTTTAATTTATCAACTTAAAAATTCCCGAGGTTACAATGCAAACAGGAAAGACAATAACCATAAGGTTTTCCTCCACCTAACAGAAGGGAAGATGTTTGACTTGTATGAAAACACAAGCTATAATTAAGGTGCTTCAAAACAACAGCTTTAGGATATGCCTTAACTACGTGTTATACCATTATCAATCCAGTCATAGCTGAACACAATATCTTCCTGAACGCAGTGGAGAGAAGACACAGGACAATATAATTTGAATTGATAAACATGCTGCCTTTATGCATTGATTAGGACCAAACTAGAAAAAAAAAATCATACTGTCTTATTATATGAGGCACTAGCGGAATACACTAAAAAACTTAGATTAACTTGCTAACGTCTTACCTGCAAACGGCTCTCTCTTATATTCCAGTTTTGCTTTATTGTCAGTGAAAATACGTTGTCCTTTATTTTTGACCTTACGGGCATCTTGACAAACCTCCTGAAAGCAGGTCATTAAAAGGAGTTATTACAAAATTCTGACTAAAACATCATGCACAGTGATTCCTCAGTAAACTAAATCTAACCTTAGTTAATCTCTCCCTTACAATTAGTCTGATCACAAGAGAAATCCTGATGTATAGAATAGTACTGTGCAGCAGCAGATTTTTGGGAATTCAAAGAGAAGAAATATGAAGTATGGTTTTTTGTACATAATTACTCTATTTTGTTTAATATACTTGAATGACTTGGATAGGAAAATACAAAGATATATTACAAAGACTTTGAGGGAAAAAACCCCAACGCTTTGTAAAAGTTATATTGTAAAATATTGCTGCTAAGACTGAGAACTTTTTGTGCTAGAAGTTTAAGCAAGCACTGACAGGATATTATAGAACTATACTATAACAGTCTTCACTATCTGTGGAAATAGTGAAGGAAAGATAGGTACCTATATCCCTCAAAACCAAGATCTCCCTAAATATTACTTTTCTGCATAGCTCTGAAATGTAATAAGTTATCTTAAACAAAAAAATCCAGAGAATTCATATGCTTAAGCCACTAGTGTTTAAGGACTGAAAGCCAGGAGAGTGACCACCTTGGCAAGAGCAGCAGTCTGCCATGACTGATCAAAGAAGCAGAAATCAGATTTGGAAGATTTAGCCTATAAGCAATCACTAAGTAAAGGAAAATTTTGGCTTTCCAAATTAAACACAACTCAGGGAGCTACAACAAGTTTGGGAAGAACAACAGGAAAGCCAAAATGACTAGTTCCTTTGACTGCATCCACATTCAGTACATTACTGTCTGATTTAATTTGCCTATGGAATAGTTCTGTTAAGCATAAGAACAAATTTATCGCTGCTGTTTTATTCAGACTAATAGAATTAAAAAAGTTACATATCCCTATCAACTACATGTAGCAATGACCCAACCTACAGTAAAGTTAAGTTTTAAGCTCAAAAGTGTTTTATTTTATTTCATGTATTGCATTTCCACACTATATAGTGTATTTTTGCAACATAAAAAGTGATCAAGGTCAAACTATCACTTACTTATGCAGGTTGTTACTGCATTTTTATCTTCTTACTTTCATTTGGGAAAACAATGATTACAGACTTCCCCTCCCAAAAGAAACTGCTTTCAAATATCCAGCTGGTTTTCCCAGACATATAACGGATAACGGACATTAGAATAAGTAAACACACTGTACAGGTTTAAATTCTTTATATACACTTTCATGCCTATAACTATGCTTCAGTATCCTGAGACTTCTACACCAGAAAAGTTTATTACCCTATACAGAAAGGTTTTTTCCACATTAAACAAAAAAGAAAGATGTCTTTTTCCTTATGCTTTCTCCCATCCTTAATTTGAAAGAGTTATGCAACAAGTAAAAAACACTACTTTTAATAGTTTGTTTTGAATAAGAAAAACCAAACTTACTGGTTTATCCTTATGAGTGTCTTCATTATTATTTCCTGTGCTGTCACTGGAGGATGCCACACTCATTAAGTGCTCATGCGAACCATTGCTACCTAGACTTCCATAGCCACTGGATCCACTGTTGTGTACAGGCTGTTAACAACAATATATATATATATATATATATACACACACACACCTCTCAGCACATTAGCTTTAAACAAAGCTGCAATTGTTACTAGTAATTCCATGTGAGGAAAAAAGGATTTATTTTAGTGTTTTGTTGGGTTTTGGGGTGGTTTGTGGTTTTTTGTGTTTTGTTTTTTTGTGAGGACTCCATAGCTGCATGAAATCCTTAAAATACCAACAGGAGCTTTAACATACTTCAGTAAGTCTTGTCTGCTAATATGAGCGTAAGTAATTTCCAGGATTGTAGCCAGAAATTCCAGTACACTAGTAGTCAGCTAAACAAATCATAACACAAAGATAAATGTCCTTTCTTCAATGGGAAATGAAAAAAGGGTAACATTACAGCACATGCTGTACCTGCAATAATAGCCGATATATTTGCTCAGTAATTTCCTGAACACTGGGATGAAGAATTCTATCCTCTGTATAGTTGGGAGCGGCAAAGACGTCTTCATTTAAGGGACCCCTGCAGAAAACAAAAATATCCCAGCTCATTACAAATGCAAGTACTTCAATCACAGAGAGACCACAACTTCAATTTACCATCTATATACAGTAAACAGAATCTGATGCTTATCCAACTGCATCTACAGTCTTTGAATTTGATAAAATACACACCCTTACTCACTTTGAGCACGAGTTCCTTCTTCTGAAGCAACTTTTGACAGTATTGGCAGAATTTGAAGGCCTTCAAATTTCTTTATAAAGCAGTTACTACATCACAAAACCCAAATTTAAAGAGGACGCAATTTGTGTGATTTTTATCCCCCTAAAGATCCCTTATGTCTTTCTTAAGGATCACTATGTAAACCCAAGGGAAGGCAAAATAAAAATAATTAAAAAAAAAAAAAACAACAAAACATCTTAAAGTCCTCGAGTTTATTGACTTACGTCCTAACTTTGTGCCTTCCAATAATAAATGAAACTTTTCGACTCCAAGGGTTGATGAAACTGGACCAGCTAGTGTCCATGGTTATATAATCTCCATTTCTAGTGCAAAACCTGATTGGTGAATAGTCAAAAGGCTGTCCTCCATACTGAAGTACTGCAATGAACAATTCAAAAAGAAATTTCAGATTAATGTTTGCACAATTCTACTTAATGATCCAGGATTTTACAATGAATTGCAAAAGAGGAAGATGATATTTGAAAGAACAAATACCAGATACATTGATAGATTTAGAAATGCTGGGCTACCAGAATAAGCAGATCTTAATAGTTTACTGGACTATGTCAAGAAAAGTCACCTTCAGAACTCAACAAGCTAAAGATGACTGCAGAAACAGCTTTACATTTTCAAAGTTTAACAAATTAATGTTGCCAGAATGGCTCTTATTTTCTTCTCCACGAAATGGGAAAGACTACCATTTAAAGTGTGACAACTTCTATCGTTACATAAAGAAAATTTTCTTGAGAATGCACAAAACGTTCATTTACTGTTAATCTGTTTACAGCAGACACATATGCTTCACATCAAACGTGGAATTGAGTGATTATTCATTTTCAGCTATTTGCATTAAGAATCAAGTTGTAGAGGAAAGGATTCAGTATTTACTTGCAGAAAAATTCATAGTCATAATTAATTTTCACCTCCTACTTCCTGAGGCCTTTGTAGTTATTATTATTAACTTTTAGGGAAAAATAATTACATTTCTGCCACAGTAAGAGATTACATACTTTTTTTGTGAATTGCTAGCATTAAAGGTCTGTCATTTGGGTGAAGATGCACCAAGACTGGTGTTCCTACTAAGTCCTGAGGTAGGTATCCCAACAGAGGTACTGCTCTGGGGAAAGAAAGGAAAAAAATATCAAGTGGAATAAATGTATATTTAATCTTTATAATGTTTCCATTTTAAGTTTTCTTTGCTCTTTTTCCTATAAAGAGAATGAATAACTTTAAGTTTAAATTTGGGGAAATAGCAGTGCCAACTTAATAGCAGTAGTACTCTTTGAACAAGCAGGGTTTTGTTTGTTTGTGGGGTGGTTTGGTTTTTTTTTTAGTAACTTTACAAAATAACATGATCAGATGAAATCAAGCAGTGTGTTACAGCAGTCCTGTCTTTTCTATGCTGCCTAGCTCTAGATGTTAAATACTCACCCTAATTTTAAAAGAGCATTAATAAAGTTTAATCTTGTAAAACTCTCATAAGGGTAAACAGGACCCCGACCTATGGGCTGCAAGCCAAGGCTAAGGATCACAGGATTACTATAGCTGAACTAGCACCAGGGTAGTTGACTAGGACTCAAGAAAACTTTCTCACAGGCAGGTTAAGAGTTCAACTCATAAAGGAGCTGCAAGGAAGCAAGGCTGTTAACTAAAATAAAGAATTAAAAGTAATGTTACTGAATTCCTGCACATTATCAATCACCACTTCTGATGATGTGAATGACTAACTTACGTGATGAAATAATTTTCATTGATTACTTACAGCATTCATATTAAGGAGAAAGTTCACAAATGTCAGTTTTCACTTTACCCTGAAAGCTAACCACCAAAAATACGCTTTGGAAAAGGAGGAATGCATTAAGTCAATACAACTCAGTAATGTTTAAGGAGTTGCCAGATGCCAACAAGTCCTCTGGTAAACTCAAAGTACTGTATACCTTTCCCCCAGTCCCATTCACTGACAAAGGCCCAGGAGCAGAAAGTTCCTCAGGTAATCTGAATCGCTTTAATGAAGAACTTAGCTGCAGCGCAGCACAGACGCAGGATCCATGTTGTGCTGGAACTCAAAAGCATTGTGGGACAAATGCCCTCAGCATTCCACTTCCAATAACACCCTGGAATTAGATCAATTCCCTAAAACATAGAATCATAGAATGGTTTAGGTTGGAAGGGACCTTGAAGACCATCTCGTTCCAATTCCCTGGCCATAGGCAGGGATGCCTCCTACTAGACCAGGTTGCTCAAAGCTCCATCCAGCCTGGCCTTGAACGCTTCCAAGGATGGGGGATCCACAACTTCCCTGGGCAACCTGGGCCACAGCCTCACCACCCTCAGAGTGCAATTTTTTTTCCTAATATCCACTCTAAATCTCCCCTCTTCCAGTTTGAAGCCATTACCCCTCATCCTATCCCTACATGCTCTTGTAAAAAGTCCCTCTCCAGCCTTCTTGTAGGCCCCCTTCAGATACTGGAAGGTTGCTATAAGGTCTCCCTGGAACCTTCTCTTCTCCAGGCTGAACAACCCCAACTCTCTCAGCCTGTCTTCATAGGATACCCTTCTGGCAAAGAGGCCGAGATATTCAGGGGAAAATGAGGATAGCAACTAATGCCTTATTATTGAAGCAATTAGTTAAATAATGTGTCTTAAAAGCTTGCGAATGATGCAAAGCAACAACTTTACAAAGCTGAAACTCATACAAAATCACATCATTTTGACACACTGACATTTCAAAATGCTGCCAGGTTCAAAGAACGTAAGAAAAGTTATGCTGCTAGAGGAATTTAAAACACTGATGAACTCTGAATGACTTCAGTTAGGACTTCATCAAATAATGTAAGAAGTAGAAAACATGAGGTTTTGTTCACACCATTCCTATTCTTTGCCACCTGTTTTATGAAAGCCTGGCAAACTACATTTGTTTGTGCTGCGACAGAACACCTACCCTAAAAGGGATCAAATTTTAAACTGTTATTTATTAACCCAGTTATAAAGAAAGATACAAATATAATCACTTCTATGCAAAAAAAAAAAAAAAAAGACTCCTATGCATTTTTATATTGAAATTAAGATCACTTGAAGAGTCAGGGATCTAGAATATAAGACCGATGAGCAGAGATTGATCTGGGCTCGCCTGTTCTGACGAAGAGGTGTCTAAGAGATGATCCAGGAGCTTCCCGTGACTACTGGAAAGAGGAGTTACAAAGATGGAGTTAAATTTTCTTGATGGTGCCAGACAATAAAATTATGGGCAGTGGCCCCAGATTGCAGTCTGGAAAGCTTATGCTAGATGTTAGGGAAAGTTTGTTAAAAAAGTGAATAGTGCAGCACAGGAAGAGTTTCCATACAGATTGTGTAATCTCTGTCCTTGGAGGTTTTCAGGCATTATTGAGACAAGGTCACAGCTGACCTAACCTAGAACTGGGGAATAGTTTCATCTCAAGCAAAAGGCTGGACAGAGACCTCCAGCAGTCCCTTCCAATCAGCATTTCTGTGATCATATCATGCTGGATTTGAGAATACTTTATTTACTGTCTACTAGATGCAGTACCTCAGTATCACTATGCTTCCTCATAATGAATAACTCAAAATAATTCAGAGTTTAAGTTAATAAACTCATTTTATTAATGCAAATGCACATATGGCATAAAAACGGCTGATGAGGAGAGGCAGCAAGTTTAGTTTGTGTTTTATAGAATGACATTTAAACAACATGAATAAGATGTCTCCTTATATTCTTACTGCTAGTTAAATAGGAAACTGCTTTAAATTCACTTACTAAGATCACTCCACTGTGAACTATATAGAACTCCTTATACCCATTATACACATCAAGTATCAAATATATTTCAAAGACATACAGAAACGATCCATCTAATCTCAGGAAAATACTCAATTTTTACTTATTCTCTGCAGCTATCCACGTGCAGAGTTAGGACAAATAAGCACTTTTCTAACCCATAAACAGATACTGATTACAGAATTAACTTTATTTTATGCAAGTCAGGCAACAGTTTCAGCATTACATTATGAATAATTCTTACTCGAAGGCAGGTGTTAAGCTACATATTTTTAAATTAGACTCCATTTTCTCTAAGAATCTATTGTTTTATGTATTCCACCTAACTCTGGAGAGCTTAAGAGTAATAAACTGCATATACATATCTTGGTAAATATTTATCTGGCTGCCAATGCTCTCGGGAGTTAAATAATTAAAAGCAAAATCAACCACACGTATTGCAAGAACAGAAATAAAGGAAACAAAGCCCTAATATCAGACCAAGATGTAATCAACCTTCACCATGAGTGTTCAAAAATGGTCTTTGAGAATAAGTGGTAACACCAGACTAACAGGAAAGAATCTTCCATTGTAGCCATAGAGAAGGGATTTACCATAGTCACTTCACAAAAGGCCAAGAGTAAGGGCAAAGCTCTCCATTCAGCAGTCTTGCCATATCTGTTAAGTGACTACTGGAAATAAAACAGCTGGGGGTGTACAGAGGAAGGGAAGATTTACATTGTGCCATTAGCCTATCTGAAAAGATAAATCCACCATGCAAAGTTGCAGTTGGCTTGGAGCACGTGTGTGAATGCGGGAGAGAGAAAAATCCATGAAGAGGACAGAACTATACTGGACTAAGTAGCTCCTTTGTCAACTTAAGCTGTTTAGACAGACTGTATAAATCATACCATGGAAAAACAGTTTGTCAGCATGTCATGGTTTGGGCTGGGCTGGCCGCTGAAACGAACGACAGAGGTTGTCTTTTACTGCTCTCCCTTCTCTGAAGGGAGGAACTCCCTGCAGGAACTCTTCACACTAGCCACAATGTCTGCACAAGTTAGCCAAAAACAGCTGTACCTTGAAGTCCAAATTTATCCTCAATGATTAGCCATTGTTTTCTATAGTAATCTCCAATAGCTGCCTTTTGCAATTCTCATCTAATAAAAAACCCGCATGCTGCAGTAATAATGATGTGCCTGACCTCTCTGCAGATAAATTGTCTCTAAAGGCAAAGAGTAACTTTTTTTACCTTATTGACTCCAGCTTAGCCAAACTTCCCAATAACCTCCTTTCCCCCAGTCCCTCTCTCTTCTGCTGCAGTTAAAGATTTTGCCAAGAATCACATATTTCTTCAGAAACAAGAAGATTCCCACCCAAAAGAACCAAAAATTGTCCATTATACTGCTACTCTGTCTGCAGATATTCTCCCCATCTAGACCTACAAAGAAAATTTTAGCATTCTTAGAATGCTTAAAAACAAGAGGAGGGGAGAATCTCAGAAGTCAGTTGCTAATATTGTGGCCAACTTAGTAAGGAGAAAAAAATGAAAATAAAATCTCACATACAGCACATCAGAAACCCTCATGAAGAAAAGATCAAATAAAACAAGGGAAGAGGAAGAGAAAGACAGGGAAAAGGCACCCAGTTTTCAACTCAGGAACAAGTGAATTCTCTTGTCAAGTCTTCAGAACACTACAACATTCCATAGTGCATCCCTGTCCTTAAAAACTTGTTGAGACTATTGCCTCCTACTCAGCCAAGTACACTCCTAACTCTGAAGGAGCATCTTCTTTTCTTTTCATAGACCTCGTTACCATCACCTAAATGTCCTTTGAAAGGCCCCAGGCAAAATCCATAAGACTGAAGGAAAGCTTGGTTTACACACCTTAGCTCCCAAGCCTCTGTGTATGCCTTAAGATCACAAGCAGCAGATTTGGTTCTACTCCAAAATGTGAACACTTACGCTAGTCAGCCTCCACGATTGCCAAAGTGATGTGAAGTCTTCAGCCAGTAGAATTTGAGCAGTTTTTGTGTACAAACAACAGCAGCAAGAACTATGAAGACTGTAGTTTGAACTGAGAACACAGAATATCTTTTCTTTTTTTTTTAAACATCTAATGTTGCATTTAAAAGACACACCTCTAGTTGTATCTGGGCCAGCACAAAGTGACAGCAGCATATTGTTTGTTATTAATTGGATCAAACTTAAAAAAAACCAAACCACCTAAAAATCTCATGCAGATAATGATTCTTAGCACAGGAATTTTCCTGACTGTGGGTTTCATTCATTGGATTTATGTCCAGCTCTGCCCCAGATGGAAGGAAAGGGAAGAACAAGTTGTTAAAAGGCAAATAGTCTCCCACTTAAATACTACAGAGTAACGTGTTTTCATGCTTAGTTAAAATTGGGGGATATCCTTTTCTTGGGTTACACACTCTTCAGTAGGCACATAATTTTTTAACCCCACACAGAGATCTTAATTAAATCCTAAAAATACCAGTAAAGATACCGGATAGCTTGCTTATCAGTAAATTGAAAAAGAATATTTTTTATAAGTTACCTTTCATCTACATCCTGAAACAAACAGGTTGGTGTGTGCGTAGTTGTAAAAATTCTTTTGTCAGGAGGAATTCTGGGTGCTGAGAGAAAAAGCAAAGCAGATTAACAAGTGGGTTTTCACGCATACATATTTCAAGCTGCACTTTTCTATTTAATACTAATTCAAGTCTGAAAGTCTAAGAGCATATAGGAAAGCAGCTTGCTAGCTGACAGCCTCTCAGCAAGGGCAGAGAACAGAACCAGTTATCTTTCACTTTAATAAAACTTGAGATCACTGACAGTAACTCATATAGCTGGCTTGCTTAGGCTGAAATTCTATTGTGCTACCCCAAATGGAAATTCCTGTAGCAAAACATAGAACAGTTCTTACTTTCAGGAAACCAAATGAGTCTTTGTGCATTCAAAGGATTACCTTCATAACCAGAATGTACTTTTTCTGCCAGCAACACACAGCAAAGTTGGTCCTCTGCTATTTCTGGATCTTGCACTTTGATAAGGTAAGGAGTCATCCGAAATGGGTGATAGCAAATCTCACTTTCACGCTCCTTTCCCGCACTAATAATTAAACAGAGTTAATTATTTCAATTCTTATGCTAAATAAAGTTCTAATTTACCTATTGTAATTTCCTCATGACACAAGGACTGCATGATACCTCCTAAAATAGCACCCAAGAACTTAACTTTCTGAATTTTACTTTTTTTGCCAGAAGAGCTAATTCTGATGGCATCCTTTGCATACCAACTGCAGTAAAAACAACACAACACTGTCCTCTCTACTGCCTGAATTTAGAAGATCCACAATTGCTTTAAATGGAAATTTGATAGAAAAAGAAAAACCCCACCTCCTACGATATTTTGTTGATCCAATAACCTTAATCTGTGACATTATACCCTTCAGAGAGATGAATTTATAGTTGTATTTTTATGAAGACTGCTATATCCCCCTCAGTTAACGTAAAGACCTTCTTTTACTCAGTATTTATGCCAATTTAAAGAGAATGAAGACTCCAAAATTCTTACCTATAAGAACAGTTGTTTACTTAGTAACAATCCACAGCATAGTAATGAAAATAACCATTTACACAGTGATCAGAAAAATAAATTCAGTTGTAATAAGTTTATAACAGCACAGCAAGGAATCAAATTGCACAAGAAAGAACACCGAATAAGTTGCCAGCACTTCCTAAATAAACGCAACTAAAGGGAGTGGGGGTAGGAAAAGAAGGAAGAAAGGCAAAACCAAAGGAACTGTATCATCTAGTAACTGCAAAAGAGACAAATCCTCATGCATCTTTCTCTATGGGACACTTGAGATAAATTTAAGATTAGACATTAGTCTTCCAGAATGAAAGAGACTCTGTAGCAGGTGCTGAGCAGAACAGTTCAATTAACATGAATTGAAGACTTTCCATAGCAGTAGGAGATACCATATCAGCTTCCTTTATGGTGCAAAGGTCTATATTCACACTGATTAAGTTCTAAGATGCAACTTCCTGAAATCACTTTGCAGTTTTCTCTGTAGCTTCTAGGGGTTAATCAATTAGAGGACATGCATGTGTTTTGCCTTATGTTCACATTATGGAAAAGTAAGAAACTTACATACCATATGGTTCTTATAAAAGTCAAATACTTTTGTAATGCATGGTTTCATAATATAACACTAAGCTTTACAACATTGTCGTCTTACCTGATACGACAGAAAAAAGATTTCTCTTCCATGCAATCCTGGGTGGAAGACTCTAGAAATATTAAACATATTTCATAACAAGTTACAAACTACTATGAGATTATGATATTTAAAAAAATACTTACTCCTTGATTAGTAAAGGCTGAATTATTTAAAAAGTTTATGTTCCCTGAAATCTCCATATGTATTTGCCAAACAATGTACTTCATAAGCACTAAACTAAATCTGAATACCACTCATTCTGAGGCTGGCATGTGAATCACAGCTGCTTGCTTATTAAGCTTTTTGCGAAAAACATATGTAAACAGTTCTCCACTTTGAGCTGTTTACTCTCACGAGCTTTTCCATTGTACTTCATAACACTGACCAAAAATGTTTGATTATCTGGGACCCCAAGATTTTATCTTTTTCCTAGAAAAGCACTAGGACAGCTAGATCATGAAATTCCTACCCCCTCACAAAAAAGTATTTTTCATGATGGCTTCCTCTCACCTTTTAAGTCTATTTCCCATCCTTTTCCAGAGTAGCCACAGACTGATTTTCAAGGCAAGCTCTGGTCTTTCGAAGGCCTCAGTGCACAATACTTTTAGACATTATATTCTATGGCAGCTGATGGGATAGTGTGCATAGTTCCACTTACTGCAGTTTTGAAATTTGAAGCTAACACAAACATAATAAAACTACAGAAAATGTTTCAGAAAAAATTAGCATAACTGAATAATATCTGTAATTAGGATAACATTGTCAGAATTCACCATTGACCCTGTTTGGAGCCAGAGGTTGAACTAGAGACCTCACAAGGTCCCTTCCAACTTGCTTTATGTATGCATTACTTAGTCTATATTCATTGCTAATTGTTTTTTCAGCTTAAATATCGTTCACGCTCTGACTTAACTTAATAGACATAGTATAAATGGATTGGAATTTCAAACATTTAGAGCAGACCTTGAATTTCAAGTGTTTGGTTAAAATAGTTGGCAGCTATTTCCCAATTCCTAACAGCTGTAGCTACACTAGTAAAGCAACCCTCCCACAAACAAATATCAAGTGCCCTAAGACCTCTGACCCTTCACCATTAGCATGCCTAACATCATTTTTCTAAGGCTAAAAGAAGAGATGTGATTACACTTGGTGAATGCACAGTGATTATAGCTGAAGTACATTTTTCTACACTGTAATCAAGGTGTACAGTATTCAAATTTTAAAAGGAAGGAGGCAGAATATTATCCTCCTTATATTTGAAGAAAAGAAATTTTAAAGAAAAAAACTGGTCATTTGATTGCTAGTAAAAATGGAAAGCAAACCCACTATTCAGCACGAATATCTACCTTGTTTTCATTCATCATTTGGATGAAAGGGTCACAAGAACCAATAAACAATGACATTCTGAAGAGTTTTAGCCAACAGACAAACCTTGCTGATTTATAAAAGTGTGCTATACATCTAGGATTGTTCAGAGATGTTCTAATAATGCATCTGTGTTATATCCTCAAAAAGTGATGGAGAAGGATATTGAAATCAGTTCAAGTACTTGTATTTGCATGACTGAAAGAGAAAAATATGCTGTTGAGATCACTCACCTGCTCTATTGCAAATATTCCATGATGGTAATCTGTATGGGGTGGTAGAAGTATAGAAAACACTGACATCCTGAGGTGCCAAGAACTCCACAAATTTGGCGTTTTTAAAATAACCCCTCTTGCAGCGGAGAATGGAGGCAGCTTGATCAGAGATGTACAAAATTTTCCCAGTAATCAAAGAAACAGCTACAGCAAACATATCCTAAAAACAAAAATTTCAAATTATTTAGACAGTTTAAAACATTCTTCAATCCATTATGTATTTATTCGAAAAACATATAAGATATAAAAGCATTAATAAGTTCAAGATAAAAATTAAGGAAATTGCATTAAACCTCATCTGTTAAGGGAGCAAGAAAATAAAATTAATCTGCATATGAAGTAGACACAGTACACTTTTTGAACTATGCAATAACAATATGCTAGCATCTTTCTGGGTTACAAGCCCTAAATATCACTGCCTAAAATTATATGATGCAGAATGAATTTATGAATTAAGAACTGAAGAGCTTCCAGCTATAAAACTGTACAATTTCCTTGCGTTTGTTACAAGCATATTTTACATTTATGAAATTGAACTGTTTTGTTAAAGGCTGTTTATGCTAGCTTGTCTGTCCACTGCAAAGTGAAAAAAAGTGCTCTAAACCACTTGGTAAAAAATAATATGAATAAACAGATGGAAAAAAAAGAGTCCCACACAATCATATACACAATCCACTTGTATCATTTCACGTTGTTTTTCTTCTTGACACAGAAGAGTTTCCTGCGTCATAACCTTTAGTGCTCTATCCACTAACACTATACACAAACTTAAGAGTTGTCGTCAGAACACCAGTTTCACAAACTCGGATGCTTCAGATCAATTGAACAATGTTTATGATATTTGGCTGAAGTTCTCAGTTGTACTCCAGACTTCCTATTTATTTTACCTTATAGGCAACCTTTACTACTCATAAACCCACCTACTTCAAGTAAGGGAATATCCCCCATTATGACACTATTTTACTGATTTCAGAAATTCATACATTCTGCCAGAGGCTTCAGGAACAAACAAATAGTAGAAGGTAGTCTAATAAGTTTAGATGCAATTATTTTTTGAAGACTCCACAATATATCCCTAAAACACTGGTAATGTAGAAAATAAAAAAAAAAAAGTTCAGACTATCATTTTACTGCTAAAAACTACGCTGATTGTCATAGCTGTTCTTATCTAGACGAGAAGACATAGCATCACTGGATCACACAGTAAGCCTACACCAGTTGCAATGACTAGACAAGAGAACACAACAAACAGGGATTCCAACACTTTCATCACTTTTCAGTCACACACAAAGAACGGGAGAAACATCAAATAACCCCTACTGATAAGGATAAGCTACAATGATTCACAGGTCTGCCTTGACTGAAATTTGGGAAGAGTTACTCTCCAACTTCAACAGGTGTTCTAAAATGAGAACTAATGACCTCTCACAGTGCATTATATCACACAGATGTTGAGATATGTCACACCATCGTCTCTAAGCATAAGGTACAATTCAGAGGACCAAGGAGTTTAGACTACTTATTTCCCACCTAACTGAGAAAAAAGCTTAGATCAAGGTGCCATTGGCAAAATATGCAAAGGCTCAAGAGTTTCTACTCAACATCCCCTGGAAGGGAAAAGCCAGCTTCTTCAGTTTATCGGCCTAGCTACCAACTCTTACCTTCCAAAAAGAAAGCATGCCTGAGAATTCCAGTTCTAAACATTTTCAATACACAGTGTAGCCTTGGGTCACCATACTCACCGCATTTTTCATGATGTATTCTGAAGTTATAGTCTCCACTTCTTCTACCGTGTAAGATGACACATTGAGTCCAGCAGGTTGGGATTCATTAATCATCAATAATTGGTAATACTCCTCATTGGCTACACAAGAATATTAAACAACTTATACTAAGAATTAAAAATCTCATCAATAAACATCGAGCCTAGAAGCCATAAACGGACAACACTTTCTGGTGTAAGCACAGAATGGGCAGTTGGGAAACTGAGGTACTACTCCAAATTAATTTTTCCTCGATAGAGCTTCCTCATCAGTAACCCAAATAAATTTACCCACCTTAATATACCCATATGTGTGTGATCACATATTTTGGTCTGTTTGACAGCTCAAATAGTATGACATTGTAAATTGTTTTCAAATTATTTTTCTAACTCAACAAACATCAGCAAAATATTAAGCATCTAGAAAGCTGCTTTAATTCCCAAGAACACAAGTTAACAGAGCCAATAAATAAACCACAAAAACGTCTCTTTAGAGATGCTTTCAAACATAATAAACTTAGCTTTACACAGACAACCACATTTGAATTCTTATTTTAAATGTTTAATTTTATCCAGGTTGGCATTACCTAGGCAGTATCATACTTTATTACCTTTAACTTGTTTAATGCTTTTAAGGGCATATTTCAACGTCGTTAGGACGCTAGATTTGCCTTTAATTCTCTTTTCAGAAGGAAGGTGAGCTTTCAGCTCCTGTAATGTTTTCAGCAATTCCTTTTGTGTTTTGGCTTTAGTGGACTGCTCACTACTGTAGGATTAAAGACAAAAATAAAACATCACTTGAATGGCTTGAAGTGACACACCATCTTCATAGAAGCCCAAATATACTCTGACATTTACCATGTACGTAAATTTGTACAGCTAGCCACATTAACTTTTCCAATACTTAGTATCAGCATTCAGGAATTACAATGATTCTTAAATTAGCTAGAAACATTTAAAATTAAATATTTACCACCACCTGAAATCTTATTTTAAAATGTACTCTGTATATGCAACAGTACATATACCCAAGCACCAGACATATTTTTTTTTTTTTGGCCAGTCTCCCTCCTCCCTTTTTAGTGGTATTTTCCTTAGTTACTTTCAAATTCAAACTCATAGAAATGTTCATGGACTTCAAAGGAGAGAAGCAGGAGGTCCATTCAAGTCTTCACCTCCTGTTCGAGCAGGTTCTCATAAGAAAGGTCCCTGAAAAGGGAATGGCAGTGGAAGAGC
Source organism: Vanellus vanellus (assembly GCF_965231255.1). Taxonomy (NCBI): domain Eukaryota; kingdom Metazoa; phylum Chordata; class Aves; order Charadriiformes; family Charadriidae; genus Vanellus; species Vanellus vanellus. The sequence continues at coordinate 24,158,030 of NC_138913.1, read as the reverse complement.
ATCAAGTTAACAAAACAAATGGAGAAATCCTTGGAACAACGTATCCCAGTTAAGCATGGCAATACATTAAATAAGATAAGAAAACTTGACTAAGTAGGTAGGCTAAAGAATCAGAGGAGGATGGAGACAGAAATTGCATTCACATTTCTCAGGTGCATGTTCAGAAGTGCTGTCTCAGCGTAGAAGGTCAAACTACAGAGATTATCAGTGCCAACGTCAGAAAATTATCACCTTCCTTTGTAGTTCCTGATATCTCTTACCATTATTAAGAGGTGCTGACAAGATTAAAAAGGAAAAGAAGGGAAGGGAAGGGAAGGGAGGAGGTGGATGACAAAAATGGGTGGCAGGAGGGTAGGAAGCAGTTAAAATGAAAAATCACCTTGTCTTTCTCATTGGAGTAGATTTTAAAAGCTAATCAGTCACACCAATCAAGAGGATTCTAGAGCTTTTCTTAAACCTTCCTAAAAATTAATTATTTCCCATCAAAAGGAAGGTCTTCTCTTACCACCGGACTGTCATGGCTGATAGTCTCTAAGAAGTTACCCTAATAACCACTGTAGAAACAATAGCCTTGGCAACTGCGCTGCCCTGTCTGAAGGGCTCAATAAAGTGGCTTCAGCTTCCAGGTAATTTTCAAGAGGACTTCTGAACAATTTCTGGGAAGTTTGAGAAGTTGTTCAGGTAGATTAGTCATCTGACATGCTTTGGGTGTATTTCACCAAAAATGTTTGGAAAGTGACAAAGCTGGCTCGTACTAGAGAATACCCATTGTTCTTGCTTACATCGCAATGTACTATGAGAAACATATCATTCACCTAATCAGTGGTCATTTTGTACTGAGAAATAATGGCAAGGGATAAAACAAAAGAGTATAGTACTCCCTTGGGAAACATTATGTTCATGCTGTATATTAAAATCACATCTACAATGTGGCTTGACAGTTTGGACTGACACAATCAAACAGGGCTCTGTTAATAGAAGAACCCTTCACACTGGCAGTAGGGAGAAGAGAGAGGGAAAGGATTATGAAATAACAGAGCATACTGCTGGTTTTGTGCTCTCTGAGTATGCTTCATCAGAGCGGTCAGACTTTTGCAAGAAAAGAAACCTTTCCAAACTAGCCTACAGCAGCAGCAAATATAGAAGACAGATCTCCTTGGAAACCCAATGCAACTCAAAAATGTTTTTCCAGAGATCAGTAGCATCAGGCACAGTAGCCAACTGCAGGGAAGGTGTGACTTGCAGAAGACAGAATAAGCAAGTTTATAAAGATAGGAGCTAACCTATAGCTTATCATCCTATTTTAGTTTTCTCTTTAAAGATAATTCTCTTGATGCCCTCAGTCTCCCATTCCCAAAAGATGATCAGATTCTGCTCTGTAACACTCTAGCACTCTGCCTGACAGCTGGAGAAAACACTGTAGCATCTGGATTCCTATTTATTTCTGAGGAGAGAGTTATTAGCAAAATTTAAAATAAAGAGGTGTTAGAAAAACTGTAATAAGTAACCCTCCAAAAATCTTGCAGTGAAGTAAATGGAATCAACGGGAAAAGAAGATTAAGAAATGCCTTTGGTTCACTCTCTTTCATACTAAGCAACATGAACTCCAGAACACAATTTCCAATTGAAAATACAGCATGGAACAAGATCTCCAGGTGCCTGCATGGGAGACACAGAAAATAAGTTCATCAAGCACCAAAAGGTGCAAAGGGGTAATTTTAATTTACCACATCTCTAGGAACTGCATCAGGCAGAAAAACTTTCAGGTAGGTACATGTAGACAGGGGTCTTAACACCAGTGTGCTATAGCTAGATATCCTGCATCTGCTCAGGATCAGATTTTGGTCTCCTGATGAGAAGTTGACTTAAAAAAACCCAACAAGTACAGTAGGGCACTCTGAAGTGTCCAGATTTGAGCCTTCAATGCCACCAGGTTTCTCAAGGCTATCAGGGTCAGAAGCAGAGTTCATACAGAGGGATTCCTGCAGCTGATGTTGCTTTATCCTTATAGACTTGAGGCTTGAATCCTGGCGAACGGAACACAGGAGAGGCAGACGATATGACTACTGGACATCAGAACACACCCAACCCAATGGGTGAATTCTGATGTTAAAACACTACTAAGTTGTCCTTGGGCAAGGGCTTCAGACTAAGTTCTGAAGAGCAGAAAATTTAAAGAAAAGCTTCAAAAAAAAAACACTAGAGCTGAAGCAACATTCAAAGTGAACCACAAAAATAAAATTACAGAGTTAAGCTACCAAATCAAAGTAAGATGACTTGAAAGGTTATCACAGAACTTGCACGGAACAGCAACAAAAAGCTCTTAATTCAACTGTGTGGTTAATAGGACGTGCAACCAATTATGAACAGGTTTAGCCAAAATAAAACCAAAACAACGCTATTTAGTTTCCGCATTCAGCTTTACATACATACAAGTTACTGAAAAAACATGCACATTGATTTACCTGCATCCACTGCTAGACTGATTGTGTTCAGAGTTCGCAATCATCAGACTAAATGCATTTGAGCTTGAACTAGAATAAGGAAAGATAGAAAGAGATTAATATTAGTAAGCCCAAAAATTAACTTTTAGTTCATTTTATCTTTACATTTTCCTATTAATGACTGGCTATCTAGAAAAAAAAAAAACAACTTTAAAAGCTTCTGCATGGTACAGCAAATGGAAACTGCAGCCGTTACACATTTGTCTAAGAAGATGGCTCTTACTGTAACTTTGTTCTGTACAGTAAGCTATTATTTGAAAGATTAAAATAGCACAGTTGCATTCTCACACATAAGAACAGACTGACACTTTTTGATATACAGTTAGAGAAGCTAGTTTACAAGAAATTATAAGGCCAATTAAACATACAATGATGAGAAGAAAGATTCAAATGAAGCTGGCCCCGTGGAACTACTAGAGACCTTTATGAATTATATTACACAATTTACATCATAGGAGATCACAAGTTAACTAGAACTACAATCTGAAGATACGCTTCATACCAGAGATGTTATGCAGAAATTGGATTCAAATGAAAAAAGCCTATAGTGACAAAAATAAAAGTGAAATTTATTTAATATTAGCTACTACCTTTTATGACAGTCTGAAGATTCCATAAGCATTGCTGAATCTTTCCCATTTTCATCAGATTCATGGCCATGAGAATCATGCCCGCTTGAGTAGTTCTCATTTGTGTCATTTCCACTGAAGTCATTTCCACTGGATCCACTGCTCATTTCAATATCTTCTTGAAGAACTTCATGAGAGTGTTCAGGCTTTGTCTGAATTTCTGAATCTTCAGCAATCATCTGGCTATGGTTATTTGCAAGTCCAGAATAATCACTCATTTTCCGTTGCTCTTCTAAAGAGAACGATGAAGAAATGCTTTCACTGATACTGGGCTGCTGCTCAGGGTTCTGCTCCTCAGTGCTAGAGTAGAACCCCTTGAACTTGATAGATTCCATGGGATACTCATTAGAAACACTGCCAAAATCAAGAGCAAATCAAGCCATATTCAGAATTTTCTTTCAGTACAAATTCTGTTTGGAAGTACAGACCCATAAATCTGAGGAATAAGGGAAGGAAGAAAAAAAATTATTTTCTTGTTTGCCTTTGCTGACAAACTGGAGTTCTTACTGACTGAAGAAATTAAGTGATATTCATGGTTAATATATTCAGCATTTGAACAGTGAAAAGTTTAATTTAAATATAACTGCAAACCTAACAATGTTTTATCATGGAAAAGGTATTATTTTTTAGTAAAACCCCCACAAAAAGACGAAGTGTAATAAACACAAAAACTCCTTAAAAATTTAAATATTCACTTGTTTTCTATTCTTCTTCAAATTTTACTGCCTGGATTTGGACAATAGCTATTACTGTTTTCAGTGAAACCGTTTCCCTGGCTTCCAGTTAACCTTGATAAACAAAAAGATTCCATTCAGACATCAGAGGATTCCTTATTTGGTTAGGAGGTTGTTTCGGTTCTTGTGTTTTGTTGGGCTTTTCTTTAAATACATAGTATTATTTTTTTTATTTTAAGATCAGTTCTGCCATTTTGACCAATTCTTCATGTCTGTCTTTATATGTATACAGGTAGACTGAACATACAGTAGGAATAGGGAAACTAAGTACACAAACCCACCTATTTATCAACAACAAAAATTCTAAGACACAAAGAAGCCTGAGAAGAATTTTATCTAATGATTACCACTAATTCGGGGGTGGGGGGCAGGAGGGGAACAACCAAGAATTGCATTGTTTAGAAAAGTAAGCTTAAAACAAAAAATTCCCTGCTTTTAAAGCAGATTCTAATGTACCAGGCTCAAAATCAGAATGTATATGAAAGTGAATTAAGAACAGTTCAACTTTATGAATAAAATATTTAATCTGACCCATTTCCTCATCTATTTCAGCAACCCACGGAGACAATAATACGGCAAAACCATGAACTAAGAGTCTCTGAACAATGTCATTCATCATCTGGGGAAAAAAAGAAGCATTTGTTTTTAAACAGAGCCATGTTTGTTCCTTCTTCTTTGTTCCTTTAAAATACTCCAGATTACAATTGTTGACTAATAAACTTCTGACAGGAATAACAAAGTCAATGAAAAAATCTGCAACTAAGTTTTGCTAATATTAACCACAGCAGCTTCCTTTTAAACACAAATAATTTTTTTTTTTTTTTAGAAAGCCTGTAACAGAAAACATTAACTTAATATTCATTTAAAATACACTATGATTCAACTTCCCTCCCCCCATAAAAAAATACACCATTGAAACTATTTTCTTACCCTCCTAATTGCTGTTTTTCCAGACATTTTACATTTATTTTGAGTTTTTCAGAAGAAAACACTACTCGTCTCCTCGTTTGGCCAAAGTAATATGCAAGATACCTGTTTTCATTTGAAAAAGGAAGCCTAGTTTAAGGACATTCATTTAAGCTATCAGTAATGGTATACAAATATAAATAATTTTTTTCTTTACAAGATTATTCACTAGTACTTTATTCTAGGTAATAATAGAAAACCCCCTTTGGGTAGAGTAAAATATACCAACATTTTATTTCTGCATGTATTCACTTCAGATACTCTAATCCAGACTAAATAGACATCCTGTTATGTTGTTGTATTGAACAGTAGCATACAGGCAGTAAATTATACTTTAGTACCCCTAACAGTTTTTTCTGGACCAACTAAGCAACTTCTATCTTAAAAATTACATAACTGGAACATGCAATAAAAGAATATTTACTTACAGATGAAACTCTAGTATTACTTCACAATCACATATGCTCTGTTAGCCAATGATTAACTAGATCAGACAGTTCATCTCTGATAGACAGAGCTCACACTTTCACATGGCTTACTTAGCTAGACATTTTAATGAAGTTCTGTCCCTGTATATAGTCTACTTTGGCCACACATGCTCCTAATGAGCCTGACTGGTTAGTGGTACCCATGCTATCAGCAGTATCACGGCCCATACTTAACAATGCAGGGCTACCCATGACTCATTTTGTCTGAGAGTGACACTCAGGAGAGTGAATACAGACGGTGGCACCGGGAATAACTATACGGACAGCACATGAGAGAGACCTCCTGCTACTGTGAAAGTAAGGAATGTTTTATAAATGTGTTAATCCATTCTCACCCAGGAAATTTTCTTACCACTACTTCAAGTATTGCAGAAATAAGAGCATCTGTCTGGTTAAATAACTGAGCCAACTCTCAAGAAGACATTTCTTATGTGTCGTTTGTACTATTACTTCTCAGAGGGCACTGAGGCTGTACAGTTCTATAGAGGATTCAGTGAGTAAAGGTACTCCAGCAAACTACTCAGCTAGCAGTGGAATGGCTTTTCATCTTCTCTGTTAAGGTTAGAAGTAACCTTGGAGATTATCTACAGCACTTTGTCTACTTCACATAAGTGCCCTATGCACATCAAAATTACAGAAATCAACCCCGTCATGATTAAAATGAAGCTTTTAGAAAAAAAAGACAGGTCTGACATGTAGGAATTTAAGGTGACATCAAACATTCCTCATACTATATTCTGTGCCCAAGGTAGGGGCTTCCTCCTATTTTGCTGACAAAATGCTACTTAGAAAGAGCTTTAGATTCAAGAGAAAAACATACCATCATAACCAGAACAACACTATCTGCTAGTAAACTATGTTACGTGACTTCTTCAGAAGTAGGGAAAAAAGCTCTCAACAAAACCCCAACTTTGGGCTGCTGTACTTAAATCCCTTAAAGAAAGAACACATAAGTCACTACTGATAGGTCCATAAGCATGAACTGCCAAAAGACAGGCCCTTAGAATAGCTCTAAATTCTCTAAAGATATTTAGCCCAATATTATATTAACACATGTACCAGGCAAATTGTGTTATTTATGGGAACAGCAATAATTGTACCACAGCTTTCCTACTCTGAATGCAAACATGTTGTATTTCAGTCTTTAAGTGTAGATAATCTCTTCTCCTGAATTCTGAGGCCAAAGAGTATTACATATGCCATAGTATATCCAGCCTCAAGAGTGTGCAAATATTTTTTTTTTAAACAACCTTTCCTGGGAAAATTATTTCCCCAGTCTTTTCTGTAATCTTTGGAAGTTTAAGAGTCAATGAAATTGTGCCATAGCTAGTACATAGAGTCTTACAGTTTGAAGTTCAGGGATGTTAAAGCACGGATGAGTGATTTTTTCCACCTCCAAATAACATCTATTGTCTCATCTGTTCTTTCCTCGACACCTAGGCTAGCTTCTGCCAGGTATTTGTAGGGAACTTCAATAGTGCTTCCTTAGGTGGGACAGAATAATCCCCAAAATATATCTGTATAGGCTGTCCAATAACTTTTGAGGAGTTTCCTGTGCCTCCTTGAACGGGAGTTGAATAATTCAGTGACAGTAAAGATTCCAGGGTTTTTAAAACTATTTTTTATTTTGAGCAATGACTTCAAATTAAGAGAATCACCAACAGAAATGAAATAGGTACTGGCCTATATGAGATACCATGTGAATTTTCTTCCTCTTGATACCTGGCAGAAACTTGTGTCAGAAAACGCTTAAGTTGTGTTAACTTCTGTCTCTAACTAGCAACATGCCAGAGCTTCTGCAGCTTTGCCCACAGTAAGTATCTATGCAGTTCCTACTAACTACATTACTGTGACTACAACATGGAGCCCAAGGACAACAGTGACAGAAACAGAAATGAGTATCCTCGTAATGGAGAAGATACAAGCTTGACCTTTTTAAAGGTATCTTTCGAGAAGAATTGGCTCAACTCCTTGAGATGGAATGGTGTTCTTAGGCAGGACGGGAAGATTAATGTTACTGAAAGTCAGTCTAGCACAAAATTTCTTCTGTTTCAAAATCTCAAAAGCCTCAGTGCTAGAGGCACATACCAGAGTAAGTAATACAGGAAGAGTAAATAGGAAGGAACAAGAAAAACATTATGATAGACTTCCAAGAGCTTCTGGGGAAAGAAGGAAGAGGAGTGTTTCTAAAACAAGAGCTCGTATAATAAATAAAAAAGCCAAGATCCCTCAAAGTAGCAATGTTAATATATTCCATAAATTTGGAGAAATTTTCTAAGAAAAGATTGGAATAACTGTGGAAAAAAAAAAAAAAAACAGGCTGGCAATTACCCTACACCATGCTTTGTGCCTGTAACTTTGGTAAGAACTGATGCATCTAGCTAGACTTTACTCTCAAACAGAGGAAGACCTTAAGTGGAACATCTGCATGCATACGCAAGCACCATGCAAACACTTCAGGAACACAGAGGGTCAGTCATCCCAGAGAGATTAATTAACATTGAAACTAATCTCAGTCAAAATGCCGTAATAAATTGCACATATTCACCCCACTTAATAAGCTTGAATAAATTTCCAATCAATAACCAAACAAGAATGAAAAGGTAAAGCTAGCATGCTTTCCCAGTCTGAAGTTCTCCCCCATTACCACAGTTTGAGGAAGGTAATTGCACCTCATACCAAGTTCTGTAAGCAAGTGCAGACAGTCAGAAAGAAACAGAGGAAGAGCTCTTTTACGTTTGATCTCGAGAGAAGTACATTAAGCCATTTTTTTTCCTTGTTTTTCACTCCATCTTTCCAAACTTTTAAGAGAGGTTGTCTATTTTGACACTGTAAATAAAAACTTCTCTTTAATCTTAAATTGGCACCAATTAAGCTTCATTTTAAGGCAACTGGATCACAAAAAACATTCTACTCTAGGAGGTTTGCTCTGTCTAAAAAAGTCACTCTGGCAAAGACTAGAACTCTTTAAGATCCTGATGCAGTGTATGAAAAAGGCAGGTCAGGGCAATCCCAAGCACAGACAGGCTCGGCGGGGAATGGCTGGAGAGCAGCCCTGAGGAGAAGGACCTGGGGGTGCTGACTGACAAGAAGCTCAACATGAGCCAGCAGTGTGCAACTGCAGCCCAGAAGGCCAACCGTATCCTGGGCTGCATCAAAGGAAGTGTGGCCAGCAGGTCAAAGGAGGCGATTCTGCCCCTCTACTCCACTCTCGTGAGACCCCACCTGGAGTACTGCATCCAGCTCTGGAATCCCCAACATAAGAAGGACATTGACCTGCTGGAGCATGTCCAGAGGAGAGCCACGAGGATGATCCGAGGGCTGGAGCACCTCCCCTACAAGAAGAGACTGGAAGAGTTGGGGCTGTTCAGCCTGGAGAAGAGAAGGCTCCGGGGACATCTTATTGCAGCCTTCCAGTCCCTAAAGGGGGCCTACAGGAGAGCTGGGGAAGGACTTTTTACTAGGGCATGTAGTGATAGGATGAGGGGGAATGGCTTTAAACTGAAAGAGGGCAGGTTCAGATTGAACATTAGGAAGAAGTTTTTCACTTTGAGGGTGGTAAGGCACTGGAACAGGTTGCCCAGAGAAGTTGTTGAGGCCCTATCCCTGGAGGTGTTCAAGGCCAGGCTGGACATGGCCTTGGGCAACCTGGTCTAGTGGGAGGCGTCCCTGTCTATGGCAGGGGGGTTGGAACTCCATGATCTTCAAGGTCCTTTCCAACCTAAACCATTCTGTGATTCTATGAAAAAACCTTCTTAAGAAAGACTGTAGAACACCAAGAAGGCAAATTTCTTTTGAAACTATGGCATTTAAACTCAAAAATTGTTTCAGCAGAGATTTGTTACATTCAGAGAACAAATTTTTCCAGATTTCTTTGCACCCAAAAAATATTACATCTAGTACTGGCATTTAAAAAATGAAAAACTAAAATTCCAGATTCAAAAATACCTTATTCAAGAACTGAGTAAGAGGAGAATATCTGAAGATTTGAGCCTAAATTTGCAACTAATATGAGCTTAGCAATATTCCCAAATGAAGCAGGAGGCACACCACAGTTTATGACCATACTTCAGACATGAAAATTTGGGGACTCTTAACTGTACTAGCACCAATAGGAGACATACCTAATGGTCAGGATTCAATTTTACTGAGGATGTTATCTACAAGATAAGTTTCCACATGTCTTCTGTATGATTGCTTTGCAAAATGATAAAAGTTTTCTCATTTGTAAGACAAATAACTAGCAGGGATTTAATCACATAATACAATTTTAGACAAAAATTGAAAATTAATGTCTACAACGAATGCATTCTCCCTGTGCAATTAGACAATAATTAAATGCTTGGTAGTAGCAAAACGTTAGGAAAAAATGTTGAAAAACAAACAATAATCCAAGAAGTGACTTGTCTAACTGCGCAACTTCACCAGCAATAATGTTGAGAGCTTCACTTTTCATGGCAAGAGACAGAACAATTAACAGAATACCTTCACTAGGACACTTTCTAAGTAGGGGAAAGAAAAAGGTGGCACTATTCTTGGACTTCACTATAAGAAAAAAATAACAAAAGATGCTTAACAATTTACTGTAGGACTTTTTGAATTAATAAAAAAGCAGCTTTTTTTTTTTATAGATTCCTCATCTCACTGCAAGTCATCATAAACAAGTTTTGCTCTTTTTCTTAACAAGGAATGAGGCGTAAGACAATTTTCTACTTACATCAATAAAATTATTAACAATGTCTAGAATATCACAGAAATGCTTCCATAAAATCTGAATTTCACAGCATTCATTTAACAATTTGTTGGTAAGGATTCACCTTTCAGTTCAAGAGTATCCTGAACACAGGACTGTTATTTAAATAAAAGTTAGTAACATCTTTATAAAGGTGATCCTAACTAACCACTGCTTACATCGGCCACTTGACAACAGAGGAGCTGATCAAGACATAGCTTTGCTCCAGAGCCATCCAAGTGCCACCCTGAATTTATACCAGCATCTACATAAGAAGAGGTCAGCATAAGCACCAGGCCAGGGCCCTCGCATCCGTAGTAAGGATGCTTCCAACCAGACTGTTTCCTTGGTGCAGAAACTCAAACCCAAATTTAAGAATAAGTATGGTTCAAATGACGTTACTCCCAGTTTATACCCCAAAAATAGTTCTCAATGAGTGTGTATATATATATGACCAAAATCACAGTTCTAAGATAAAAGGAACACAGAACAATGTATTTTCTGCATAAGCTCTAGGTGGGTGGGAGGGGAAGCATCTTTCTACTAACATGAATCATAACAATTATGCATGTTTCTTACCTGTTTTTTCTATGAAAAGTTGGTAAAAGTGTTTATCAAGTTCCCTCCCAGCTAGCATCAAAAGCACGAAGTGCCTAGGTCCAGAGTCTCCCACATGCATTTAATTCTTGTCTCATCCTCTTCTACTGGAAATCTTTGACCATTACAGAATCCGGACACCTCTATAACTATAAAATATAAAAGAAATACCTGGGCCCCCCAACAGTGTCCTCTTCAAATAGATAGCAGAGAGATGCTCACAGTTATGCCATGCCTATGCAGATAAATGTTGGTTAAACATGAAACTGTCATCCAGCAGAGGAATCAGACACAAATTTGCATTTTAAACACTTTAGGTCTAAAGTAAGGTCTTATAGAGTTTTAAAATAACAATCTTCTACACTAGATAAAATAACCCTTCCAATTCACTATCAGTATGGTATCATACTGATACATGAATAGTAGGTAGACAGTCTGTATAGGCTGACACAGCCACTAAGAATGAACGGCCAACCTCTCCAGTAGATAACAGAGCAAAATGCCTGATGTAGGCAGCAGGAGCTCCAAGTGCTTAAGAAGTTTGGTTAGAATACCATTTTAACACCTGATTTAAACTCATCTACATCTCAGCAGGCATAGTATGATCATTAAAGAGTTTACTAGGCAGTTACAAAATTTCAATTCACAGAATGGTTGAGGTCAAAAGGGACCTCTGGAGATCATCTTGTCCAACTCCCTGTTCAGGCAGAGTCACCTAAAGTAAGCTGCCCAGGACCACCTCCAGAGGATTTCTGAATATCTCCAAGGATGGAGATTCCACAGCCTCTCTGGGCAATCTTTTCCAGTGCTCACTTACCCTCACAGGGTGTTTAAAAAAAAAAAAAAAAAAAAAAAAAAGGTGTTTCCTTACATTCAGAAGTCTGTACTAACAAAGTCCACCAACAACATTCTTCCTAATAAAAATAGTTTCCCAAGAAAGACACTGGGAATTTCAGCAAGAAAAAGAAAATCTGAAAGCTCTTCTATTAAATCTGGGAAGATAAGTCTGTTGGTACATGCCACTGCTATGTAACACAAAGAAATACTAGAATAAAAATCAAAAGTTCAGAAGAGTGTGGCAAACAATTACATCACTTTAAGTGCTTCATTTGAATATGCAGAAGGAATGTTTGGAACAAAAATTTGGAACAGTGTTCAAATCCCAAGCTAACCATTTTGGAACACAGCCCATGTTAACATGCCTTAATTTAAAATGCAGCACGTCTACCAACTGTTAAAAGTACATTTGTGTTGGCCAGACTTAAGGAAGAATTTATTCACAACATTCCATTCTGCATAACATTGCAAAGCCGATATGAGTTCTACAGGTCCCAGATTACGATATAAATCTGTGTATGTTGGTTCTTTAAATATTTTGCCTCTGTCTTTATCATAAATTGATAAAACAGGATTTAAATTATAAGCTTTCTATCTTCGACCACAAGAAGTGTTAGAAATTGCCCTATCTGGAGCTACTTGCAGATTTTGCAATTTTTAGCTTGTACACTGAAAATGTGGAATGTCTTTCAGCACTAGTTAAATACTGGTTTAAAAGACAGCTTTTCCAATTCCCTCACACTAACTCATCTCCCTGTAATCTATATTTCCTTAATGGAGTTATGTTTCTACATTCACTAATCAAGATCTACAAGAAATAGGCCACAAGGTCTTGCCTGACTATTTATGAAATGACATAACACTTCTCTAGTTTGATGACCTCCATCAAGACATTTTCCTAGACAAAAAAAAGTAAAAAAGGTTTAACAAAGTCTAGATTTGAAGAGGATATTTGCAGTAGCAGCATGTACCATTTTAACTGGATATCATATTGGCTTCATCTACTTAATGCATTCAGGAACACAGTAAGAAAACACAGTCCTTGCTAACTACTTAAAATTCTCATGACAAGCCTTTCTACAATTTAACTGAAAGCTAAGACAAATCTACGCCAAAAGGATTTTTATCTGAAACTAAATACAAGTCATTCAAATGAGGCATTTTATCACTTTGAGTAGAATTAGAGGCAGTTAAATCTAAACTTCTGGTTTTCTATTATTTATCAGAGGAAATGTACAGGTGACTGAGTATGCCCAAATCTCAAAGAACTGAAAGAGTTCATCCATGTATGGCATCTCAAGAAGGCCTTTACCACAGAAGAAAGTCTAATTTGACCAGTATATAAAGAAGATAGAACTTGTGACAATATCTCCTTCAATACTGAAATATAGCTATTCTAAACATACACGACTTCAAATATTAGAAAAGATATTAGAAAAGACAACCTCCTTTAGGGAACACACCTGTATTACAGGATCACAACCAAGTTCACTTTCTGTAGAGAACTGAAGTCACACCTGCAACATTGAAAAGAGAATATTGCCAGCTTTAAGAACCTATTCAGATCACATTTTGTAGCCGTAGAAAAACAGGGTTTGGTTTGTTTTTTTTTTTTTCCAGTCATTTAGACTAATCAGACACTATAGTATTAATCTCAAAATATCAGTTACAATTTCACCTGTATGGCAATATCACAGTACTATCCAAACTGCTATACTTCCCTTTCCTGTCTTGAGCCAATATTGTCCCATCATCAGATCACATCTAACAAAAATACTTGGATATTCTTTGTATCACAGATGACATGCCTCCACCATTCTCCTTTAAACTCTCAGCATTTCCTTTTTTTTGCTTCAATAACCACCAACTTTTCTTAATTTTCAATGTATTTCCATAATTCTGACCATCTATTATACCTTCTTAATCCACCACACATCCCCCCTGAGTTGTAATAAGCTTTTTTGTCATCAACTTCTCACACATTGAACATAAACATGCATAAGCCGGTATCTCTGATGCCATCCATTTAACTTCTCAGAGATTAGACTAGTATCAGCCTGTTAGAAAGTAAAGCACAACTGGCCAAAAAATACTGTTGGAACCTGCTTTCTAAATCAAGGCTTAGAAGCATAATGTTTTCATTTCTCCTCCTGAGCCATCATCCTGATTATCTGAGTAACACTAGCTACTTTGTTTCTGGGCCCCAGAATTTTCCTCATCGTTAAAATTTCTTAACACACCTACAAGAAGAATCAAAAGACTGTACATTTATTAATAAACTTCTGCACAGCAAACAATGCAGATGTAGCACTTGATACTGGATGCTACAATGAATTTCAGTTTCCTAAAGGTTTAGAGAAGCCACATCATTTCCATGTGCTTCATGATTCGTCCAACAGGTCTTTAAAAATTTAATGCTCTGAATATATTTTTATTTTTCAGCATTCCGACATTACAGCTCAAATGAAGCATACAAAGCAGCAACAACAACAAAAAAAATCAGTTCTAACTCAGGAGGAAGAACTTACATTATAATATTATATATTTATAATATATTACAAAGTACTTTCTTGGGGACAGTATAAGACACTCACCTTAGTGAATGTACTAACCACGATCTTTCCAAACCCGAAAGTGTCATCAGTATGATCCTGTTTAAAACAAAAAAAAAAAAACACCACACACACCAAGTTTTATAAAAGTGAAAATTATTTATGAAACAAATCAAGTTCATTTAATAATGCAATACAAGTCCAACCATGTAAAATATGTATGTCACAGATGAAGAACAGTTATAAAGACTACAAATACAAAATGAGAGGAAATGCAAGAAATTTTACTGATAAAAAATATTTACCATTATTGTAACCTAACTTCTAAATTGGTTCCTTGAGCAATGCACAAAATAACTAGTCACTGAATTCTGTTCCCTTTATAAATATAAGAACCCCCCCCAGAATTCCACCTCTATGATTGTCATTTATTGTTAGAACAGTTTAGATGATACAGATATCAACACAATCTATTTCAAAAATCAACCATTCACTCATTTGAGCATCCAAGCTGAAGACTGAGTACTATCTAGTATAAAATTTGGGATCACGTGTTTGAATACAAGTTATGTTTCTTCTTCCACAGATTACAATCTTGAAACATTTCACCACTGAACTAACTACAAATTTGAAATTAATTTAGCAGACAAAAAACTGTTCAGAAAGCTAATTCAATTGAGCAAAAGTATCGACATAGTGACCAAAACTAGTTTCATATTCCAAAATACCAGGATGCATTCTTAAAGAAAAAGCTGTTCCCAGCTCACTCAAAATTTACGCTTCTTTTACTTATAGCTGTTAAAAAAAAAAAAAAAAAAAAAAAAAAAAAGGCACAGAAAGAAGCTTCCTTAGCTATGTCCCAGAGAGCCAAACAGGAAAAAAATAAATCCCTCAGTCCTCAAGTAATGGTTCTTAAACGGACCTAAGCTTATGTCACCAGTCACTTCTATTCCTGAAGCACCCACAGCACCACTATTATTTAATTTCCTTCCAGTTTTATATTGGTTTTGTTGTTTTTAAAGCTGTTTATTCTCCCCATGGAGTAACTAATAGCAAAGAGCTAGCCTGAGGTAACAGGACAAAGTCAACCCAGTTTTACTATGAATAGCATGGTACCAGCACATTGTTGAACTTATCGAGTCCACCTCATAGAGGGTCAATCTGACCAATGCTACGCTGACCAACATAGGCCAGCTCCTAATTCATCATTTGTTTTTCTGTAACTATAAGAAGCCAAGTACTAAATAATCTCCCCTTCTTCCCCCCCACAAAAAGCAGTCAAAGCCACTCCTCCATCATCAGGCAAGAATTGTTCTCTTCTCTGCCAGACCAGAAGCAAAACTTATTTTACCCTTTCAAGTAATTATTCTTTCTTCTGTTAAGCCCACCACCTGTGCTCAAGTCTCCACAGTGGATCCAGACTGGTCAGCCCTGAGAGCCAACAGAAACTGCCTTTCTTAAATTTATTCCTTCACCTTGAATGATAAGCCATGGCCCAGAGCTAAGTTTAATTGCCAACAGGTTGTATATTTGCCACAAAGAAAAAAAGTGAGCACAGATATAAACTCCTGACTTTTGTCCTTTTTAAATAAAATAACAAAAATTATACATTTGAGGAAGTGTTGTGACAGAAGTGAGGGGGAAAAAATTATCACAACCCACCACGCAGTCATATATTTTACCTTTATTGTAGGTGAAACTAGATCTAAAGTATCTACAACGCCATATTTCAACTTTAATATTTGTTAACATTTCCATTAAGCAGCCTATTTGCGCACCTACTGCTCCCCTCCCTTAAAAAAAAAAAAAAAGGGCAGAATTTCACCGTGGGGTATTAAATTTACAAAAGTTCCAGCCTAATGCTGCTCTTTAGACATTGCTGCAGTTCATACCCAATTAAAGATTTCAGTCAGAATGAGTCCCATTCTGGAAGACTACGCCAAATAAATTCTCTGACTATTGCTAACACAGCCCCCACCCCATCAGTAATACACTCCACAAAGCATGGCAACCTAACAAACACGATGTACTTGTCCTATGAGTTGGCTACATTAGTACGAAGAAATAAGAGCTCGAGTCACAGAGGAACCCATGGTAGAGAAGTAATTGAAATCAAAGAAGTGCTTTATATACTGAACATCTTTGTACAATTAAAGAAACTAAGTAGCAGAAACATAACAGTACATGTAATAAGGTCAAGCACAAAAACCATACTAAGATACAAAAGCTGCAAGGAATAAGAAGTATAGGAAGCAAAGCCAACAAAAAAGGGAAGAACTGGACATCCTTACCACTTCATCTTGTCTCCCTAAGCTTCAATTATAAGAAATTACAGGTGTTATTTAACAGTGAAGCGCCTGTGTCCAGGACAGGATGTTTGGAAGGCAGTGTAGCTTTGGTTCTACTTTTAAAAAGCCAGTTCTACTTTTAAAAGCCATCTATACAAGGAAATCTCTAACTATTCTATCTATAAGAAAAATCAAGCATTAAAAATTACCATGGTACACTCAAACAGCTGGAAGCAAAACTCCAGTCTTTCCCAGACATTTTGACGTACAAATGAGCTCTCTTTCCTGCTAGTACGTCTTTTCAGGATGAACATTGGTACAACTCGCCTGCTCACACAATCTGCAGAACAACCTTGTTCTCTTGCCCCAAGAAACATGCTGTGTATTTCAGTCCCCTTGTCATGTAAACAGTGTTGAGTCTCTGCCCCTTCAGCACCCCAATAGTTTTGCTTTCTATTGGGAGAAAATGAAGGAAAATCATACTCCATGATTATATATCTCAAGGAAGGTAAATTTAGCCTCACTTCTTATTGTGTCTTACAAGCAAAGTTGTCTAAATCTGACTACTAAAAATGGCAGAGAAATCAGAAGGCTCCTCTAGGACTACCACACACTACTTCAGCAGCAGCTGAAAACATCCGTACAAAAGCTTTCCTTGACCTTACAATAGCTTTCACACACACACAAAAAATTCTCATAAACTCACTTGCATACGTGGATAAGCAGGGAAAACATGCTCTTCAGAACCACTGACTGTGCAACTTGCATGAAACTTAGTACACTCCTGCTGTCCCTCAGGAACTCTTCAAGAGGGAGAGATGACCAAGTAAGAGGACTCTGTACTGGATTGGTACAAGCCCAGTGCAGGCGCTCAGACATAAAGACCCTATCTACACTTAAAGGATAACCTTAGAAATACAAACAGAAGCACAGAAGCCTGACCTGCGCATGTTCCAGCCAGCACTGCTGGCAGGCAGAGTACAAGCAGGCTGCACGAGCATGCCTGGTGATGTACTAAGCCACTTACTAGAGTACCAGATCACCGTGCGTATGCTCAGGCATGTGGATTCCCATGTGTTCGGGTGCCTTCCTACTACATATGGTTGCTGGCTCACTGTCAGCATGAACAGACTGTGCTCTAAAGAGCAGCTTCAGAGCCTCTCCACAGCCTTTGCAGACATACCCAAACCATCTGACCCTTCATTTTGGTCCTCTCTGTATTTCACAGAAGTGGCCTGGGGCACAAGAAATCCTAGCAACAGATCACAAAGCCATTAGCTTACGAAGTGTATTTTTGACTGCTGCCTCCTCTTTTCACGTGCCCTTTGAATATTATTCACAGAAGGAAGTATCTCACCTGTAGCTAAAAAGAAAAAAAAATCCAAAAAACCCTTTACATGTCAGAAGGTGAAGTTGTTCTTTACTAACCAACAACTAGCAAGCAAAAAGTTTACCTTACTCCCAACAGCACATGCAACATTAACAGCCTGTGGTTAACACAGCGGTTAAAACAGGAGAGGGGACAGACACCTTTTACACAGCACACAGAACATCAGCAGCATTACTTTCAAGACCACCATTTTCTGCATCCAACCTCATCTGAACCCAAAAGTGCAAGTCAAAGACCTTCAGAGTAATAAAACTATATCACAAAGAATAATGCAGATATTAATCGACCCATTTGCTGTTCAGTGCTTGCCAAGCTAGGTTAACACAACAAGAATTCAAGCAGCTTAAAACTTGTAGAATACAAATATAACTGGATGTGGACAGTATGAATGCAGCAAGACAACCCAGAGATTAAAAATCTATGTAATCCACCATCCTCATAGAGGAATTCTAGGCCATGCAACCAAAACTGGACACAAAAATTCCTTCTCAGAAACACCTGATTATCTAGTAATTATGATGTGGTAACGTTATGAGTATAATACAGTGTCTACAGGACATTCGTGCCAAGTGTTACACAACACCTTGCTAAGAACATGATGTTCCCTTTTAACATAGGCCAACCATAGCAACCCTATATAAAACACTACAGTTGATCTAGACTAGTGATAATTTACTTGTTCTACTGGCTAGTAGTAATCTACTTGCTCTTAAACCACACCAAATATACCTCATCCCACAGTAACTTGCTCATGTCCTTATACTTTAAGGGGTTAAAAAAGCTTTTCTGCAGTAATGCACGTTTTAATATCATAGAAATGTTAAGAGAAATAAGGGTGTGGCAACAACCCAGGAAAAAATGGTTTTATCAGTCTGTATCTAAACCAAACACTTCCTGGTCATAATAAAGTCTGAGGTGGAAGAAAAATCCAGAACTCCACTTCAAATCAGTTTCCCCATTTCACTTTATTCTCATACTATGGCTAAATTCCATCAAAATCTCAGTTTACTCAAAAAATGTGATTCTTCACAGGGGAAATTTATTACTATAAAAATGTATTATCCAGGGACAGGCTCAAGTAAGTCTATCAAATAAACTGAGTTGTTACATATTTTAATCTTATGATTGGGGAAAAAAAGTGGAAGAGTAAGGTATTACACTGAAAGTTGCCACAATACACTAACTCTTTAATGTCTCTCTGCGAAAATCCAAAAGGAATAAGAGTAAGCTGTAAAAATGAAGATTACTTGGATTTTCACAGATAGCACTCATGTTAAAACAAATATAGGAAGCCTACAAGTCCTACCAACTGACAAATAAACAAAAAGACCAGCAAAACCATGTAGTCTTTGGATCATAAATGAAACCAGAAAATTTGCCGAATCTGAAGAAAGTGCACAAAAGCCAAAATGCTGCTTTGCATGCCTTTACCTTCTGGACTAGGTCAAGCCAAACTACGCTTCTTCACAGCACAGGACAGACCACACTCTTTCACTGCACAGTGTTGGACACTTATACCAACAACCCAACTAAAGCATTCTCCCTTCTACCTTGAAATAAACCACTAAAATGGCCAAAACCCCACCGAAACTGAAGGATATTACTTTTTTCTTCTGCTCTACGCCAAAGGCTCTCTCTTTTCCATTATGTCTCACCAGTGAGGTAAGCAACCTCCACAGTCTGGAACAAGGACTCCACACCTCAAAGACAGTGCCCTAATCACAAGGCTAACGGCAAGCCTTGGATGAAGCAAAGACACAATCCAGTTCTTCAGTGAAACAACTTCACTGTGCAGAAATAAGGCAAGTTTCAGTAAGAAAGGGCAAAAAGAAAGATCACAAGAGCTTGCAAACATACACAAGCAAAAGCAAGAAGGAACTTGATGTTAAAGTGCAACATGCAGGCACTCTCCCTAACAAGAATCAAATTCTAGACCCTGCTCCCAAATTTTGTATTCAAGAGCCACTGTGTAAAGTCCATGAACACCACTATGCCCAAGGCTGAGGAGATCAAAGATACACACAGACACTGAGGCACCCTAGAAGGTATGAAAAGTTTGAGTTTCATCAAGTTCAATACCCCCAAACCATACAGTAGGATCTGTTTATGGAATAGAGCCACGCCATCAAGGCCTTAGCTGTCAGCTTGACATCCTCAAGTCTTATCAACAACCCTACATTGTCAAAACTAACCATTTGCATTCAAGCAGATATTCCTCACTGCCATCCTTGTGATTAGTTCAGATTTTACCTTGACAATAAGCAAAAGCCAGCTCCAAAAGATAGTTAACATTTGTCAAAACTGCAGCTAACTAACATTAACTGTCATCTGTAAACAAACTCTGTGGCTAAAACAGACTAACAACTTGAAACAATTTCTCACTATACTAAAACAGGTTTTTTACTCTACTTTTGACTTGACCAGGCAATCATACCTCTAAAATCGGTACAGAATTTCCACCTTTTCCCCTTTACTTGTAAATGCATAAGTGGTAGCTATTCAATCTCAGATGTACAAGACAGTAAGCCTCCGAGTCAAGTATTTGGAAAAGAAAGACAGCCTAAAAACATAAACCAACACGTTTCTTCAAAATCCTTCATATGAACTGTCTCACCCAAGTTATTGTTTCACTGGAATACAATTTCAAAGCACTTCAGTTTCCAAGTACCAGAGACCTCATACTGACCTCTTCGGGGGCTTTTCAAGCTTCTGGGGTACACAGAGCAACACTATACCCTATCCTAACCCATTACAGAAAGTCAGTTGTAGAGTATCATCTTGATTGTTACCATACTGCTCATCTATTTGCATGAAACTGTACTTACATAAACTGTTTTGTAATCATGCATGTAATAGCATGCAACTAATGTCAACAGCAGCACAACCGCAGGGTCTGAAGGAACAAAGTGTCCCTGCAACTATAGGCAACAGAAAAAAAGAAATCCACAGCACCTGTTGCCTACTCTACCTGTAGCTCCCGCATCCTAGCGGCGCGCTGAGATTCTGTTACTCACTGCCACACGGCTCCTCACGTGAAAAACAGCCGCCCAGCAGCTGCCTACACCACCGTCCCATCACGGGGAGGAGTGCGGGGCCGCGGTCCGTGCTCACTGTACCGGGACGCCCGTGGTCCCCAAAAGCGCTACCCGCTCCAATGCTCGCCCTCCACCCCACCCCCAAACCCCGGCGCTGACCTTTCACACAGATGCGGCCGCAGCCCGCGCCCCCGGCCGCCAGGGCGGCGGAGCGGAGCCCCGCGGCAGCACCCAAGGACCGGGACCGGTCCCGGTCCCGCCGCCACCGGGCCCCCCATCGCCCGCGGGGCGAGGAAGGTCACGGCCGCCCCGCCGCGCTCCTCCTCCACACCGGCCTGACCGCCGCCCCGGGCGGAGGCGGGCGGGGGCACTGCCGCCCCCCTCCCGATCTGAGGCGGGAACCACGGCCGCCCCAGCCCAGCCCCGCGCGGGCGGGGGGACACGGCACAGCTGCCCCTCGGAGCCTCCAGCTCCCGCCCCGGCCTGAGCTGGGGGGGTGTGTGTCTGTGTCTCTGGCCCCCCACCCCCGGACGCCCCTTCCCGCTCCGAGACAGGCGGGAGATGCCCACACGCACCCCCGGAGCCGCCCGCTCCGAGGACGGGCTCAAACCCGGCGCCCCTTTCCCCCGCCACAGTC
The DNA here is from genome assembly GCF_965231255.1 of Vanellus vanellus. Classification (NCBI taxonomy): domain Eukaryota; kingdom Metazoa; phylum Chordata; class Aves; order Charadriiformes; family Charadriidae; genus Vanellus; species Vanellus vanellus. Next base: position 24,136,641 of record NC_138913.1, on the reverse strand, counting down.
TGAGATGCGTGGGGGGCGTGTCACAGCCACCCCACACCACCCCCCCGACCCTGGTTCGGAGGGAGCCCCAGCCACCCCCTGCCCGCCAGGAGCGGCGGCCCGGACCCCCGCCCCACTGGCGGCCCCGTCCCGTCTCCCCGGCAACGGGAGAGCCCCGGCGCGCGGGGGTTACGTAACCCCGGCCCAGCGGTCGGGGAAGCCCCTCAGCCCCCCCACGCCTGCCGCCCGCCGGCCCCCCCTTCCCCTTAGCCTCCCCTGGGGAGCCCGCGGGTCCCCCCCGCCCCGGCCGGCGGCGGGAAGAGGGCCCAGCGGAGCCCGACTCACCGCGCACACCGCGTCCGCCCAGCCCGGCGCAGCCCGGCACCGACTTCATACAGGCAGAAACGTGACTGAGCCCGGAGAGCCCGCCCCGCCCGCACGGCCATTGGCCGCGGGAGCGTGACGCCGGCGGGGGACGGGGGCGAGGGCGGGGCGTGCGCCTCCCCCATTGGCGGCGCCGGACGCCGCTCATTTTACATAAGCCTCACGTGTGGCACCATGTTTCCACCGGCAGCCACGATCGCCTCCGAGCCCGCCCCTCCCCCCCCACCCCCGCCGCGGCCGCGTCCCTGTCCCTTTCCCCATCCCCGTCGCTGCACCGCCGCCGCAGCACTCACCGCCGCCGCGCTGCCTCCCGCCACCACCAGCCGCGCCGCTCTGCTCCCCGCCGCTCCCCGCCCGCGCTCCCCCTCCGCCACCGGACCACAGGGCCGAGGAGGGCAGAGGTTACATCACGCCTGAGGGAAGCGGCTCCGCCCCGCCCCCTCGGGAGGCCGCTCATGACGTCAGCGCGCGCCCGCCCGTTGGGTCGGCGCGCGGCCGGCCGTTGGTGGCAGGGGCCGCGCGCTCCGCCTCGCCTCGCCTCGCCTCAGCGAACGAGCGAGCGAGTGCGCGGCCCTGCCCGCCAACGGCCGCGGCGCGCACTGAGCGCCGCTGAGGGGAGAAGCGAAAGGGCGGGGCGCGTCGGGCGGGAGCGCCGCCCGCCGTCCCCACACGGCGCCCGGGGCTGGGCGCCGGTCCGAGCGCGGTACGAGGGGGCACTCCTGCCCCACCAGCGGGGAAAGGCCGCTCTGGAAGAGACTACTGAGCGGCGCCGCCGCCGCTAGCGGCACGCCGGGCCCCCGAGCTGAGAGGAGAGGGAAGGCGGCCCAGCTGGGAGAGCCTCGCCCTCCCGGTGAGAGACTATTGACGCGCTGCTGGTGGCGTGGAGGCAGCAGCGGGAGCCGTCGGAGATGGCCCTGCCGGGCCCGGCCCGTGGCTCCGTTGCCTTACATAAGGGAGAAGCGGCCGCATCCCGTTTCCTGGCGCTGCCACCCACGCTGGGTGCACGCCCCGAAGTTTCGAAACTGACCCGGTGTAGTGTTCAGGAGCTGCTGGGTCACAAACCAAAGTGCGGGGCAGGCGAGCGAAGAGCTTCACCTTTCTCCGGCACCATGCAGTTAGCGTCAGTTTGAATAACTACAAAAATAGTTAAATTAAGAGTTTTCGAGGCGTTAAAGGTATGTACTGTTCTCCCGTGGAGAACTAGTTCCTGATATGCTAATTACCATATGATTACTTTCCATTTCAAATTTATAAGAAAATTTTTCATATTTATTAAAAAAAAAAAATTTTTTCCCCTTCTGTTCAGGCAAAATATTCAGAGAGTATTGTCATTCCCCATCTTACAGTGAAAAAAAAGTTAATCTTGTAACCTTGGTCAGATAGGTTTTTACTCAGGCAGCTGCGGCATCCCGAATTGTGGTAAGAGAGAACCTGAGATTTGCATTGCTACAGTTCAGCAGTGAGATTACCCACTGTTAAATGGCTCAGCATGTTGAGTGGCACTGTTCTAGTCTCCACGTCTTCTTCCAAGGCTGAGCGGAGCAATCAGTAGCTGAGAAATTAATCATAATTCATCAATATTCTGAATTTCATTTATCTTTATAGTCGTACGTGGCTAGGCAAAGAAGGAACATAAGACATGGCAAAGCTCAGTCTTAGTGTGAATACAGCAGTCAGGTGTAACAGCATTTTTACACTCGCTGCATACGTGCAATTGCTCCACAGAATGTAATGCAGTAGAGCACCATCAGGGCTTCCACTGTTTATCTGCAAAATGAGGTTAATGCCGCTTCCCTCCCTCACTGTGGTGCTAGGGATAAGTCCATTAGGTACATAGATATTTAAGCTATGACTGTTACAGAAACAGCCTGTCAGTAAAGTACTGTGGAGTATTTAACTCCTGGAGAGGAGAGGGGGTGGGCAGCGGAAGCATTAGGACCAGATTCTGCAACTGGATTTGTTGTGATGCACAAGTCAGCTTATCAGGATCCCATTCTTAGTTTGCACTCCTCTGAGGAGTCTAATTTAAAGATTAATCCTAATTAGATATTCTCTGTATAGTTTGGTCAACTGTTGCTGTTAGGACTTCACATCCACAATTTCATCGTCTTCTCTGTTTTAAGTTCTCTGCTTTGGGGTTGGTTTGGCTCAAGGGATGTAGAATGACATTCTTTGTTTCCATCAGATGTTGTTTTTCATGTCATGTGCCAAAAATACCCATCTCTGGCTGTGTGCTAAGGGCTATACCTCTTACCACAGATTTGAAGTAAGGCACTTGAACCAAGGCAAAACTTTGAGGTCCTCCCCCGCGCCAGCAAGAGTGCAAGCATGAGGAGCTGGAGGCAAACTATGGCACTGCATTAGAGCTGAATGAGTTTCCAGAACAAACAGAATAGGAGACACATTCATCACTGTAGCGGAGCATGCCAGTTCTAGCAGGCAAACAGTAATCATCACCACCAGAAATAGCCAGTACCTTTTCCATCCTAGTAACTACCAGAGGCATTACTTGAGTTCTGCTTATTTAAAAGGGATACTAAACAGTTGCTTTGGTCAAGTTGCAGGAATAATTTTTTAGTTCTATTCCTGTCGCTTTTAACTGTTTGTAGCTTTCTATTTAATTTACCAAAAACCAGGGAAAACTGTTACTCAAAATCTGGTTATGCATCTTGAACCAGTTCAGTCCAAATTTTTCTATTGTACCAATTTTCTGAAAGTTGCAGTTGTGTATACAGATACAAGTTATTCCAGGCAACACCAGTATGAAACAGCAAGAAGGCAGGCACATGGCTTCTAGAGAAGTGAGTATTACTACTGATGCAATGGCTCATCTGCTAAGAAACAAAGCAAAAAAAAAAACAAAAACGGTTGTGAAATGCTACAGGACAAAATTGGTTTGGTTTTAAGGTCACTCTACCTAGCTAGTAGCTATAGCATAAGGGGTTTAATAGCAGCATGAGTAAAATACATTTGTGAGTGCATACACAAAAAGTTTTAAAGAACACAAAAATTGTATACAAAAATGTTAAAATAGTTGTGGGTTTTTTTCCAGCTTTGTTTATTTTTTTTGTATTCAGTTGTTACTCTTGGAGCATGGTGAGAAAAAATCATTCATATATAAGGCAAGCCCTTTATATACATCTGTTTCATCACAGAACACACCACATGTCACGCTAACATTCATACAAAGCAGCTTTTGGTTGGTGAGGTGGGGCACTGTCCTGCTTTAAATTCTGCCTGGCTCCCCCATTTGGTTTTACAAGACAAATATCAGTCTGTATGAAACACCATGGAAGATAGCAGGCCTTCTTAAGTAGGGTCCATCCATAAGCAGGCAGGTTTGGGCCTTGCCCTTTTCTTTTAACTGCACAACTAGTATTGCTCAAACTGCACTGCTAATACATGGTTTCCACATGAAATCACAAAAGATTAATTGGTAGAACTAGGCTTTTTTTTTTTTTTTTCACTGCAAGGATTCTACATAGAAAAAAATAATTTAGAAAAGCTTTTTTTTATTAAACTCTCCTGCTTCTCACATTTTCCAGTATTATTAGAACTTTACACACACACACACACACACACACACACACACAAAATGCTGAACCTTTTCCCAACACACTTAAAAAACCAGAATTTTTTCTTAACAAAAGTATTTCAGTCAGTTCTGATAAGGAGCAACATATTGACAGCAGCAACTTTTTTGGGGAGAAAAATAAAAAGAATCATAGAATAGTTTGTGTTGGAAGGGACCTTTAAAGATCTTCTAGTCCAACCCCCCTGCAATGAGCAGGGATGTCCCTGTCAGATCTTCAACTGTGTAAGAGTCACAAAGGCACAAGGTCTTTGCTGATTCCTTTTAAACTTCCACCCAGCCTCCTGGCTCTCTGTCAAAGTGTCCTGCTTCTCCTGCCTGCCAGTCTTGGACTTTTTCTTCTGATCTGTGACAAGGCAGTGTCAAGCTGCTGGATGACTCTTTCTGCCATCTTCGACAACCTTTGCAGATGTACCTGCCTCTCTGGTGCTGGGAACCCTGATTGTGGGTACTGTTTGGGGCTCTCTGCACAGTAAAATGAGGAGACAAGTCTTTCAATGTGAATTAAAAGAAAAAAAGAGAATTTGAGAGTTCCTGAAAAACTACCTGAGGACGGCTTGCTTGGGTTTGTTTACTGTTAAAGAAATAGGGCTCATCTTTTTCAAGTTACTATTATAAATTATACCACAACTATGATGGAACCGTATATTGTTCCAAAAAAAAAAAAAAAATCAATATTTTACAGCTGGAGCCCACGTCTAATTCTTCATTTCCTAAGTATAATTACTCATCATTTACAGTGACGCTGACAGTCATTGATTCTTGCAAAGATCCGGAAAGGCTTTTTTGCTAATGAGCAAAAGGCGTCACTATTACCGTCTGTACAGACAAAGGATGAGGGAAGGAAAAAAAACACCTTCCTCATTACCAGTGAATATATGGAGAGGTTTTTCTGAAAGCATTAGGAAGTGTAGGAACAAACTATAACAAGCAGAAAGATAGCAATATCCATACGGTCTTGAAAACTCTTTGATTAAAATGTAAAAGAACGTAAGAAACATGATAAAGAACTCCAACAAAAGCAGCAAGTTCCTGAAAAGTGCTGCAGCTCAGAAGTCCTTTGCAAGGTGTATGGCTGTCCCCAGCCAGAAAAACCTTTCCTAGAGGGTTCTAGGGAATGTAGTTTTTCATTCTGTCCCAATTATTACTGTTTTCTAGTTATTTTTATTAAATTCAGTTTCTGTTGGCAACTTCAGTATAATTTTAAGTTCCAAATATCTTGAAAAGTGACACCTAAAGGAGCCCTGAATTGTTCTGTGTTAAAATGACTAGAAGGATGCAAATGGAAGGGGTGTATCTCATCACTGTAACTACATGTTCTGATCCCCAAGTCCATTAACGTGATTTCAGAAGCAAAATACAGCTCTGAGCACTCCAGGTCTGGGATCCTGCTGTTCAGTGTGTATTAGCAACTCATTTCCTGCAGTCAGCCTCACAGAAGGCTGAAGAGAGCCTGAAATTCAATCCACAGGGCTAACAAGGGGTTTTAAGCTTCCTGTATAATGCAGAGTGCTAATTTATGATTTTGCAGTCTACCTAAGGTGATCAAAGACCTTACCCATCCACCAAAAGAACAGTCCTACCACCTCTGCTGAGTTAAAAATTACAGATTATACAACTGTACTATCAGACAGATTAGGAAACTGATTTGACTGCTAACATCCCATGAAAGAAGTTTTTGGCCAGATCACATCACAGACACAGGAGCACAAGATGGAGGAACACATTTTGAGTTCGAGTGAGAGGGTCCAAGACCTATTGTACATGGAATTATAGAGTTAGGCACTTAAAATGCACGTCATTAGACTAGCATAAGACAGCTAGTAAGAGATGCCAAACAGAAAAGTGCATCCTCATTCTTGCCACTATGTTGGATTTATATGTCCTCTTTTGCCCTGAAAGAAAGTTACTACATCAAGTTAGGGTTCACCATTTGAAACCATCCAGACTTAGATGCCAAGGACAGATTTCACAAGATTTCTGAGCTGATCTAACATTTTGCTTTCATCAAGGGGAGCAGTGCTGCTCTTCACCCTGTTCCTGCCACCACAACCATTTTGCTACCATGTACTCATGGTTATGTGGTCTTGACCCTTCCTTTTGCCCACTCTGCTACTTACTTGGCCTCCCGGTGAGCCAGTTCAATTTGTTAATCTGTCAGAAAGCTTTCGAGTTAGCAGCTGAATCTGATCCCTTGGGTGAGAAACTATGGCATAGATGGGGCATGGGAAAACTTTTAAAGGCAATGAGACAGCAGAATAACATTTCCACAGTTTTTGATACTTGAGGCACACTACTTTCTGGATTAACCGTGGCCACACATAGCAGATGTCTTTGAGACACCTGGATTCCTCAAGACACACCTAAGCAGTCAGGCCTATGACCTGATGCTGGGCCTGTAATACAGTGTATCCCAACCCTTGACTCCCCACTACCACTGATTCCTATGCATGCTCTTGGTATTGATTTAAACTCTGTATTTACTGACCAGGGTCAGTTTACTGCCCTCCATCTCATTTATGATCTCCTTTTGGATTCACTTCAGTAGAGTGAAGTGTTATCAGTCTCTTGCAAAAATGCAGTGAGACACACCTTCCTTTAAAAATAGAATAAGAACAGAGAGACAAGATCAGGATACTGGCTTCCCCACCAGTGAGCATTGATGCAATTTTTATTAAATGGTCATTACATAAAATGTTGAACTAGGTCTGAAGCTCGACTCTTCTCTTGTTCCCCAGTAAGCTTCCGATCGTTGTGCCACAGAGTCACAATGCTGCTCTTAGCTCCAGGAATCTAGAGGCACACTTCTTCCTTAATTTGTTCTCATTTTTAAGAAAGAGATTATAACAGAAACATTTGTAAGAAACTGGATGCTAAGTAGCAGACTAACTAGAATCTGTTCCAACATACCTACAGCTCTCTTCATTGCAGTCACAGGCATAACTTAAGCCAGACAATCAGGCATTCCTTCTACTAAGAATACTAATTATAGATCAGTGATTTATAGTTGGTGAGGAAGGAAGAGCCAAATTTTAAATGAGAAAGAGCCTTTCTGTATAATTCTGAAGAGTGTCTCTTAATTAAAAACAGTTCATTTTTAGATTGAGTTTCCCATTACTGTTCTGCCTCAATTAGTTTTCCAGTGTTAGTTCACTCATGAGCTGTTTTGAACTGAACGTTGCTGCTACTGAAGCCAGTGGAAGCTTGGTTTTGTTTTCAGGAGAGAGTGTATACTGACTGGTTGAGTTGGCTTCGGGAAGAGAAGCCTGACATACTACTGGAAAACAAAATAGGGATTTTAATAAGCCTTTCAGGCACCGCAGAAGTCCCTTGTAGACTAAGTCAATTCAAGATACTTCAGTAAATGAAGTTTCACAGATTGTGTCCATAAATAAATTAGAAATTTCTGATAAGCAATCAGAAAATCTTTTAATTTTAATAAAAGAAAAAAGAAAGGACAGCTCACTTTGCGCCCTGTCACTGATCCACAGCACCATAGAGTGAAGGATTGCTACAGTTCTATTAGGATAACTCCCTTTGATTTAAATAGCTTTGAGAACTTGCTCTAAAGAAGACAGTAACTGAAACAAAGAGGGCAGAAATCTTTCCCATCTTTGTGAATTGCCTGGTGTTTAATTGGTATGAGCTTAACTACAACCCTTTCCTCAGTGCAGCTATAAGGAAACTTTCCTCGTCTACCTGGTTTCCCAGGTATATAATTCCTTGGAAATTATGTTGCTGAAATATCCTTGGGACTTCTTCCTATCTGTTGCGTTTGTAGACACCAGCCAATAAGTTTAAAATTATTAGGTGAATGGGCAAAGGCAAGCAAGCAGATCACATCAGCCTTATTTACATAGAAAAACACTAAAATATAGTATTCATTGTCATAATGAGACACATTCTATCCACTTGTAACATGTGATACTCCATTAGCAGTAGGAGAACTTTGGAATTCAATGTTTCTGTTGTGTAACTACACAATAAAAGTAATTAAACAAGCAGTTTAATTCAGTCAAAAGGAAAAAAAAAAACACAACCCTTACATTCCTTAAAGAGAAAGGTTAAAGGTCATAAAAGGGAAGCAGGAATTAGTAATCCTAAGTAATATTAGCTAATTGTTGCTCATTAAAGGAAAGGCTGCGGTCACCTTAAAGCAGTGTGCTACAGGAAAGCTAAGGAAAAATGTTTGAGAAAAAAAGGGTAGTTAGAACAAAACAAAAAGATTGAAAGAAATCTTACCTTGCCAAAAAAGCAGAGCCATGAGATATGCCTCCTGTGGGCTCATGGTTTCCTTGGTGTCTGTGTAGAAGACTGGGTAAACATCAGGATTTCTTTTTTTTTCTAGCATGTCTGAAAAACATATCCAGCTGCCTTTCAGCCCTTTGATTGATCTGGGTAATTTACAATGATTATTTTGTGTCCCCAGCCCTGCTCTTTCTCAGTGCATTACTAACCAGCTATTGTTGTTAATAACACTGGTAGCTTTTGCTGGCTTCATTTAACACTGAAGCAGCACTTAGTTAAGGAGGCTGATTCCTCTCATACAGTAATAATATTCTTTTTTTAAATGAACACAGTGCAGGGAAAACAATGACTTGGGGCAGCCTTAGAGTACATCTGCATCATAGGGACAGCCTCTGAAGCCATATTCAAGCCAACTTTAAAACAGTGGAAACTCCCTGGATAGGTACAGAGCTCAGTGTGACTACAAAGCCCACCCAAGGCACTCAGTCAGTGCTGAGGCATTTAGCCCGTTCTGCTTGAGCATTCCTCCAGCTGGGTAGCACAAAGCAGGTTTGGGCAGGCTGGTCCTTGCAGCTGGTACGATCCTGAGTGGTGGTGCCTAACAAGTTTGCTGAAGTATTTCTTTATGTGTTCTCCTGCTCATGTGACTACTAGAAAGAGGATAATTTCCCTCTGCAGAAAAGCTTCATACCTTTACCTTGTTAGTTTGCATATGGTCCTATCACTATCAAGAGTTACCTAGCTCATGGTAAGAAAAGTAATAAAAGCAACATGTGATTTGACTAAACTTAACAGCTTGTATTTAAACACTAGGCTCATTAGTTGCTAAGTTTTATCATCTCTGCTCTTCTAACCTGAATTAATCCAAGGCACGTGCACATCTCTTCTTGCAGCATGGCAGGCAAATTTGAGGTTTCAGCAGAATTTCCCCCCCCCCCTTCCCTGTATAGTGTGTAGTAAGTTACTACTGTGGCATTTAAGCAACTTTACCAAAACTAAAAACTGAGTAACTTTAAAACTAAGCCATCAGTTTGTCCTTACCTGCAAGTCAAAGAATTTACAAATCAGTCTGGCCAATTTAAGCCTTTCCTTGCCTTTACCTCTAGAAGGAACAAGGTAAGTCTGAACACCAGCAGAAGTTGAGGTGTTTTGGCCTAGTCAGAAAGGATACATGTGCTAGTCTTCAAGGCGCTTCAGAGAGCAAACTAAAAAAGGGAGAGTTCTTAAAATGACAAATTTTATACTTCCCTGGAACCTAATAACCAATGAATCAACATTTCTTGTCATACACTGACTGTCCACTGAGACAATATCTCCTCAAGCTCTAAAGTGCAATCACAGTGCATCGTGTCACTATCTAAAAGCCATTACCTCACTGCAAACTTGATCATTAGAGCTTCTACTCAGGTCCCTCAGAAATACAGATCAGTGCTCAAGACTGGAGACATGGCACTCCACATCATGAGGCCATTACAAGTAACCACGCCTCAAATCTTGTGATGGAGCATCTTGTAATTCACACTGAGTTAATGCGAATGTCAGTTACAGAAACCAAATCTATTTAAACAAACTCTTTCCCCAGCCACATGGTATATTACTGTACAATGAATTGAATAGGCAGACCATTAACAAAATATACTTGAAAATTGCACAGTGCCAATCTACACAGCCATTACTGGTGAAGTGAATGCACTCCATCGTTTCCAACTTAGGATGCCACTGCAGGTCAGTTACATAGGATTAGTCCACTACAATCAAATTGAAACAATAGGAAAAAAGACCTAGTATGAGGACTAGTGTATTGCACATTCAGAAAATGATGCTATTTGCATGCTGTAATAGATTAGTCTGAGATGAAGTCTCAGTTCCAGTTATATAATCGAGATCTGTTGTTGGCATCAGTGGAGTTGAGATTTTATAATACCAAAAATATTTCACAAATAAAATTAAAGTTTTCAAAGTTTACCCTGACATGTTATAATTTCTATTATCAACTTTCTCAAAAAGAGTTTTACCAAAGTGATTATTGATATACCGCAAGGTGGAGAAGCAAAGGCATAGCAGGAATTAATTTCTTAGCCCCTTGTTAAGAAAACCTAGTGTGGAAGTTGAGTACTCTTGGGTGTGAAGTCACACAACCAAGCCTTGATGGCTTGGTCAAACTAGACACAAATCTCCTTATTTGCAGAACCCTCTTCTCATCTCAACACAATTATTATCATCATCATCATCAAAGATGATGATCTCTCCTCAGCACATCAACATTTGTATTTTTACAGCTTTTTGGTTTTAAATCCAGGACATAGAACTGTTCATTCATTAGTATTGGTATTAGTATTGTTAGTAGTGACATGTCAGTATCTGCTGCTAGAGGTGATTACATTGTGAGAGCTTGGACATTATCAGAGAAGATGTAATTGTGGAGGGACAGTTGTTTCAAGCATGCTCCCGCAGCAGAGTAAGTGGTGTGTGAGAACGCTGTGCAGAGCTGAAGAATTCTTTGTTCTCCCTTCAGTTCTAGTTTACTGACTTTGGTGAAACCGGTTATTAAAAGGGAAGGTAGGGAATGTTCTTAAATGAGTCATGTTTGTTCTATGATTGTCAGACTACATCCATAACTGGTTCAGTAGCTCTATTCAAATGGTGAGGTCATTCCCATGCAGCACATGACAGAGGGAGCCTTTGTACAGACAGCTGCAGGCAACATGCTCCTGACTTAAGAGATGTTCCATGAAGGGATCAACAGGTACTACTTCACATTGATGCAGTGCTTTCTGATGCTTGCAAGAGTACAAGAAAGATCTAAAATACATGAGAAACATAGAGCCTTTCCTTCTCAGTCAAAGGTGCATTTATATTATATGCTTGTTTTTTAAACAAGAGTTGAAAGAGTTTATTAAGGACAAATGAGACAACGTAACCTGTCACCCTGAGCAATGTGAAACCAAGAATGCCAGTATGTAGGGGGCAGCGCTGGAAGCATCAGGAGAATACAGAGACCTTGATGGCTTAGTCAAAGCATGCAACTGTTGTGGCTAGACACAAATCTTCTGATTTCTTTTTTCCATAGAGAAATTAGGGAACATAAAAGTTAAATGCAATGACTTGAGAAGTAATAGCTCTTGTTGACAAGAGGGAGAACGATAGTTCATTCAGCACCATGAAACAAACAGGTGATATGAAGCAGAGAGGGAGAATGAGGCAATGCCAAAACCACAAAGAAAAATGCTGTTAAGTTTGAGAATGCTTGAGAAATTTGAAGCCTGAGCTGAAGTAACTGATGTACACGAGATGAGAGAGATCTGAAAAACTGTTAAAATGAATGCCAGTTACAGCAGAATGGCTAACCCAAGGGGTGGAGAATGCAGTTTAATCCCATACAGCCAAATTGTGACCAAATTTGTTTTCTATTTGAGATCGAGTCTGACACTGTTAGTTTATGTTGGCATCATTTCTGACATAAATTCACTAGAATGGTACGCGGTGACTGACAGTGCCTATGCCATCACAGGGCGATGTCGCCTGCCACTGTCTGACACTGCCTGAGCTGCGCACCAGGGGGTGGTGACAGCCCGACATGGATTCACATCGGGGCGCTGCAGCAAAAGCAAAACAAGATTTCATGTTAAATATTTATTTATTTATTTGTAGGATAACAAAGTTTAAAAGACAACCTGCTTTCTGGCTTAGTGATGTGCCCACTCTCGCCAGCACATTTTAAGGAAGGGGAGAGCGGTTCCACCAATCTCTACCGGATGCTCCCACAGATTCTGCTATCGTCTGCAAAGATAAAACAATCAGGAATAGAATCTGTTAGTTTCAGTGGGTTGAGGTTTGATTCCTCCCTCATGTCTGGGTCAAATAGGAGCAGACAGCTCCTGCTAAGGGCTTGCTTTTAATGATTATGTGGCTTTTTGCTTCTTCTCTTTTTCAGACACACATCATTTAAGTACAATGTGTTGTAAAGCTATACAAGGCTGAAGAAGAGTTCACACTGCACTTAGTCATGTATTAATGATCTAACTGCCCAAAGACAACTTTTTTAATAAAATCCAGGCACAGGGATACCTGTAAGATGGCATTGTCTTAATGGCATCAGACACTTCAATATCCTATGTGAGAGCCAATAAGTTTACACACAGCCAAGGAAAGTTCATAATGGGCACAGCACCACCAAAATGCAGCAATGCTGCTTATGCAGCCAGCTTGGCTTTCTTGCTCCATAGGGCTTCAAGTTCTAGGCTTAGCTGCAGAAGAACATGTGGGCTGGTTCTTTGTCTAGATGAAAGACAGGCCTTAAGGATACTACTTTTGTCTACAGCTGCCCAGATGTGCCTTTTCTCATCAACAGACTGCTACTGTGTTTTTTGTATCTAGCCGCCAACCCTAGGCATCTCAAAAATAATAGCATTTTCAACTGGCATTTATGTTCAAAGAAAACAGAGATGTCTGAATAGTAAAGAAATGCTTAAGATGGTGAGTGCAGGAAGCAAGACTTTTGGTACATTAACTCCTCCGGGGAAAAAAAAAAGTCACTCAAACTTTGAGACTTTTGAGTGAAAGAAAAGACTTTGAAATGCAACTATTAGTTGATTGCCTGCCATAGGCAGTGTCTCAGGCCACCTAGCTATCATCTGGCTAGGCACTGGAGGTATCAGTATGATTTTTTTTTGGTGGCAGAGGCAGGAGAATTTGGATCAAATTCATCCTTGAGGGTATTGCTTACTATTGTTTCACCAATGATAACTTTGTTGGTCCTTAACAACAGGTGTAACAGGATGATTAGGATGACTGCTATGGGGTTGGGAGGGTAAATGCAGTTGTGACCAATACTAATATGGTACTGGGATGTTTCAGGTTTCTTCAGTACAGACAACAAAGTGTTTGTGCCACCGCATAGAGCATTTGGCAAGCCTTTACTTGAACCAGAGCAGTGGCTGCTGCTCTGGTCATAAGTGATGGAACTGGCAACTGCGCAGAGATGGACTGTCAGGATGACTAAGGAGGACGTGGGCTAGTCAAACTCAAGAAAAATAGCAAATGAAAGTATAAGAACTGTACATTGTTCCTGGATAGTAACCAGGACGTTAGAAAGAGTTTTCTAGCCAGCTCAGGAATGAAGTTCAGGTAGAGCTTTCTAGAGGACTAAAGCAGGCAAGAGTGTGTGCGGTTATCAAACAGTGCCTGATAAGCAGGTGGAAGGATGGCAAAACTAATCCAGACAGTTCCTGGTGATAAAAAAGATTGAACTTTGTCACTGGAACTTGTAGGTGTCTCCAAAGTTGTTTGAAAGGAGATGGAATTGTTCTTTGCCAGTGCAATATAGATTGTAATAACCCCGTGTTTCAAGGCTTCCTTTGTCTAGAAAGCTATATAAAACTGGTTTACTTTCCCTGCTCCTCAAGCACTATTAACCCCAGTGTTCCTTGTGGCATTACAATTTCAGATGCTTGCTTTCTCCATCCTGTTCATAGTTAAACTATCTCACAGGATTCTGAGCTGAGAAAAGGAACTCCTTCCCAGTCTCCTTGTCATTTGACACGGACTAGGGAGAATTTGTTTTCTTTCCTCTGAAGCTTTCTTAGACCATTAGGAAGGAAGTTTAACAAAGCTTGGGTTGGTGCAGGTCTATATGATGCTGGTGACACCCTTGACCTATCCAGCTCTTTCAGTGCACTGTCGTTATGTCTTACTACAGATTATATCACAGAAGTATGCGCTGTATGGTATTGGGAAGTCTTTTCAGGCTCCTGGTGAAGTTGGACTATGGAGCACGTGTTTTCTAGACTAACTGAGAGAATACATAAAGAACATGATGCTGTATTGTACATCTTCTAGTAAAAAGAACAACCTGCCAGTTAGTAGATAAGCACTGGAAGTTTAATTATCAAATCCACTGACTACATTCAACAGAGTAAAGCTGCATTATGGTCAACAGAAGGTAGAAAAGCCAGGCTTACTTGCTTTTGTAGAGCAGTTCAGCTAACAGCTGTTAAATTATAATTAGACTATTCAGATGCTAAGGGAGAAGGCAAGGGTTTTATTTCTGCAGAATCATTCTAAAAGCTTCCTTAATAGTGTAATAACTCAGCGCATTTGGTACCAGGAAATTCCCATAGTAAAATGTATTCTATCTAGTAAAATGTCTATCACATTGTGGTAAGAGCTTTTGATGATAGCTGCCCAAATCGCAGGTGGTGCTACAAGGTTATGTTCCCCAAGATTTGAAACATCTGGGAAAGCAAAAAAAGATGGTTTGGTTTTATAATAATCATCATCACTGCCTAGCTGTCTCTCATATAGAGCTCTAGCAGTCTTAAGATTACCAGCTTTTCTTCTCAGATTGCAGTTCTGACCATCTTTAGTCATGTGAGACTTTTTTTTAAATTTTAGATCTGTCAGGAGCACTTAAAAGCATCTTATTCATTCACTTACCTCCATGTACTTCAGCTCACAAAGCACAGTATATAGACAGTCACTTCAAGGTTTGTTTTGTCTTTGAACTGTCTTCTATTGAATTTCCAAAGCATATGCAAGTCCCAGAGCTCTTCACCCCATATAACTTAGTAACCCCTAAGAAGCAATCCTTCCTTTTGCTCCCTGAACTTCCATGAATTATGCAAATCTGCTATCTGAACAGCATGCAAAAATACGTTAGATTTTTCATATAATCTTACTGATTCTGCCATATCCACCTTAATCTCTCCATTACAGTACACATACTTTCATTTTCGCTTGGTTTTATCATTTGCTAGAATTCTTTGTAAGCTCAAAAATCAGAAATTAGGACATTTTATTTCAACAAAACTGAGCTAATTACGCAACCAGACTATGAGAATGCTAATGGAGTATTAGCCCATTGTGTTTTCTTAATTATTAGCATAAACCTCATTTTGGCTTGGATCAGTTTCCTGTGTTCTTCAATATCACATTCATATGTATCAATCAACATAATTCACCCTCTCGCTTAGTCCTTATTTGCTATTCCACGTAGACTAGAATATGCGCTGTATGAAATCAGTGATTCCTTTTTCCCAGCTCCTCCTTCTAGACTCAAAGTGCCCCCAGTTAATTGCCAGGTATGCTAAGAGTTACCAAGGAAAAGTCTATAGTTTTACTAATAAAGCACTGTCATACAAGAAGGCATCCTGACATTACCTGGTTTTGGTGTGTTTGTGTGGGGAGAGATGATACTGTGCCCTTTATATATGCTGAGTTGATTTGCAACAAAATTAGAAAAGCCATTGAATAAGAATAATGGCCCATATGCACGAAGCTGTAGAGCTACCCAGGAGTTACTGTGATGCTTATATATTTTAAAAGGTAGGTGTAGTCACTAGGAGGGGGAGAAAAGCAGCTTCCCACTCTTGTCCCTTCAAAGAGCTTAGTTACTCATTAGGAATAATGATGGCAGCGGTTACCATGCCCCATTTAGCCATCACACTAGTGGCCAGGATCAGCTGCCTCAAGTTAAGGCACAAGATGACCTTGCAAGAGGGTCCGTATCCCTCCCACAGAGAATCCTTCTTTCTTCATTTAAAAAATGTGTCCAAAGTACACCAAATTTGTGAATTAACAGTATCTTGTGGCAATGAGTTGCCTGAGTTAACTGAGCCCTACTGAAAGGAAAACATATGTTACCATTAAGAAAGCTAAGAATAAGGTCAAATGTACTAAACACATTCTCCCATCCCATCTGCTCCTCTTCACAATTCTTTAATGGTTGTGCCACTGTATCCCCTCCCCCTTTTTGTACAAAGTTAATTATTATTTATACAAAAGAAGTGGGGTTTTTCTTTTCTATTAGACTGAATATATAAAAACTCAGTGTGAATTAGAAAATCTTAATTTCCAGAAGTTTTTAGCATTTTACACAGAGAGGGAGTGAAAGCTGAAGCTGCTTAACTGTCCTTAAACTGTGTGTATTGGGAACCGAAATGATACAAAAAGCAACTTCTTAAAACAAGATTTATTGGCACAAACATACATGTTACAAATGTTTATGATATTCTTGGAAAGTATGTTCACCACTCAAAAAAAAAAAAATCACTATCCACAGAAAAATACAGTAATATCAAACTTTGTAAGTCATCACAATTTTAGCATCAAAATGCATGCATTCATCATTTATAAATGGAATTCCACTGACCTCCAGGTAAAGCACTTTAAGAAATGTCCTGGTCTCCACAACATTATTTTTCCTCCCCAGGTAGCTCTAATAAGATGCAAATGGAATGTTTTCTGTAGAGGCGTAAATCACAATTACTTGCTCGGTACAGCTGAGTCTACGAAGGAGAGATGCTCAGTGTGGCCTTTAAAAGGATGCAATAAAAGATTTGGTCTGGAGTTTAGTTTTTAAAAGGGCAACTGAAAACTTATTTCTGGTTATTCCTATTAGAGGAAGTAAAGCTTGAATTGAAAGGAAAGAGGTAGAAGAAAGGTTTTTCTTTTGCATTGCCATTCCGGCAGCATTTGAAAGCGGTCTGGCACTGCTAAGGTAACTTGTGAGGAGAAATAGTAATCTTAGTAAATCCTCTTCTTTCTTTGGTGCCAGTGTAGAACTTAGTAGCCAATCAAGCTTTTGTCACTGACCTCAGGCAGTACAGAACTAGACTTTACCAGATGTCCTGAATCTGATCCTATGCCTATCCTCAGCTTCAGTGTCAGAGGAGTAAGCTTCACATACACAGAGGGGAGAGAATGCACTGATATCCTCAGTTTCATCAGCAGTCCAATGTAAACGAGGAAGA
This sequence comes from Vanellus vanellus, assembly GCF_965231255.1. Taxonomy (NCBI): domain Eukaryota; kingdom Metazoa; phylum Chordata; class Aves; order Charadriiformes; family Charadriidae; genus Vanellus; species Vanellus vanellus. The sequence goes on along the minus strand of NC_138913.1, from coordinate 24,119,688 downwards.
AAGAAAAGTTCTTAATGTTACGGGAAGCTCTTTCAAAAATGGGGGTTGCACTTAATCCCACTGGATCTGAATTTGACTCTGATCAGATCAGTGCACCAAAAAAAAGCAAAAACATAAACCACATACGCTTATGAAGGTGCATGCTGGACTTTTATCAACCTTGATAGGGCAGAGACTATATCCAACAGCAGAATTCACTGTGGAATCACCATCCTTGGAGACTTTCAAAACTCATCAAGACAAACTGTGCAACCTGATCCAACCTCAAAGGTGGCCCTGCTTTCAGCAGGAGATGGGACTAGGTAAACCCCAAGGGTCCTTTCCAACCTAATTTTTCTATCATTCAAAGGAAAGGCTTTTCCTCTCCTGAATTAGAACATGGTACGGATTCCATATCAGGCCTGGATTTAGTAAGGAGAAGTGAGGGTTTTTTTTAAACAGAGAATGGAAATTCTCTGTGTGTGTAAGCACATGTGGAAGTTGGTTCTAGAACAGGGCATGCTTTGTGCTTCACTCCAGTCCAGAGAGTATGAAATACTCAGCCATCTGTCCATTCTAAGTCTACAGGGCTGAACTGATTAGATAGCACCTCCAGAGGCTGCTTTTTGGTGTTAAGACTCAAGCATAAGTCATTAAGGAAAATACTAATTAGCTGGCTACAAACTCATTTCCTGCAATGACTAAAACAAGTTTATAATGAGAGCTCATATATTGGCACTAAGAGAATTTTTTATGCTGCAAAACAAACTAAAGGTTGCTCACAGCAGATACTGGCTACTTTTTCTCTCCTTCATACCTGGAAAGAGAACATATCACCCAAATGGCAAATGCCTGTCTATGTATATAAGTGCTTCTTTTGGAAAGGGGAAAGAAAAAAGAATAGAAGTTGTCAAATAAAAATGTAACCTCTACAACAGTTGGTGTTTCCCCCTCAAAATGTATTTTTGCAACAGACAAAGGATGTTTTTAAGCCCTGCTCTTGAGTAGGAGGTACTAATTTCTAATCTTTCAATAGTGGTGATATACATAATGTGACTAACATTTTACTACGTATGTGGTCGGGGGAGGGAGGATTTTTCATTTACAAGACAAAGTAATGATGTTTTTCGTGACAGGTAGTGGGCTATCAGTAACATTTTATTGTGCAGACCTGTGAGTGTGTCTTAGCTACATTAGCATTTTATTTTATTTCCAATCTGGGAAAAAAGCAAATGAAACATAAATTGAACTTAGCGTTTCTAATGAAAAAAAGTGTCCTTTCATTAATAAATAGCTTTTGGAAGCTAATTATTGGAGGACAAACCTTATGAGGAACGACTGAGGGATCTGGGGTTGTTTAGCCTGGAGAAGAGGAGGCTGAGGGGAGACCTTATCACCCTCTACAACTACCTGAAAGGAGGTTTTAGAGAGATGGGAGCTGACCTCTTCTCCCCGGTGACAAGTGATAGGACAAGAGGAAACGGGTTCAAGTTATGTCAGGGCAGGTTTAGATTGGATATTAGGAAGCATTTTTTCACTGAAAGGGTTATTAAACATTGGAATAGGCTGCCCAGAGAGGTGGTGGATTCACCATCCCTGGAGGTGTTTAAGAAAAGGGTAGATGAGGTGCTTAGGGACATGGTTTAGAAGTGGTGGTGTTTTTATCAGGGTAGGTTAACGGTTGGACTTGATGATCTTAAAGGTCCCTTCCAACCTCACTAATTCTATGATTCTATGTTTCTATTTGACTATTTGTGTAGCTGCTAATTGCTTAAATAATAGATAAATAATGCTTAAATAAGTAATGGCTATACTGTATATCCATGTCCTTTACTATACATTTGTACTTTTATTCAGAATCTTTTTTTTCCCTTTAAGTTTCGTGAAAGGCTGAACTTGCATTATTTAGTACCCTTTAGCTTGCTAGCAGCATGGTAGGCATGCTGACCACTAAATTTTCAGGTCCAGCCAACACTACCATGACTAATGGAGAAATCGTTGCAAATTTTCAGGTTAATACTATAAGTATTAATAGCTGAACTTCTGAAAACAATTATGCATTGTGCATCTATGAATTTATGTCTCCATTATATGCACTATCTCAAAAATTGATCTTACAAAGAAAACAACAGCAGCTGCCGTAATTTACTCTTACTTTAAAAAAACCTGCATCTTGTCAGGGGAGAAATTAATTTCAAAGGATAGATTAAAATATTGAGACCTCTTAATTCTCTTAAACTCTTTTCATTACATAAGCTCAGACCACCACCACATGTTCACATATACATGACAGGAATGTAATGGATTCAGCAAAGTGATTTTCCATCCTCTCCTTAGACCATTTATTAGTGGACAAGGATAGATACTAGAGTGGAACATGGGTAAGAAAAATAATCATGCTATGTCAAAAAGATTTAATTACTGGCAGGTCAAAGTGCTGTACAACAAAGTGGGCATTCAGTATGTATCTTTACTGCACTGAGCACTCTGGAGCCCTTATTTGATTTAAGTCCTCGACCAGTTCTGCAGCTGACAAAAGCAGCATGGTTTTGGATGGTACGCCCCAAATGGCACTCTGCAAAAAATACTAGATCGTTCTTCCCACATATATCTCCTGCATTTTCAAGAAAAATTGAAAGGAATTAAATTCAACTACCATTTGTCATAGTTCATGTTAAGTAGTAGTCCATATGCACTTCAATAGACTAGCACTACTTAGTTTTAACATATGAAAGGTGCTCTTAGGTATAGCCAGTTATAAAAAGGAGTTTACTGAATGTTGGCTATATTTCACTTAAACCGTTTCCCAATTTAATATCTTGTCATTATCACACTATCATTATTTGCTGTTTCCTCTCTTTTCCATCAAAATTGATGAAATTACTGTTACAAGAAATGTTAAATACTTTTAATTAAAATTGCAGTGTTACAATTAAAGCAGTTTAGCAAAAAACCTGCCTTCTGTATCACATGATTTTGAACCAAATTAAGATCCAGGAGCCATATTCTGCGCCTCCAGTGTTCTCATCCCATCAGTGGAGGCTGGTCTGAGGACAGCAGGGCATTATGGTGAGGAGGTTCTCCTCCCCTCAGGCCTGCCTCAGCTCTGATTGAGGTCAACAACAACAGTATGGCAGAAGGCAGGGAGTCAACTCAGAGGACAGCAGAACAACCCTAGCCCAAATATGCTATGTTCCAAATACAATACACTCCAAAACCACAAAGACTTTCTAAGAGAATGAAGAGAGACTTGAAGAATAATGGAGAAGCCAGCCACTGTGAGAAGAGCTAAAGAATGGAGAAGCTTTTTTCATAATTATCTCTGTTGTTCTCTATGATACTTTCTCTTTGAGAACAAGTATTTTGCCCTTTTAAACTTCTAGCACATGGTTTCTTTGGTTGAATAGAGTGTTACGTATGAACCACGAGGTTGTATTCATGTTTTAAACCAGTACAGGTTATGATTTTTGCTTTGGAGAGTTAGCAGATGTGATACAGTCATGACAGAATGAGGTTACTGCAGAAATGACTCATTGTTGAATAATCAAGTGTTTACTCCACCAAAACTGCATGTAACTGGACTGCCACAGTTTTTCTGCTTTATTGTAAGATGTAGCTTTTAAATGTCAGTGCATCAGGAAGAAAGGTGAACTCCTTGGGTGGTTCAGATCTCTCTTTATGCATGTGTTTAAAGGCAGACAGTCTTCTGGTTCTCAATGGAGAAAAAAAGCTACTTCTCTCTCTCAATGGAGACATACCTTAATGAAATAAGGAAGGGAAATTAGCTGAAGAGGAGAACAAAATACTTTCTTGAAGTGGAATAGAGAAGTGTTTCTGAAAGAAACCAGATGAAGAAAGAACAATTGAAGTGAGGTTCTGGTTTGATTGTTTCATACATCCCAATATAGTATCCCTCCTGAAAATAGCGTCACCATCTGAGAAATCTTCAGCCAATCATTTCTTTAGGTACAATTCATTTTTTTCAAACTAGTAAACATTGGAACAGGCTACCCAGGGATGTGGTTGAATCACGATCCCTGGAGGTATTTAAAAGACGGGTAGACATGGTGCTTAGGACATGGGTTAGTGGTGGTTTTGGCAGTGTTTGGTTGATGGTTAGACTCGATGATCTTAACCTTCCAACCTAGACAATTCTATGATACATTCTTCAGCCCTTTTGGTTTTACTTTTAAAGGAGATAATTTGAGGGTGCTTGTGCTTTGTCTTGTATGAAGAAACACATGCTTAAATGTGTCTTGTCTAGCAAGAGGGAACTAAGTTAAGTGAGAGGAATAACTGGCTGGAAGAGCATCTCGGTCTTCTGACTACACAGGGGGCCCAAAGGTTATGATCTGTTATGGGTCTAAAGTTCAGATCAAGATGTGAATCCAGACCAAAGAGACTTTGGTCTCTTCGAGGTCTTTCTCCAATACTCACTGTGTACATTGGGAGTGAGCCCAGTGCCTTATATGGCTACTGGTTTAGCCCTCTTCCCTGTTTAAAGGGCAGGAGAAGCCAGGTTGAGATCTAAATCCTGGATCACACCCAAGTGCTCTCTATTTTCTTCCCAAAGGTCTAGCACCAACACGTGCTATTGAGGTGCTGTCAAAAAAAAAAAAAAAATAGATTATACATACTCCCACTGGGTGGATAACCTCTCATGGAATAGAGAAAACCTTACTGTGGGAAACCATGAAAGAGAGTTGAGTAACATCTGAGCTAAAAGTTCCTGAAGTTTGAGTCTCTCATGGTAGCTGCACTTCTGAGAAGCAGACATCGCCATTTTGCTGGTGTGCTCTAACACCGATGTCAAGCCATGAACTTGCTCTTAAGAGCTAGAATTCATGGTATTCAGACAAGAAGTAGCTCAACTGTTCATAAAATTAAAGTTATATGAAGCCCTGTCAGAGGAGTAGTGACAGAAATGAGACACAGAAACAGAAGAATTTTGAAAGGTCTTGCTACCGAGAAAAAAACATGGCAGATTGTGGCTGTTTTAATTAATTCCTTGCACAGCTAATACTGTCCTGTTCTTCTGTCATTGTGGTTGTTTAAGTCACTTATTGTAGATCACTATTTAAAAAGAAAAAAGCCAGGTATTTTGCTTGCCTGAGCTGTTCCCAGGGCTAACCTCGTGGAGGTTACAGTAGTGCCAGCTTTAAAAATCAAACTGACTACATTTCTAAATCACTTCTTGTCCTAGAGACCCTAGGTTACATTCAGAACCTCTATCAGGTTCTCCCCTCCTTCTTCTAATAATATTGGATTACATTGGACTATGTGGGATTGACTGTGTAGTTACATAATGTTGTTAAGTGAAAACAGGTCAAGTGCCTTGTTTGGGCTTCCACGCTACTTGCTCCTGCAAGTTCTGTGTACCAATTCTTTGCGTTTAAACCCACATTTATGTTGTTGCAAGGTGAGAAAAATTAGAAGGAAGAAGATGTAATGGTCAAGCAGGACCTTACTAGCCTGTGGATAGCGGATGCAAATAACACTTCTTCAACCTCAGAAGCTGATGGCATTCATTGGCAAGCCAAACAGCAGCTGTAGTACAAGCACAGACCAGCTCCTAACCATCCTGTTTTAGCTATGCTGTTTCTGAATAGCATATCATGCTAGCATCCTAGCTGTACAGCTGTAGCCCAGAAATCAGAGGAATAGTAAGCACTTTTTATAAGAATAGAATATGCAAATCTCAAACAATGTCTAATTCTGGCTAAAGCTATCAAAATCCTTGCTTTTAGCCAGAGAAGTCTTCAGTTCAGTTCCCAAGGTGGCAGTCAGAAAGCAATCAGCGTTGCAGTCCCCTGAGAGTTTGCTGGGGAGCGGGTAAAAGAAAGCCCTTTTGTGCCTTTTTAACAGCCCAAGCCTGAGCAGTAGTTAGTGATGAAGAGTAGTAGTTTAAATTCTACCCAGTAATTGAAATGCTAATCAGTGCTGACTAAACAAGAATGAGTCAATCTTTTCATGGGGAATTTACATGTAGCCAGTTGTAGCTATGCATCGACATTTTACATGTAGAGGCAGTGAGTGGAAAGCAATCAATCCCAGCTTCAACACAAATAATATCTCCAACTGTGTTTATATAGATTGTCCTCTGTACCAGTCTACATATATGTGATGGTGTTGCACAATCTATGACCCTGAGGAGTCCTATATTACCATATTCTCCTTGGAGAAGAATTAACCCTCTGCAGGAGCAGTTCGATGCTAGGTCTGTACATCGGGGAAGGACATACTTGTTAATGCTTCCTGGGCTGAATTAACAATGTTACATGGCTTGTCTTCACGATTGCAACCAACCAGCACAGCACAACTAGCAAACATTAAGCATTCATGAACACACTATATGCAAACAACTTAAAAGAGTTAAACACATTAATTTAGCATATTTCATACGCACACAGGAGGAAATTGTCTCTTCACAAACATTTTACAACCCACTAGAGGCTAGGTTTCTTGACTAAACTCTTCCTTGTAAATTTGCACCAACATTTAGCAGTCATCCCCATTAGGTACTGTTTTGAGGAAAAATGAGTACACATTCCACAACCAGCAGCTTCTCTTCTCCACTCTCACCTAAAGCTCCCACTTTGGTTATTAACTTGCTGGAGACACATTAGCTAGGAGGATGTAAGCTATGCATCCTTATATCAGTTTCATTACATTTTCATTTGGAAACTTTACATCTTTGTAGCTAGAGGATTCAAACCCTGTGATGTGTATTTGCAGCCATATCAGCTGTCAGTTCAGACTTTCATAGGAGAAGGCACTGTCTACGTTAAGGATCTGTATCAGCATATAACCTTACTGATCATACCATCTCTAGTGAAAGCCATCTTCATCTCATGAGTCCTTTCAGCATTCCCGTAGAGAAGCCCTGTGAGGATAAAGGCATTCTCAACATGGGTATGAGTGGCAGGGTCTCACTCTTAGGAGGCAATTCTTTCATATCAGCTAGCCAGATATCTTAGTAGTTTAAAAAGGGTGCTGAAGTTGGACAGCTTATTCCTTTTCCAGCAAAGGCTCAATTATACATAGCATTCAGTTGTGGCACCTTGTGGAGTCAGGCCCTTAATGACAGCAGAGTTTTCTGTCTGGCCCATGAGGATCTTACAGTTGTTTATGTACTCACTTCGCTGAAGGGCTGAAGTGAACAGGGCATACCAGGAAGTCCAGTAGCACATTAGTAACTTTCAAAGTTAGGTTTCATTAAGACTGTGGCCACCTACTACTTAATGATATGAAACAGTACATGTGAATATGAAGTAATAAATATATAGGGAAAAAAATGCAACTGGAATCTTTCAACTCATCATTGCTTATTCTCTCTGCAAAATTCTACTTAAGCACAATTTGTATATACATCCACTGCAACAAACTGGTCTGGGTCTCTGGTTTTTAATCCAAGACCATGTCAAGAGAGATGCTCCACAGTGGAGCACTCTATTATTAAACTATTATATACACTACTATTATCACCATTTCTATGCCCTAATTAAATTGTAGACCAAAAAAAAAAAAACCAACCCAACCTTTTTTTTTTTAATTCTATGAATTTGTCTTAGAAATTCTGAAGAAGTTATTCTAAAAAGACTGTTTCAGAATTTCCTGGCTCAAAATTTGATAATTCATTTTTACTTTGGTTAACTATGATTAAACTATTCAGTGTTTGAAAAAATAAAAATGAGGAATTCAACATTTGGGAGAAACTGTACAACAATAGCATACAAGAACTTTCTCCCAAACTGCAATATATCATTTCTCTTAATTACATCAAATGTTAGTTTAAAGTAATTGAATATGAAAAATATCTCAGCTGAGCACTTTACAAAGAAGACACTATAGTTTATGAACTGTAAACACACACGCACACAGATTAATTTTTTTAAAAGCCTGTTAACACCACCACTTTGGAACAATGTTTCTCTGCTTTCCTCCTCTTGAGGAAAGCTTTGCTAGGCACCCTTCTGTTTCTCGGCCTCTCTCCGCTATTCCCTTTATTTGCCCATACCTTTTTCTTCCTGATTTTTGAATGGTCTGCACAGTGGGGGCCATTTCTGCAAAACGGTGCAGAGGTAGCTTCCTACAATTGTGCTGGGAAGCCACAGACATCACCAAAATTGTTCATGTGCTTTAAGTTGGGGCTGTAAATACTGGGGACTGGCATTCAAGAGAGTCCCATGAAGTCTGACAAACAGTGCCTTCAGTTTTTAGCAAGAGTCTGTATCTTGGTCATTTATGATGCTTGTATTAGCATTTTTGCCTAGTGAGGCTTTTTCAAGATTGTGCTAGCTAATGCTTTCTTGGTTGTAGTACAGTTTTCTTCCTGGCTTTCATATTGAGGCCATCCTGGTTGTACAGAACACCCCATAAGGAAAAATTTAAATCCATAAAAGAAGATAATCCAGTCCTATTTATTTTTCTGCAGACAATGTTTCTAGACTTGGATGCTACAACTAATATCACAAAAATTCTGTGTTTGATTGGCTAAGTTGAAAAAAAGATGTTTTACATGAATACTTGTAGGTACCACTCTTTTCAATGGGAGTAGCAAATACTCACTACCTCAGAAAGTCACATCTGATAGTGGATTTTGCCATCCAACTGTAGATGCTCAGATTAAGAATTTTGGCCCTAATGTTTGCTGCAACCTTAGGTTTGGGTCCAATCCACCTGACAGTGTCCTTTTAAGCAGGAGCTTCCCCATAGCTGCATTCTCTGATTCTGAGATGTTTAGGATGCTTTTCGTATACTACAGTTTCTGAAGGTCAGTGCGTACAAATTTTAAGACACAGTGATAAGACAGTGTATGGAACTACTTGGCAGTATTTAGCTGGTACAGTTTCTTGTGGAAACAACATAATTCCAAAACACACCACACTGAATGCTTATGGGTTATTACAAGCAAAAATCCCAAGACACTGGGAATTAAAAAGCGGAGTTCAACAAAGGAACACTGATATCATTGGTTGATATGAACAAAGTTGCGCCAAGTCTTCCTTCTTCGCTTTTTCAAGTGGAGAAATAAACTAGAAAAGGAAGCAGAAGGAAAAAAAAAAAAGACATAAACCAACAGTTATTATAGAGCTATTGTTGCACTTTATCTCACAGAAGCGTGTGCTGTCAGAGGATGACAAACACCTTTAGCACATCTTTGCTGAAAGACCATGTCTTGCACACAGCGTGCCTTCCTGGCTGGAACAAGGCTGCTCCTCCTGTGTCAAAAGGAGTTCGGAGGGGAAACGGAAATGGAAAGCAGGGGAGGCTGTGGCTCGAAAGATAGAAGGGGCAAGGACTGACTGTGATGTTAGCCACCGTCCCGAGCTCCAGCAACACCTGTACTCCCACATGTTCTAACTCTTCCTTCAGCAGGGAGCCAGTCTGCTTTTCCAGGGTCCCACTACCAGATTGGTAGGAAGCCTGGCTTGGGCCATTTCACCACCCATGGTAGCTTGTTGCTGTGAGGAACTACCCAATTTATCTGCATCTATAGCCAGCCTTGCATGGAGAGTAGGATCTTGTTCCTGTTCAAATCAGTGACGGGAGAAGCCATGCAGGCCTTGTCTGTGACAGCACTTGGAGGCTTTATGTCAACAGGATTCAAATACATATTTGAGAGTTACTATAAATAAATACATCATTGAGTTCAATACATAGGGTCCTTCCTGAAGCCGCAACCTTTAGCTATTATTACAGAAGGATCAAATAGACTGAAAAAATAATTTAAGATCCAGAGCAGTTAAATCTCATCAAACTCGGACTAGATCTCACTATGGTGAGCCATTACCTGGTTTTGATGATATGACACTCAAGTTTGTGATTAAATACCCTAAACCCAACCTAAGCCTTGTCAAACCTGCTATTTCTGTTTCTGAACTTACCAGGAGAGGCATCCAACGGTTAAAACCAGGAGAGAAACAACATTATTACTTATATATAATTTCAGGATTAAATTCTAAGGACAAATTATGAACTATCTTGTCTGCTTTTTACTTTCTTGTTAAGATACACATAATGTTCAATGATGCATATATACACAGCAATCGATTCAATGGCTGCACATCTGTCTTCCCAGCTTGCTGCACTAAACTGCAGAACAAAGGCCCATCTTTCCCTTGCAGCCAGTTGCCTTGAGTACCTGGTTAATATAGTTAATTAATATCTAGCCATTTCCCATTCTTGCCGTATCAGTGTTACGAAACCCTAGAATTATTCTGGGTCACTCTGGTGCCAGCATTCATAAGACTAATAAACTGCCACATGTATCTCAATCCATTTAGTCCTGTTTACAGGTGATTCTATAAGCCTTCCTTACAGAAGCAACAGAGGAAAATGGAAACATGCTGAATAAAAGGCATGTAATTTGAGAGCTGGGAATTAATTCACATCCACAGTCTAGCCTCCTGGTGAATCTCTTCTGGGTTACTAGCTGGATTGTTTAACTCAAGAGATCTCACTTTTAGGAGTTACAGTTATGTCACATGACAGCTGTTGCTAACACAGAGGTTACATAAATAAAATGTTAGGTTCCTGTCATTACAAGATCCCTGGCTCCCAACCAGCATGACTGCTATTATTCATTCATATGCTATCTTTCCTATAACAAATGTGTGGAATGAGATGATCTTTCGAGATAAGAAATCATTAAGGCTTTGGGCCATCTTTTAATAATATTTAGGTATTTAAGAGGCAAAGGGATTTTCACAAGCACCAATATCTCAAATTCCAGCTGATTTGGTGGGAACTAGGCACCTACATGCTTTTAAAAAAATTCATCATATGCTCATTTACCTGTGGGCCTTCACCCTCTTTTTAAAGGCATGGGGCAATTCAAGCATTACTGTTCTCACTAGAAAATACCAGGACTGTGGCACTGGTTGTAACAAAAGGAAGATATCTAAGACTGCATAAAAATTTATATAAACATCAAAAAGGGAGAGTCTATAATCCTAGGGAAAGTTATGTAGCATTCTAATGTAAAATACATTAAATGTCAACAAATTCTACCTATATAACTGTCCAGAGAGTTTGCAGTAATTCTCACTATAACAGCATGACACTAGAAGGGAAATTTCACAAATATTTTATATCCATTTTTTGTTTTGTTTTCTCTTTTAATATATCAGCACTTCATAAGTCACAGAGCTATTGAGATCATAAACAAAAGAGAAAATTAATTACTCACTTATAATTATAATGAGAATGACTGCACATACTACACCAAGGATGATCATCATCTGTAAAAGGAAAGTTATGAGAAAAAAAAAAAGACAGTCAGGTTTTCACATGAAAGACATTAACCCCTCAGTTTTTTTGCTTTTACTTAGTAGCTCATTCCTTGCACTTTCTATTCTTGCAAAGACTTACTGCAACAGACTTGTTAAGGCCCCTCATTTAATGTCAATTTTAGGAACAGCTGACCACCAGCAATGGACATAGCCTCTTGTCTAAGCTAGCAAGTTCTTCCCCATCAGCTAAGATGCAGTGACCAACCTTGTCCATTTCCAGCAGTAAAGGAAAAATAAACTTCTGAAGTAAAACAAATCCAGAAGTGATTTAAGTGGCTGGATTCACGCATGGCCATGTACCACCTTATGCTGCAGTAACATGATCGCTTTTCACCATGTTCCCATAGGCAGGGAAGAGACAGCTGGAGATGTCTAATGCCTAGCAGCTATTATTTGTGCTGGCTTTGTGTACTTGTGCTGTTGAGAGAAAACACAGCAAACACAAACCCTGGAGGAGGTCTGAAGAAGCAAAGGAGAGTGAGGTTCCCTCCGCTCATGGGAAAGGATAAGACTGAGGACAGCAGAGGAGAGAGCTGGTTGATTAAAGTCCTTCTCTATCCTAACCTGCCCCTTTTTAAAGTCATTTCCTCACTTCTCACAGCAGTTTGTGGAACCATGCGGTTGTGGGTTTTTTTGGTAATTTACCATCCTAAAGAAAGATCAAGAGGCTGATGATCTCCCACAAGGAAAAAGCTTCTTTTCTCCCACTATTAGAATTCACTACGCCCGTTCAGATTTTGAGGTTCACACAGGGAACTGACATGAATTAATGTGCTCTCCCATCTCTATCTGCAGGCACTGACTGAAGCCTTGAAATTTGTATCTACATTTTATATACTGCAAAATCTATCTAAAGAATAGGTTCTGGCAAAGATTGAAGTTGCTTGACTTAATATCCTGGAGCCTAGAGAGCAAGGCATCTCTTTCTTCCCTTGACAAGAAGAGACTACTTAGAGATGCCATGCTGCAAGCAAAGTCCCATTAAGTAATGAAAGTAATGTCTGCCATGAATTGGTTCTTAAAAAGGATTTGTATTCCTTACCTTGCAATTTTTCCACCAGTATTTTCTCTTCAGTTTGGCTGCACTGGTTTCAAACTGCGAGGCACCTGCTTGCAATGCATCTGCCCGGTTGTCAAGCTCTGATAGTTTCTGGTCTCTTTCTAGCACCTTGTCCACATTCATTCTCATGATGTCTACCACCTGCAAAGGCACAACCTTACATTAGATTCCACACACAGTAAAGCCAAAGTTCACCTGTATGTTCACACTCTGGAATATCACATACCATACTGAAACCAGTCATTGACCATTATGGTATGTGATGGCAATTATCTAGACAGTGCATCAAAAACTATGCTTGTGGAAACAGACACAGTGAGAACAGGATGAAAATAGCTATACTGTGCACAGATGCCCTTAAAGGTAAAATATAAAGGGATGTTACATAATACCGTAATTAGTGTCATTAAAGTTTTTGATTACTTTTAGCTTACAACTAGCTACTTCACTATCTACAGATACAAAAGCTGATAAAGACTAGTACCTCTACTACAAATTAGTTGACGTTTGTCCAGTCATCACTAAGACCAAGCCATTATTTTCTTTATACGTTTAATATAATTTCCTTACCTGAACTAGAGAAATTGGCTAGATAAAGGCCAGTCTAAAGGGAACTGTATGCAATTCCTGACCAAGGAATTTACTCATTCTGCAGATCTTTCTCAGACAAGATGACTTCCCAGCTATAATTTGAAGTCCTGCTTCAAAATGGAGGAAGAGAAAATTTTACCTGACAAAATTCAGCCTGAAGTGCAGCAGGGAGCTCATGCCACCTCATTGCCCGTTCATGTAAGGTAAGGCCCATTCGTGCATATATTTTATACACCAAGTTAGATGAAAATTCTCTTCTAGCAAGCCAGTAACTCTAAATAGAAATCCTGTACAAACTTATCACTAATGTAAGTGTTAGACAGTATACCAATCTCAGCAAAGTTGCGTCCACTTATTCTAGCAGTGAATATGGTTGCTGGTCTGTTACTTCTTATACGATGTAATAAAGAATTCCATGTTGTTTGTATTTAATATAATTTAACTGTTAGCTGCAAAAACCAAGAGTTATTAAAAAAACCCATGATTTAAATACAGTGAGTTGAAACTGGTAGTGAAAGAACCTTTAAAAGGACTAGCATAGGGTTAAATGCTGTTCCAAAACTCAAAAGACTTTTTACACATGTCTACCAAACCTAAACCAAAATCAAATATTTTGGTCAACCCAAATTTTCTTACTTGCTTTTCAAAATAAAAACCTTCCAAGCATTTAACTTCATATCAAATTAAAACAAAAAACAACAAAAAACCCCAACAAAACCACTAACCCACAAACCTTTGTTTTAATTTCTTAGCTAGTATTTAGCTGAATTTTGTCTTGGTACAATGTTTAAAATTTTCCACTATGAAACTAATTGAAAATGCTGAAACAAAATATTCTAACATTTCCTACCCATTCTCTTTTTTTTTTTTTTACACAGAACTATTTATTGAATTTAACCTGACTGCAGTGAACACTTGTCCAGACGAGACTGTATTTTTGTCAAATAAATACATGTTTCTCTAGACTAAAACTAAGATCTGAGCCTTAAAAAATAAGGTCTAGGATGCCTAGAGAAATCAGAGGGGAAAACCAAACATGGATATAGCTGAAATACTATATAAGCATTGATATAGCATTAAAAATGTCAGTCATTTTACTAAGACAAAAAAAAAAATTCTTTTAAACAAAGTCGGGGTCGCGTTGCTGAGTTTTGGGTTTGGGTCTGAAGTGCTGTGTGAAACAGCACGTGGGGCAGAATAGCCAGAAGAGTGTAGTGCTGTACTGTGGTGTTTGGTGCCACCTACAGATTACTTTCCCACAGGACATGAAAGAAAAACAACCAGGAAAGATCTAGTAGGAAATCAAACCAATGCTTAACAGATCAGACCCTTAGGTGCTATAAACCAGTTTCACCCTAGTGACTTCACAGTACTGAAAGCCCAGTGGAGTTTTTTTCTCCCTTGGCTATTCTTGTACTGTGATTTGTCTATTGAATAAAGATCTGCTGACCATGTGCTATCCACTCAAAACACACATGAACCTCAGCCTCCCTCTCAAACTGGAGGCACAAAACCCATGGACCCTGACTATCACCCATATAATCCTCAAATCCAAGAGCTACTCACTGTCCCCTCATACTGGGTAAGAGCTCCCACCAAAATTACTCCATCATGCTTCACAAGAAGACAAACTTGCATGGGCTTCAGTGAAAAGTCTCAGAATAGAGTAACTTAAACACAAAGTGGAGGTTAACTAGCCTCACTAGAGCCATCGCCATGTGCCCTTGTGGCCAAGAAGCCCAATGGTATCCTGGGGTGCCTTAAAAAGAGTGTGGCCAGCAGGTCGAGGGAGGTCATCCTCCCCCTCTACTCTGCCCTGGTGAGGCCACATCTGGAGTACTGTGTCCAGTTCTGGGCTCCCCAGTTCAAGACAGACAAGGAACTACTGGAGAGGGTCCAGCAGAGGGCTATGAAGATGCTCAAGGGAACAGAGCATCTCCCTTGTGAGGAAAGGCTGACAGACCTGGGTCTGTTTAGCCTGGAGAAGAGAAGGCTGAGGGGGGATCTCATCAATGCTTATAAATATCTAAAGGGTGGGTGCCAAGAGGATGGGGCCAGACTCTTGTCAGTGGTGCCCATCGACAGAACAAGGGACAACAGGCACAAACTAGAACACAGGAAATTCCATCTGAACATGAGGAAAAACTTCTTTACTTTGAGGGTGACAGCACTAGAACAGGCTGCCCAGAGAGGTTGTAGAGTCTCCTTCTCTGGAGATCCTCAAAACCCACCTAGATGCATTCCTGTCCGACCTGCTCTAGGTGAACCTGCTTTGGCAGGGGGCTTGGACTAGGTGATTTCCGAAGGTCCCTTCCAACCCCTACCATTCTGTGATTCTGTAACAGCCAGCACACAAACCTGCACAGCATGTGTACAAGGATGCTACAGATGCTACTGTACTGCTGGTACGCTTAGGGACTACGCCCATGAGCAGCAGTATGCTAACTTATTCCCATTATCACAGCAGTTAGATGGACACTGGCATTACAGCCACGTTGGCAGGGTAGTGTGTATGGTACAATAATTTAAGGATCCATTCTGGAACAGGCATGTGGTCCTCTAAGACCAACAAAAGGAATGGGGATTTGTTGAAGATGCAGTTATGACATCATGTGTAGGTGCCTTTATTTGGGGATAAACTGTGATGATTAATCAGTAGAGCTCTGCCTAATGAACACAGCCCTCAGCTGTACAATTTTCATGGCTTGAATCTATCTATGAAAAACTGATGGTCTGTCCCTGTGAAACAGCCTGTGAGATTAGCATCTAACCTTCAGAAAACCAGGAACACTTTAAAAGAGCTGGTTCCACTATGACATTTCCTCCTAACTTGACTGACTGGGATGAATTCCTGAATTAGCACCAATGCCCACATTTATTCTGCAGAAGTGTTACTCGTACAAGGATGTTCATACTCAGAATCTCTCTTGTACTATGTGCCTCCTCATATATGCCATCCTTCAGTAAACCTCATTTCCTAGATCCACTGCCCAGACAAGAAAGAGTTACTGGCTCACTAGGGAGGAAAGCATCTTAAAGGAAAAAAAAAAAATAATCACATCAGCACTCTTGTGGTGAGCAACAAATCACCTAGAGCCACTTACCTCATCCACCCGGGCTTGTGTCTGCTGCAGCCGTTTGCTACTTGACACATTGGTAGCAGGAGGTGGCCCTGCAGTCCCAGCGCTGGTAGGACCTTGGGTAGGAGCTGGAGCAGACCTAGATCAAAATTGGAGAACATAAAAAATAACTGAAACCATCTCACTTGTTCACTACCCGTTTTCTGGAACAAGACAAAAGTACATATCTCTTAAAAAGAGTTTTTGATTGTCTCGCAGCCCACATTTTCCATTCCTGGATCACAACGCTGGTGTCCCATTCCCTTCCATGCTGCAATTAGTTTTCACACTATTTCTTGATAGGACCATATCAAACTCTTCCTCTCCCTTGCTGCCTTTTTAAACAGCAAGCAATTCAGATTTTCTACCCTAACTTAGGCCAATGACCAAACTGATCACAGGCTTGACTAGCAGGGCAGAGCTTCTGTCCCACTAAGGAAACAGACTCAGCTACAGGTATTTTGCATTGATGCTATAGGAGCCAGGGCTGCAACCCTACATTCCTCCTCAGTATGCTGAATGATGCACTCCCCTGGTCCTCCATGTTTGGCTGGAAGCTAACCAAGTAAAGACAAACAAAAGAAGAGGAGAAAGTAATGGAAGAGGAAGTGGAGGTAAGAATTTCAGACAGCACGGGGTTAGTCATCTGTCCTTGTTTGAGTGACACAGGATTAATTTCTCTTTCAGTAATTTTACTTTTCAGTAAGGTCTCTTCTAATGCTTGGAAAAACTGCACTTTTAGAAGACTCCAGTGTCTGAATTTGTGAAAATATTTACTTTATAGCCAGCTATGGTATGTGGTTTTCAAGGTCTCATGTTTTTGAGCTA
This sequence comes from Vanellus vanellus, assembly GCF_965231255.1. Lineage (NCBI taxonomy): Eukaryota > Metazoa > Chordata > Aves > Charadriiformes > Charadriidae > Vanellus > Vanellus vanellus. The sequence continues at coordinate 24,102,817 of NC_138913.1, read as the reverse complement.
ACCAGGTGCAGGGATGAGGAGGAGTGAGACCCAGGCACTTGACCGCAACTGGCCAACAGGATTATTTCATACCAAGAATATCACATTCAATATAAATTAGGAAGTTTGCTGAGGAGTCTCTCTCTTCCGTGATGGCTGTGATCCTGAGAACTTCTTGGCCCAATGCTGGACCCTGAGGCCTTCCCTTCCTCCTGAAACCATAGCGCTCGCAGTGTCTGACATTAGCTGTCCACTGCTGGGAGCGCACAGCTTCCTACTGACATAATTGGCTGAGTATAATCCTTCTGTATTTTATATTGCTATCGGGATCAATATTGGAGACCCTCAGGTTTCCTTGTTTTTCCTCATTCACTTTCCTTGGTGGGGAGGCATCATCAGGTGATAGAGTAATTGTCTAAATGACAATAAATTGTTGTGGGTTCCTCAAACCATAACATCATCTCAGCCATTCAGCAAAGCTTAACCGCCGCACCAGTGGTCACCAAATGCCCCACTAGAGCAGCTGGCCAGGTTTGAACATCTGCCACGGACCCTAGATGAATATTTGCAGCAATGCTGTGAACAGAGCCCTGATCTCCTGTTCATCAGCTCTTTTCTTAAGCATCAACACTGGCTTTCCCCAGCTTGCTTTAAAACAAAAGACAAAACAAAAGTCCCTTAAAATACAACAACACATCTGGTCTGTCTCAGTACACAAACTTGTGCAGGCAAGTCACCCTGCTGGCCAGTCGTTCTTCACACCCACACTTTAACCTGTGAAACCTTACCTTTCGTTTCAAGGGGCCCCTGTCACTTCTTCCTGCAGAGAAATAAGACCCTTCCTGAAGCTGCAGAGGAAATCCCTAAGCATGTGAACTGAAAAATATCACAAATCCCACTCATGCATTACCAATGCCTTCCCACAGTGACAGACTGAGAGAACACAGTGTTTCTCTGTGAATCATTCCCTTTTACATCCTGGGGTCTGATTAATGCTGCTGGAATTATGGCCCCATTAATACACTGTCTCAGTGCCTAGGGGCACTAAAGTTGGTTCCCCAAAGGTACCTTAAGCTGCAAAATTCTGCTTGACAGTATTGCCTGTGGGATGAGATCCCTACAGATAATGCTGACCCTCACCAACTCCCAGTGATGGAGCAGCTGTTTGCAGCCCCAGAGCACTGCTGTATCTTACACTTCTCTTTTTAACTGTGGGTGAGAATGTAATTATCAAGCTTTAGTTGAAAGGAAAGAACTTGAGCCACACACAAATTGCCCATCCTTTGAGGACGTCACAGACACTACTTAAAACATAAAAGACCAGATGCTGCTGCCACCTGCAATGGAATTACTCTATTGAAGGGCCAGGGACCTTGAGTCCAACAGGATTTATTCTGAGTTTATGCTGTTGTCACAAAGGATCAAAATCTGACTATAATGCATATCAGACTCAAATAACACAAAACAAGATATCCCTAGAGTATTGACAACTTCAAAGGGAGTTCTTGGTACAACAACAGTGCTGAAATTGAAATTGAGACATTTCTTTACAGTCAAGGAAGAAAATTGGCTCTTTCCCAATCAACACAAACAGAGTTTTTTCTATGGAAACATGGTGTCACACTGTTCACTACTACAAATGTTAACAGAGCTCCCCTCTTGAGCTGTTAGCATCCCAGAGACTACAGAAGGGAAACATGTGAGAAGTGTTTTTCCTGGCCACATGTTTTCTCTAGTAAACATGGCTTATGAGTGCAGTGGTGTTCTTGGTCAAAGCTATGTGATAACTCAAAAGTTCAGTGCTCTGCCATATACCTTTTCTGCCCAGTAATTTTCATCTTTTTTGCACCTCCCAAGCTGTCCTTAAAATGATTTGGTATTAAGTAGACATTTCCCAGTTTGTTCTCTTCCAGCATCCTTGCTACTATCTAATTTGGTTTCAAATGTATTTCCTGGGGCTTCTCTGCTCCCTTTCTAAGGGAGGAATGGATGGGAAGAATGGGTGTTTTTACAGCTGCCCTGACCATCCAGCAGGAGTTACTGTAACTATCAAAGAGAGATGGCAATCTTTATGCTAAGGTACAGCAAGCTTGTAATTAACATATCCATCTTAGTTAAATACATAAAATCTAATACAAGAGTAACCAGAGCTGGGTGCTGCCTGCAGTGCAGAGCTACTCTTTCCAAACCTTTTGTCTCTAGACTTGTGCTCTCCTTACAGAGTAAGAGCAGCTGCCTCACTCACGACCTCGTGGGTCAGAGCAATGAGCTGTCACAAACAGAGGAGTGCTCATCAGAAGAGATGCAGCACCCTCTGCACAGGGGATAGCACAGGTTCTAGGAAGTCAGTCCTTAAGCACATGGCTTTAATGCCACAAGCAGATCTTGCAGGTTAACAAGGCATGAGCCCTCTCTTGACATTAGGCAGCATGTAATACCCAAAACAGACAGAACAAACACAAAGATACCTGCATCACCTCTCCTCTTTCTGGTCTCCCAAGGCACTTCAGAACAGGACAAAAGGGTCTCCATGCTTCTGGCTTAGCCTTACCAGTGTTTGAGCTCTGTAGAAACCATCCTGGCTGGGCAACAGCAGAAGGCAGTACCTCTGTGAGCTACCATGGCTCCAGTCCCATAAGATGTCTGACCAGAGTTTGTCTTCAAATCTAAGTTTTCTAGTAAAGAAGGGAATCGAAGGCCTACATCACTGGAAAGCACCAATATTATCCAGGATATTATAGTGCAAAAATTCTAGAATGAAAGTCCAGCCTACATTTACATAATTCTATTATTGCCTCAGTACTGTATCATATCTGCTTATAATTTCTCAGAAGCTTTATTCAAAGAAATTTATGCAAAACATTAGCACTATGTTAGAGAGACTTTCTTTTGAAATACATGAAGCATCACAACTTTAAATTCCAATTTCTCATGGCCTGGCATGATTTTGGGGAGCTACAAAAGAATGCAAAAATCCATATAAAAGCTCCATCATTGGTCCTTAGCCATCAGACTTGTGTATTTTATTTTTCTTTCGGGAAAGGGGAAAAAGTTACCATTGATGCTGAGAATCTTCTCTCCCAAGAACAGGTCAACTTAGTTTTGAAGGGGAAACAAAGCTCTGTTATTGTTGGTGAATAAGAGTATAAATCCCTAGCAAATATTCTTAAATGGCAAACACTCTGTGATGTCAGAGCACTGGGGTACGCTATGGTAAAATGATGAGTACACTTACTTCAGGACAACAGCACCACATGCTTAGAGCCTTGGCAGTTAGGTCATTTTTATATAACATTAGTTACATCCTCACCCCCCCACCATGCCAGATTTTGCTTCAGTTAGCAAATGAGCAATCTGACTGATTGAAAGCAGGTGCTGGATCTGTGTATGTATGCAGCCACCTATGAAGAAACATTTGGGGACTGTCCTAGTGATTCAGTAAAATGGTCTCAGCTGACTCAGACATCCTCAGTTCTTCTGGTTATTTGCTGGGCCAGAAACTGGTAGGTCAAAATCATGACTAAGAGATTTTCTCATCTCACCTGGATATTTTGGAAGCAATTTACCACTTCACTCTAACTGTTAAAGGGAGCTGCAACTCTAATTAAGAGAGAATCATAGCTATCCAGTGTTACTGTTTTCCATTTCAGCACTAGCTGAAAGAACATTAAGAATGACGGTGTATCTAACATTTTGGGAAGCTGCCTGACACATACTTCAATTTTTGTTCATGTGTGTGAGCTACATAGGAGAATTTTTTTGTGTTAGTCAGGCTAAGGAAGGGAGATGCACAATGCAAATACCAGGGGGATGCCAGGTCACCACTGTGACACTATGACTTTGGTACAGTTTACATTAGAACCTCGATAGCTGCTTTCAGCAACTTGTTTTATCCATCCAAAGTGCTTTTAAAGCCTCCAGCTATGAGTCCTAATCCCTTCAAAGTCTTTGTCCTAACAACACTGGAATAAGCTAAGGAGAAGCTATTATCCCTGCATATGGCAGGTACAGGGAGATTAAGTGACTTGCTCAGTGGCACAGGAAGCCTGTGGCAAAGCAGCCCAGGCCTCTTCATTGCCATCCTTCTGCTCCCCTCTTTTTCAGCTACTGACTGCAGATCAAAGCTCACAACCTATTTCTAGTAGTAGGAATTATTTTCTACCCCTCAGACTTAAATAGTGAGAAACACACAGTTAAAGGTTACAGCACAAGGAAAGTGAGGATTACATCAGACAGCTTTAGCTGGTATCAGTTGGCAAAGCTCAGGAGAGGGGGCAGTGAAAGTGCATCAATGCAGCAGAAGATTTGACTAATGACCCCTATAAATAGTGAAATGAAGGGGGCGATTTTCTATGAATCCCAGTTTGATTCCTCTTTCCTCAAAACATTTCCCTGTTGTTCAAATAAAACATGAAATTGCACTGCCTCTCTTCCTCTTTATTCTTTTACTGTCCAGATACCATATTTCTATAGTAAATTTTTACTGTTGTAACCAAAGTTATGTCTATTTAAACACTGTTCTTCTATTTGAACCCCTTTAAAAGGTGTCTACCCATTTGGGCTTGACTGCTTAAGTGGGGTTCGACAGACTATGGTTCCAAAAGCATTAAAAAAAAAAAAGAAAAACAAAAACACAACAAAAAACCACATACCACAATCTCCCCGCCCCCCCTTTATTTAATTGTAAAATAAATCAGAACACTTCCATAGCTCTGTACTCTTGAGATTTAACTCTGAAACAATTATTAAAATTAGCCGCAAATGCAAATTAATACACTACTTCAGTGACTATGAATGTCAGTGAAGACCCTGGACCTAAAAGTAACTGTTAGAAGCAAATCACTCTCACATTGTCACTCGTGCTGAGTGTTCATCTGTGAATTTAGATGCATCTGAAAGCTTTGAGGCAGGGAGGATGTCTAAGGAAATAAAGGAGCTCTATAGCACTGGGGGTTTGCTGTTAGTTTTGAACTTGCTTTGTTTATTCCTATGCAGTACAAGCTAAAACAATTTTTCCACTGCTAATTTGCAAAGGGGGACTTTTACTGATAATACTTAGAGTCTTCTGCTTTTCTGAGGGATCTGCTAGTTCCCAGTTTCCTGTTAATTGGATTCTACACATAATATTTTATTTCTGCAGTAGGTCAGTGTAGCCAGCACTAGCACAAAAGCTTTCTTAACAATCAGTTTGGCTGATTTCACTTTCCAAGATAGATGCACTCAGTGAGGTAATTTGCTTTTCAGTTAAGTTGTCCACTAACTGTATGTAGTTCAGATTTCTAGCTGGTCTTCCCCCCTCCAGTTATTAACTAGCCTAATTTAATAGACCAAGTTTATCCTTGTTTTCATTCTACTAATTTCACTTTCACAGGGAAAAAAAAAAGGCTGCTCTATGGGAGTAAAGAAAGTCATGATATTATAAACTGGTTAGGGTGAAAAGATAATTAGGTTATTGACAGAGGTGTATCGCTGCTGGGCTAGTGGACATTTGCATACTTGGGGGTGGAGGGATTTTCAGACTATAGAAAGATGTTTTCAGTCCTCTGAGATTTCACAAAGGGAGCAGAATTAACTCCCAACAAAAGCAAACAGGCTTCCTGCACCACCAGGGAACCATTGCTGCTTTAAGAGATGATGTTCTTAACCGTGCTTTTCAGTGTTCCATATAAGCCCTTCAGTATTCAGTAAAAATGTGACTATTGCCAATTAAATGGCTACAGACTTTAACTTAGACTCATTCCATTCTATGACTATCAATTTTAAAACAATTTCTCATGCTATTTGTAATAATTGGGTAGTAATAAGTAATAGTGAATTGGTGGTAGGAAAAAAAAAAAACACATATAAAATGAATTAGCATTTGAGATGTCTTAATTTTGTGAAGAAAGTTCTGCTTTGAACACATTCCTGTTCCCAAATGTGATTTTCATGTACTACCAGCAATATTCTACAAGGATTCTCCCTTATTACAAAATATTTACTCTGATCATCAGCCAAAGAACAATACCCTACATTTAATGTCCTGGGAACACATTTAATTAAATATTCCCACCAGTTTATTATGACTGCATTGACCATCTGGTGTGCTAAATATGCATACAGAAGAAAAATAGAGGAACCTTAACATATCATCTTTAATTTGATCATCACTTGTTATGCTAATAATGATTGACTGATTTATCTTCTCCAGTACCTTCTATTCAAGCCCAATTAGTATTACTTACAAGGCCCAAAGCACCTGAATTCTAAATCAAGCCAATTAGTTCAGCCAAATGATTTTTGTGACAAACATGAGAATTTGCCAGAAAGAGTTGCATTATTTCCATAATTTATCTAAATTGTAGTCTTCACAACAACCAGTTGCGGTGACTCAGGCGGGGTTTCTGTTAGTCAGAAAAGTAACACAAGGCAGGATTCCTCTTCTGAAATATCAACACTACAGATTTTTTTAGATCCTTCTTTCTCCTCACTGTCATCTTCTTCAAAGGCTGTGGCTTAAGATAAAGTCAACACAATGAGGTGATATTGATTCATGTGTTAACCACTGACTACGCTTTGCAGACTAGTCTATGGATTTGCTTGAAGGATGATTAAGAGTTAGATGACTCAGGGTGTTAGTGTACACATTTTATGTTCACAAATTAAAAACTCAGGACTACACTATAGAAGCCAACCATCTAACATACGCTAGTGTTAAGTGATCACCTATCCAAAAAACCACCTGCACATACAAACTAATTCTACTGTGTCTTTAGATCCCAGTTGACCAGTCTCATCTTCACATTTATCTGGACAAAAGAAAGGTTTAACAAAAATGTATGGAACTAATGAAGCAGACGACCAAGTAGACAGTCACAATTATAACCTGTAATGTATCTGATCCACTTAAAGGAGCTCAGTACTTAAACCGCAGTTAGGTTTGACCAGTAGACCTAGACTAGACTAACCAAATCTGGGCTTTAACACACTCTGATAACAGGTTTTAATTTTTATACCATAGCACTTGCCTCTCCAAAAGGAGTGGCAGTGATGAGGGTTCCCCACCTCCCATCTTCCCAGAGGGTCAGAGCAGCAAATTAGGTCTCTCTGGGAATAACTGCAAGAGGGAAGGAAGAGCCTCATATTACTGAGCACCTAGTGGGGCTGGTTAGCTTGTGGGGTAGCCCCACTGCACCTAGCTACGCGTGGGACCTCTGCTTGCCTATGGCCAGCAAGGCACAATGGGGCAGGGAGTCTGCACTGCCCTGCTCAGATCAGCAGGGGACTTTGTCCCCAACAAACCTCTGCATTAGACTAGCTACAGATCTGGGTAATCTCAGATCAAATTACCTACATTTTTTTCAGAGCTACAAGGACTAAACAATTCTGAAGTAAATAATCTTCTTTTGAGATCATTTCCTCAGACTGACCAGTGACTTTAGCCAATTTTAGTCCCATATTCGTTTTTTTTTTTTTTTTTCTTAAAAAAGGGTTCATTCTCATTATTTGCTGATTTGAAACTAACCGTAGTTTTTATACTAAATGAGGTTTATTTTAATTAGAGAATGACAGCAAATACAGGTATAAGCAATTATGAAAAACTTTCTCTTAATATTTATATTGACATTAACATTATATTGTGAAAAAAGAGAAATGTAATTTATTGTTTTCTAAATTTTGTCTAAATTCTTAATTTGCATCAGGCTGCTTTTGGATAGAAATTACAGTTTAGTAAAAAAATTTGAAACATCCATCTTGTGAAATATTCATGATAGTTAATAACTAAAAACTATCTTCAGTGCAATGTCTATAAGTAAAATAACAAAACACTGTCTTACACAAAGAATCAATTTTTAAAAGGAAGTATTATCTCTAGTTCCTAGGTAGTACTGACAGTACCTTCTATTACTTCTTAGAAGTTTTTGAAATTAGCAGGTTTCAGGTTCTTCTAGTAATTTATCTTCATTAGCTGAAAGAATATATGCTTCTTTTTTTAAAATTTTTTATTTTTAACTTTTTTGAAGCTTCTGTTAACCTGGGTTACAATGTGGGCTAAGGGCAATAAAACTGGTCCAAAGACCAGTTCTGTGATCTGATTTTGTCACAGAGTAGTTACTATTTCAAGTTAGTTGAATATAGATTAAATCTAGTACTCACCATGGGTTGCTAATTTCAAATAGATTCAAAAGTGTAGGTATATGAACATACCGTTACAAAAAAGACCAGAGTTTTGTTCAAAAAAAAAAGTTCCTTATGCTCCATCAACCCCATATGTTTTTATCTTAATCTAGCCCATTTGTGCTGATGTGGCCTTCAACTCCATCCCCGAGAGCTCTTGACTTTGCAAGGTGCATTGGTAGTAGCCTTTCTCCAGTTACTACAGCTCTGTATTGAACACTGAGATTACATTACACACCTGGAAAAATAACACAAAAGCTGACCATCACAGGAGGAGTTAAAGTTTTCTAGGGAGAACAATGCATGAAAGGAATTTTAGGTTATGAATAGGAGAGTGCTTTTACTGGGCATTAAAAAAAAAAGGCAACAACAACAACAACAAAAAACAAAACAACAACAACAAGCAAAACAAAGGAGATTCAACAGAGAAATCAAATTCTGGGTAATGCAAAGCCTTTATTTTTCTTGTGCTAAGTTACTGATCTGAAATTAGGGAAAGTGAAAACTGATTGCAAACTGAAACAACACTGAATTAAAGCAGAAAATCACCAAAGCATACCAGGCTGTGGGAGAGAAGGGAGCCTAACAAAACAAAGCTTCACTCTGCCTTCACGAGATATGTCTGAAACAAATCAAGAATAAAGCAATAAATAGACTGAAAATGCAGTCAGTGTCATTGCTGTCGTTTTCCTCACCATACTGGAAGAAGAAGAAGAAACACAATCTGTCTTGGAAACTACAGGGGAAATACATAAATACCAAACAGACTGCTAGAAAAATGTTTCAAAAATTCAGGACTCTAAAGCCAGAGTACGTTTGAACAAGCTGATGATGATAAACATCCTGGTCTGTCAGATATTCCAGATTCACAAACCTCTATTTTCAACCTCTAGAGCAATCACTAAGGACACAGTCCAGTGGAAATAGTCAGCTTTAAGCAAAGTCCCAAGTCCTATTTCTGAACAGGAGCTGATGTACTTAAAGTTCATGCTGACGTGGTATGTTGTGGTTAGACTTCACCTATGTTCTTATGCAGAGGAGGAAGAGCATCCACTATTTCTAACTTTCTGTGTAGGCTATACCCAAAGGAGTAAACAGGCAGCAGCTGGGCAGGGAGTGGGAGGGAAAGATCAGGGCAGAGTTTGATTCAGCCATCCCCTACTCACTGAGTCATGTACCGCTGCAGAAGAAACTGCTGTAATTTGTTGCTAGTTACAGTCAGTTAAAAGTTAACTCTGATACAGAGGAGCAAGAAAGACTCTTAAAGGAATGGTAAAATTGATATGCTTTCACTACTTTTAAGTAATATTTTTTGGATTGGGGATGCTTTCTGTGCCTGTCTTTTGGGAGACCCAAATTAAAACCTAGGAGGCTTGGGGGCTTTCCATTTGCCTGTAAATTACTTCCCAGCATTCTTTTTGCACTTTACAAGGAAATTAACTATTAACGTGCTCCTTTTCTTTTTTTTTTTTTAATTAATTAAAAAAAAAAAAAACAGCAACAACAAAACAGCTGAAAGGAAGTCATGTTTCCATCACCAGTGAAGTGTTTTTTATAGCCTTGCTATATACATCTAATTCAGTGGCAGTTTCATCACAACTGAACTTTATAGAGTAATTACCATCCTTGTTTATATTAAAGCTTAATTATCAGGAGACTTAAGCTTAAATCTTCTCTAACTACTTGAGAGAGAACTACAGTGAACTTATTCATTACTTAAACAGCAGTCATGTACTATGTGCAAGTGTTAAGAGGGAAGAGCAAAAGTATCTGTACATAAAGCCAAACATTCATACTTATTTCTCAGAAAATGTCATGTTCACCTCTTGAAGAGCTGCCATGAGACATAACTACTATTTGCAAGTGACCATGTTCTTATCACAGGTGCTCCACCTTCTCACAGTGTTGTTTCATACACAATATTTTTTCTCCTCAGTTTCAACATCCATCAATTACTGAAACTAAATTCCATTTAACCAGTCAAATATATTAAAACAATAAAAGGAAACTTCTCATTTCAAACTCTCATTGAAAGAAAAAAAAAAAAAAACACAAACCAAAACCCCAGAACATTTTGAATAAAAAAAAAGTTTTAAAGACCTTTTAAAGATCTTTAAGACTACTTTGCCAAATAAATCATTTAGAAAACTAATGTGAATTCATTAAATACCACCTAACAGAAAATTATACAATCCATATTGAAAGATGTTTTTGAGCCCTATAAACGTGTAAAGTAAGATTTGTCTATGTCATCACAGCCACCTCTCCGTAGTTTCCCCTTAGACTATGCTCCCATATTTATCTTACAGTCTGTCTTTCTCTCAAAACTGATATTTTTTTTAATCAACATCTTTGCTTTACACAAAGACCTGTGTTTAAAATACGTTTCCAGAACCCCTAGTGTGATTTCAGCAGCTTACAGACATACTCTGTGGATCAGTCATGAAGCTGAGATATGGCATCTGATTTTCTAATTTAGCTGAGATATTTAAATCAACATTGGCCACACCTGTATATTCGCAAATTGCTACAGCCCAGAAACTGAACTTCAACTTTGCTTTTTTTCCCCCCAAATAAATCCATAAACTTCTATTAATTCAGTAAAGACCAGTTTATCTTGGTTTTATCTTTTAGTCTTGTTACACTCAAGAGACTGCCTTTTGCTATTTGTTAAAATACTTAAGACACTTTGCTGAATATCTGTTGTGGGTTGCATCATTATAAGCAGCCCTTGGGGTTCACTAGATAAATGAAAACACACTCCTCCATGTCTGCTGAGTGAGTATTGCTATTTTTCTTACCGTTCACCTGAAACGTGGAACTTAATTATTTTTACAACACTTCAAAATTAACTACTTGTTCCTCAACTCCTTTTTTGAAAACAAAATCATCATTAGGATTAAGGAGAAATGTTTGAGATTTAAACCTGGTATGCTTTAAAAGTCAAAGACTTAATACAAATTTGAACTGTCCATATGTTTCAAGTGAAAAGAAGAAATTGGTGAGAATCATATTTGGGACAAAGCAATCCATTTAAAATCAACCATAAAGTCCTGTTCATATCAACAAAGAAAAAGTCAGAACACTGAAGTATTCCCATAGCTAACATTTCCTGCCCTCAAAGCTACTCTTCAAGCCCTCTGTCTTTCCTTGTGTTACATCCCTTGAAGAGCAAAGTATTACCTCCTGCTATTATGACTGGGATACAGATACATAGTTTAGTTTAGAAGCAAATGTTATTTGTGTGGTTTGTTTCCATAAAAAAGTTAAGTAACTTCCTACAGCTATCCCAACTGAATATTGGGAATGAAATCCACCTGTCCACAACAAATTCAGCCTACCTCCAGCAAGACTCAATGCATTGGTAGACCTATTACTTTTTTTTATTATTCCTCTTTGGCTCCTGTATCCTTTTTCATTGGAGTCATCATGCTGGTGCCAGTGCTGTAATGCAGGCCTGGCACAACAGGTTTCAGGCATACAGTTCTTCAGACACTGTTGAAAACCCTGTGTATGGCATAAGGGAGCACCATGACGCACCAAACAGGAAGAAATGTGTGGGGCTGTAACCAGTTCCCTAGGTAACAAAGAGATACTATTAAAAGAGAAAGTGGTACCAGGGTGGTAAATAAATAAGTGCATACAATAAGGCCCACAAGTATTACTAACTTTCCTGGATACTGCAAAGAATAGAGAGGGGGAGAGCATGTAAATTCATGTACCTTTCTATTTCCTTACAGCTACAAAATTCCTCACCAATTAGAAGGTCAAAAAATACCCTCAATTCACAAGTTTCTTTAAGGCAGCCAGGAACACTGCCTCCCAGCCCTTTTCATCTTACCTCACCACTACTTTCCTAACTCTCTTTCACATTACAAACAGCTACTAAGCAACAGGAGGTTTGCAGAGAATGAGTCATTCTCATGTGGCTGATAGGCTGAGTGCAGGATGGAGATTAGTGACCTGACAATGCACAGCCCCAGAATTATTGTACTTCCTGATAACCAAAATGGTCACTGAATGCAGCAAAAACTTAATATATAAGTCCTTTAAAAGGTTACAATTATAAGTCATGCCTTATAAGTCTCACAGATAGATGTGTTAGCCTAAAAAGAAGACTGCTACACGTTAGATGCACAGTTGACACATGGCATTAAGCATTCCATACCAGTAAGGTATTCCCTTGAAGTTAAATAATAACTGAATTAGATTTTATTTAGATAGCAATATGAAATCCTTAGGCTTTGGACTGACAGTAAAAATTTTGGAAATGAAGAAAAAGGGAAGTGGGACATAACCATGCAAGGTCAGTCAGTTCCCAATGTAAGCAACAGATTTTGACATAACTGGGAGTGTTTCTGGCAGGAGACGTTCTTTTGACTGAGGTTTTACCTTTCTTTCCCCCCCCCCAACAGAAAATTTATGTGGAAAGGCCTCAGGAGTTCTTCTTGACCATTCCCTTATCTCCAGGCAGGACTGACTTCTACTTCAGGTCTGAAACAGGTTTGTCTGCCTCAGCCTTGTCTGTTTTTTTTCTCCAATGATATTTGTATCAGACATTTTGATTGTTCATTTAGCACTCTTAACTCAAGCAAAGCTCCTAGGGCACCAGATAGAGCCATTAATCCTTGCAAGTATGCTTTGCAATATTTAATCTTCGGGCCCTTAAGTGAGGACTGGCCAAAGCGTATCTGTAACATAGGTCCCTCAATCATGAATCAGCTGAGGGACTAGAATATCAGGAAAAGAAAGAGTTGTGAATATGAAGAATCTTTGTGCCAGCATGAAAACCTTAAAAGCAAGCTCTGTATTTTATCCATGAAGTCCTAGAGTGGCTGGACATCTATAGAGCAATTTAGTACAGGAAATGAACAGAAGTAATTTTCCTTGCTAAATTTGGTAGAAATCACACTGACTCTAGGGGAAGTGTCTAAGAGATCTTTTGCAAAACACACTTTAACCTGTGAAGGGACCTGTTCAAATCAAAGCAGAGTTCTCTGTTGCCTGTTCTTTTTAAAACTGAGTTAATTCAATTCCATAGTCTTAACCAGAACTGGCTAACTTCCTAAAAACATTTAATAAAATACTCATAAAAACATTAAAATTTGAAGTACCTGCTGTCTGTGGATATTTAAATGAGTGAGTTAACTGAGACAAATATTATCAGAAAGATAAAATACAATGTTACTGGGAAAACAGATTTTGAAGCCTGATTCCAGGGTTCAAATTGAGAAGAAAATTACAGAATTAATCCAGCAGAAATGAACAGACCATATTTCAGTTCTTTCCATCAGATTTCAAGTAAAAACAACTAACAGCTTGCATGTAGTCCACTGAATGACAATTCTCAGATATTACTTACAAATGATTTTTCAAAAAAATTGTTAGATGCTCAGACTCCTCATAGACAATTCCAAAGTCAAAGAAATAATAAACTGTGAAGTATGGATTCACTTCAAAATCATAAAAGTTACTAATGCTGTACTTAGTTATGCAGGCTATTTAAAAGGGACTGAAGTACTTCCACGTATATGTATGCATAAATATACGTACGTGTGTGTGTACGTATGTATGTATGTCAAAACCTCAAAACCAGTGACCATCAGAGCTCAGGGAGAAGATACTGGACATAAGATTATTCTTCAGTCTAGCAAACAAAAACATAATGGTCTAAGATTAACGGTCAATTCAAATGGTTAAATGAAGGCTAGATTCCAAATAAAACACGTGAACATCAACAAACCAATCCTTGCTGTAATTTAAACAAACTTGGAATGGCTTAAAAAAGTAAACTGTAATATAATATAGCTACCCAACACAAGAAGTCAGAATTTAATGGCACTTTGGTTTTAGTCTGTGATTCAAACTGCAGTTCATTTGAAAAAAAAAAAACAAGCTCTCTTTGAATTGATTTGTTTTTTATCAATAACTGCTAAATCAAATTTAGGATAAAGCATGTGTTTGGTGATTATGCTAATTCTCACCACACTGCTACATCCAAGTTATCCAAGTAAATGAAAGGTAATCTGTAACTTACAGAAAAAACATTTTTGTTAACAATCTCATCTTCTGGGATGTTGCTAAATTTAAAGGTGTTCTTTCTATTCTTAAGTCTTTCATGAATCAAAAGAACAGCATACAGTTTCCAATAACAAACCTGTAATTATCACAATCTCACCAACACCCATCCAACCAAGCGTAGTTAAAGCAGGTTTATTTTTCATGTGCTCACATAGGGAAGTAAACACGATGAAAAAAGATAATCCAGCTTCTTTTATCAAGGGAGCACCTGTCTAGTTTTTGACTCCAGTCTTGCATTCTGCTATAATCTTCTGGATAACACTGTACTAAATTCATAGTTTGTCTCCAGTAAGTTTCTTGCAGAATCAGGACCCAAAACATCTGTGTTATTGCATAGTACCCCAGCTTTTTGAATATAAATGCAAATTCTTAGTAGTTGCAACAACTGTGTTGCATTCACTTGATTACCAGCAGCCCTCATATGTAATGCACCACCTGTGCATATGTCGATTAATACCAATACTTCTGCAAGGTGCTTGAAACTAGCGTAAGAGAACAGTTTGTAAGTGGTTATTGATATCTTGAGACCACATAACTATGTTTTATGGCAACATTCCAGAGAACCTTCTGCATACTTCTACATACAATCTTCCTGAATGATACTGTAGTGATAAAGAACCTTCTAACACTCTTTGCTAAGCATTTTTTCTTCTTATGATTTTGACTAATATTTCATGACATTCAATAGATTTCAAGGGCACGATTTTTTGAAAGAGACTTGTTTTCAAAAGTTTTCAGTACCACTTTGTACTTATTTTCCTTTTTAAAGAACTTCAACTTAGCCTTCAATCTTGCACATGCAGTTTCACATCTGGAACTAATTAGACATTGTTTATCTACCTACCTGATGGCATGTGCAGGTAGTTCAGAGATTTTTCTTGAATTCAGTAAGATTCCTACCATCGTAAAGAAAAAGTGGCCAATCTGACACAGGTATTTTACTTGTGAAAAATGCCTTGATGAATTGCATTTAATATGAAGATCTTTCTAATCATGTAAATTCAGAGCATTCTGTCAAGTGAATATGCCTGAATCACACATACTTGGTTTAACTCATACTGAAAAAGTGACAGCAATTGCAGTGCTCTGTCATCTTAAGAAAGCAATTACAGTAAAATATTACTGTCACAACTCCACAATGTATCAGGCAATGTCCAAGGAGCTTTTAATAGTAGGGTATAACTCCTTTTTACCATTTTAGATGTCTTGTGGTGCAGATGGAGACAATTGTCAATGTCCGAAAGGAAAGAACATTTTTGCTTGATTCAGTTATAAGAAGCAGCAAATAAAGTAGGCATTAAACTATTCTGACTGTGTCCATTAAACACTGACACTTTCCAGAACGTCTAACCTTGTATGAATGTATTGAGTCAAACAAAAGAAAGAAGAGGCAGGTCTGAGTCTGCTAATTCTTGCTTTTATTGACTTGTCAGTTATTACTTTGACAATATGTATCGGACTCACGAATTTCTCTGTGGTATGCACCACAGAATGAAAACACAGATTTCAGTAAAGGTGCCAAAAGAAGTGTATTAGTAATGGCTTACTTTATTTTCATCATTTTATGTTAGTTTGCTTGGAAACTAAATGCACCAAAGCAGGACAAATACTCAATCCACTGGTTTATTTATTTATAGAACAAACATGCATGGTGTATTATCGTATTTCTTCACTTTGTATACGATTTCTGCCTTTCCTGTGGTTAGGGTCCCCAATGAGTTTTTATTGATACCAAGACTGAGTTTTATCCCTTCTACTGGTCTAAAATATCAGCAATATTCAGAATTACTCCATTATTCCTGGTTTATGATGTCATTCATTAAAAAGCAACCTTTGCAAACTCTATTATGAACTGCTCCATGAGGAACCAAACCAAGAAAGCCTGGCTTCATATCCAAAATTGCTACATTGCTCCCCAGTCACCAAAGCATCTCCAGCTTACCTCCCTTACCATCTTGCAAGACTCTCTAACTCGTCAGACTTCCAGTTCCTGCCACATCCACTAGCTCTTCTCCACCCTTTCCCCTTCTAGTGAGGGTCAGAACATTTGCTGTTGTTTCGAGGTCTGGACCATCCCCACATACAGCCAACCACAGTAACCAACAGCTCCTGAGCTTCTCTTACTGCCTTTTCCTCAGCTGGCAACAGTAATTTGGGCCTCATCTCTACCTAGCCGCTGATTTCCCAACAGCTTTTAGGAATCTGTATCTATGAGGTCTTTGCACTCTATCAAGTTTAGCAGAACAGTAAAAAGGCAATCATACAAGCTGCATTTCCTTGGAAAGGCAGGCCAAAGCCAGCACCATTTAAAAGCCTTGCCTGTAGACACCTCTTTAGCTTCTGCTTTTGCTACTGTTATTCAAACGTGTTATGCCTCAGTCATGTCAGTGGCTCTTTCAGGAGAGAAAGAAATTGTTCATTTTACATAGAATTGGTATAACAAATGAGCAGGCAATCATTCAGCTTTCAAAGGACATTGCTGCTTTTCTTCTGCATTCAGTCGCTCAACTACCCTGAACAAAATAAGAACATGAAAAATGGGGATTGTTTGGCAAGTACAAATAAAAGCATCCGCCACAAACATTTGTATTGATTTAACTACAGAATAAAATTTAAAATATTTTTTGCCTGAAAATCCATATGTATGGCCAGTGAATAATATATAGTCCATATATATTCACATTAAGAAAAATCCTACTGGAAGAGCGTGATGGAACAGTTCAATTCTAAATACTCAAAGTACTTTCAATCTTCCTATAAAAGTCAATTCCAATGGGCTTCCGTCTCCACCACGGACTCATATTGCAAAACAGTATCACAGATTCACAGAATTTTCAGAGTTGGAAGGGACCTCTAGAGATCATCTAGTCCAACTCCCCTGCTAAAGCAGGATTGCCTAGAGCACATTACTCAGGACTGCATCCAGGCGGGTCTTGAAAGTCTCCAGAGAAGGGGACTCCACAACCTCCCTGGGCAGCCTGTGCCAGTGCTCTGTCACCCTCACCGTAAAGAAGTGTTTCCGTGTATTTGAACAGAACTTTCTGTGTTCTAACTTGTGCCCATAGTAGTTGAAGAATGTTTTATTGTACTTGCCTACGTTACTTATTAACCATTCTTGTGTGATCAGTTTGATGATAGATTTAAAGGGTCATTTGGGATTTATTTTCTAACACCTCTCAAAAATGTACACATGGGGGTATACATGAAGACATGTACATACATCAATTGATTAACACGATCTATATTTAGTTTCTGTAACTTAGCATTTAACAAGCCACCAGTAACTTATTGTCTCGCAACCTTATGCATATCATTTACTATTCTACTTTTTTCCTTTTGTTCTTAAAATCTTTCAAGCGTTTAAAAAACCCTGGGAAAAAAGGGATAGATCATATACAAAAGATCTTTAGCTGAAAAAAAGAGATTGTGGCTTCAGAGTTACTTCACTTTGCAGCAGCTGAAGATCTGCCTCAGAATTTATACAGCAAACATACCAATCTTCAAGCACTATTATGAAGAGCTGTGTAATTTCTTAAGGCAGAGTAATTGGTGTGAGAAAAAAGAAGCTGACAGAATAAAAGTAAATTGGGGAGAGAAAAAGAACCCTGAGCAATAAATTACTTGTAACATAATTTCTCCAGTTTCATCCCCCACAAACTCTCCAGTGGAAAACAAAGAGGAAGAACTAGTAATACTTCATTTCATTATTATCTACAGATAGCACCCAAAAATTATAATTTCTTTAGGACAGTACTTCAAAGTTAACCTCGCTACCAGTCCACACTGACTCAATTGCACAACAGACTTCGAGCAAGACAAATGTGGAAGATACAGATGGATAGTTATACTACCTGGTATGTGCTGTGCTGTGAGATATGGGCTCCTTAATTAAGAAACCTACACATAACTGAAACAAACAGCCTCTGGAGGTAGACCTGTACAGAAAATCTGTAGCAGAAAAAAACTTTGTAGATGTTTAAGAGCTTCTAATTGGGTGAAAGACTCATAATAGGTAACACCTTTTGCGACAAGTTAAGAGGTTTATAAAACAGTAAATTAGTTAAAAAAAAAATCAGTTCAAGATTTCCTTTAAATTTTATCTGTTACTGTCTGCTGCAGACCATTGTCTAAATTGAACAAATCTTTCTGAATTATTTACTACAAAGGGTATTGTCTATGAAATTTACACCTTATTCAGTGCTTGAGTATTTTACACACCGCATTTCTCCTGTTACATTCATGATACAGACAGCCCAAATGTATTTCAACCCATGGTTTTTCACTATTAGGAACAAACAGTGATCCTCAGGCTTGGCTGTTATTTTTTGTAACTTAAGAGGTTTTGTTTAGACATTCACAAGAACAAGAGAGTAAATGTGCTCCTGCAGTAGCTGTTGCAGGACGAGCAGTTCTTTATAGTGAGATTCCTAGTATTGTTTCTGTTTGTAATCTTTACAAATATTTAACTCCCATCCAATTAGGCACAGATTCTGAACAATGAGGCGCCCTGACTCATGGCATCTATAATGCAGATAAGTCTCTATCTTTCTTGTTTGCTTAGCTTGTTAGCTTATAGGAACAGCAAGCATCTCTTGCAATACTTGTACATCACCAAGTAGGGCAGAGACTCTGAACTCTGCTGTAATACCAAACACTAACAGTTTTAATATGGGTCTGTTGTTCCTTTCAAGCAAATATGCAAATTAAAGGAACACTCAAAGCTCTATCTCAGCCACACTAATCCTGTGAAAGCAGTGACTCACCTTGTAATGGCTTTTCATAAATTAGGCAGCTAAAAATGGGTAGGAAGCGTGAAACCATTAACACTTCCTGTAGTGTAAATTCTCTCACTGCGTGTGAAGAAAATCCATGGCAGTAAAAATACAAGAGATGAAGGTGTCAGCACCCATCATGTTTAGATATGTTGTTAATAATTCAAATCTTCCTCCTCTGGAGCGTGTGGTTTTAGAAAAAATCATTCTCAATTTCCTTTTTCAAACAAAAACTGAGGTTGTGTTGCTCACTGATTCCATATGTTTTCTTCCCAGCTATTAAACGAGAAGAAATTAATATGGCTAATTGCATGTGTTGCCAGAATCATCTCATAGCAGTACCCTACTGGGACAATGTTTTGTATGTTATCATCTTCCATACATCAGCACTAGACATGGAAATGATTGGTGGCAAAATTGACCATATACAAAAGCAAAGCCATACATAGCTTTGGGAAACAGAAAGAGATGGAAAAGAAGGAGACACTGCACTTTTGTACCCATAAATTGTCTTTGGGAGGAGCACTCCCTTTTACTCCACAGAGCAGGTCGATTCTTCTGGGCCTGGCAGGAACAGCACATGCCAAAAGGCCGCCACTGTGATTAGAAGGGGAGCATGATAAAATAAAGGTTGAAAACTGAAATTTCAGGACCAGTATCTAAACTTGGCTGCTGAACTAAAATGGGTAGTAAAAAAAAAAAAAAAAAAAAAGCAAAGCAACTTTGTTCAACATCCTGGTTTATTTAAATCTCACATAATTTGCTAATTATGAGGTATCAGGCTACTAGCCCTTATATATACACATCTGTGTAGACCCAGAATGTAACTGGTAAGCAGCAATTGCTGCAGAGTTTGGTTAAGCTCCACAACTCCAAATACCTGTTTTAGATACTAAAAGCAAAAGATACAACTGTGGTGCTGGACATAACATAAAGTACACAGTTTTCTCATGACACAGAAAGAAGTATGGGCCTCATACCCAGAGCTGGCAAAGGCCTCAATACTGTAACAGTTCTTGACATAAGTCACCCAATGGCAGCTGTCCTTCAATTAGTTTCTAAATTTTGTTGGCACCCTCCTATCAAGAATTCTGAATATCAAATATTCAGATCAAGGTCCTTTATCTTCTCATTTCTAGATGGGTACAGTAGTAACATTTCTAATCAAAACCATGTTCTATCCAGCCCAGTCTTGCTGCATCTACGTTCTATCACTTTTTGTTTCTCTGGTCTATATTACACCAAACGAAACAAGATCTTAAGAGAATAGACAATAGAAGTGTTTTGCTATAACAACTCAATTTTGTATTCATTTTGGTCTACTCCTGGACTATGCACCCACTGAAATCTATTCCTTTATGTAATCCTTTCTTGTCATGGAGACAGACAAGAGACTACTGCTCTTGCAGCTGCTGTAAAACAAGGAAAAAGTATTTCTAGTTTAAAGTGAAGCTGTTCCACAAAAAGAAAGGCTTACAATTTTATTTTTAATTAAGTTAAATATATATTTAATTTGAAGTTGCCTATGAGCTGGAAGCAACGCTGTTGCTACATCAGTTCAGCCACTTCTTGGAAGTCAAAAAAAAAAAAAAAATAATCACACAGCAGAGGAGCACACACAAAGCACAGGCCATGTTAATAAGGAGAGGTCTGGGAGACTAGGATTTATCAGGGCCTTAATCCCTCCCTCACCCCATCTAGTAACAAGGCCTCTCTCATAGCATAGTCACAGGCAAGACACTGCACTTCTAAATACATGCCAGTATTGACCACCTCTCCATCAGATCATCAGTACAGGGGTGTCCTACATATGCAAACTTATCTTGCCTCCAGTCACTATGCAAATCTACTGGCTTTTTCAAAATAAACTTCTGTAGACAGAAAGACAAGAGGGTCAGGTTGTTTCTTTAGAACCGTGAAAAGCCAAATGAGAAACTGATCTAAGACAGAGGGCAAGTGGGTGTTGCTAAGAAGGGCAGGCAACAAACATTGAGTTCTCACCGAATGCAGACATCACTGTCAATCCAGAGGAAACAACCAGCAGGTTTGTGGAGATGCAACTGTTCAAAGGTATAGAGAAACAAACCAGAGGGGCAAACAGCAACACCTACTGACAGTCCTGAGTGACTGAGTATCTTTCAGTAGGTCCAACACTTACTTTGTAATTAATGCAGGTGAACCTCGTGGTGCATGTAAAGCACTGGCAAAAGTCCCCTGGGACTTCTGCTGTGTGGTGGGACTGGAGGAAGGATGAGTGACTAAATGGGAGATGTGAGGTGCTCTGCCACAGAAACCCAACATAGCCTTGGACAGTCACCTGGTCCCAGCTTCTTGAGAGGCATTTCAAATGTCTAGTTCCCACTGATACGTATGCCACTAAGAGCAAGATCTTTGAGGATGTGTATTTGTGCCTTAGCTGTAGTTCTCTGTTTCTATTTCTGTATGATTGCGAGACATCAAACACCGCAGCAATGAAGAAGGCACATTGATACTTATAGCAATACAGATGATCTTTGATATCAGTAACCCGGACAAAAGTTTTTCCAGAGTTCTTCACCCATGAACATTTTCTAGCTCACCAGAAGGCTTTCTGCCTTTTTTCTCTTTGATAAACTCTATATATTTTTGACCCTAGCAGGACCTAATCAGGCTACTAAAGTGACTTTAAGAGTTATTACAATTGCATCAGTCTTACGTCAGTCTGAGGGGATCTGGTTGCGCTAAAGGATGCATTAGGCTGTAGTCACCAGCACAGAGCACTGCAACAGAGCAGGAATTCAGGACTGCAACTCCAAGGTTACCTCAACACCACATAAATTGAGGCTGTGCCAGCCATGAAGAAAGAAATCCCTATTCCCACTAATAGCCCTTTTGCTACAACATAGAATCTCAAGTACTCAGCTAGCCATCTAACTATCCTTTATTTCCAACAAAAAGCCCACTCTTTCCTATTTCCCTCTTTTATGTTTGAACCTACTATTTTCTCCAGTTTGTTTGGGTTTTTTTACCTTGTCATAATCCATTAACTTCATGTGCTTTGATCTTTCCATAGGGAATTTATTTTCTCTCTTAAAAGATCTTTTCTAGTGAGGAGATATTTTCCTCAGTCCGTAGCTTCTGTTCCCTTCACATGTCACAGCACAACTGCTTTTTTTTTTTCTTTTTAAAATTTATTAACATTTAAGAAATCAAATTTCAAATTAGAAGCGAGTCAGGCAAGTTTATTCCTGATGGCATAAAATGCGGCCTCTGATGAAAAATCTGCAAGACAGACATTGTGCACACACTGCTGGAGCAAACTCACTCCACAAAAGGTTTTGTGAGGCATATTAGTTACAGGAGAGCAAAGACAGTCAAAGGTAGTCAGAGCTAGTCATAGATCAAAGGTGAGGAAAGAGGCAAAAAAGAAAGAGCAAGGCAGAGGTGGTTATGTTTTACCCCAGTAACCCACTTTATGTGAGCCTCACTGGAGTAGAACATCTTTCCTTCTACCAGCATCATGTTAGTACAACCTGTTGCTCCTCTATTTTGCCCACCACTTAACTAGTACATTGTATCGTATGTATCACCAAACACCAGGCACGCTTGCAGGGTCTACAAAGAACCATGAATAGCAGAAGCCACCACCCTGAAGCCACCTTCCCAGCCAAACAGTGAGTAAGGGTATTTGCAGGCTGTTTTATTTCCTAGTACTTTGAGAGAAAAAACATTCAGGAAGAGGACAGAAGTCTTAACTTTTAATATGTCAATTTCCGGAGCATTGTGATGGAGACACAATCCAACACTAACTCAATTCTATGAGACAAATTTGGAGGACATCAGCAAAGAGAAGACATTCATTAAAGCTCTGGGACAATTATAAGCATGTAAGAGAACTATGTAAATAATTTTTACTCAGTTATGCTACTCAATTTAAACCATGATGTTCTATCTTCTCTCTTAATTTCCAGTTGCTAATTCTGAATGAAAAAAATAATTCCATAAAACATATACATGGCTATATTTGTTTTAGTTTTCCAACAAGATTTTAATTCTTCTTTGGTTCATTTTCAATGTTTACATAGTGTAAATCTGTGCAGTGCTGAGATTGCTAGTACCAGACACAGAGGGGTGTTTTGATTGGTTTTAGCCTATTAAAACCATTGTCCTAATTAAAATTCACTGTTTGTTCCCCCACTTTAAAAATCTCTGTCCTTCAGACAGGTGTTTTTAGAGGGAAATCTCTTGCCTGCCTCTTCAAGGAGTTTTCAACCTTATGCATTCACTTGAACTTTCAAATCACTGCCTGCTTTTCTGATCCATGTTGTTGCTCTCACATCTGTGTGAGAGACCCAGGGCCTATGGGCCATTTACACATTTCTTTTGATTAGCCACATACAATTGGCTGTAATACAGAATTACTGCTACTTTTCACGAATCAGTTTGCTTTACTTACATGTATATTACTACAAACTGGGGACAAGAAGGAATGAGAAAGATGCTTGATGCATCCGCTTTTACCTAGTATGATATTATGCAATCCACAACCTTTGGCTTTTATGAACAGGGCTAGCTCCTGTGCAGCCAATAGCCACACACTGTCCCTCTACAAAATGTATTCTCTCTTTCTCTGATGCTATAGACACATGACTTAAAATAGTTGCTACTGCTCTGTTGTCATTAAACTTGCAGTAAAGGATACCTCCACATAAAGAAGACAAGCACCAACAACACATCCTGTGCAAAACAAAGTATGACTGGGAAGAAACAAGTACTCTTCAAAGCCAGATTGACAGAACTGGGACAACAGCCACCTCAGTGAACTGGAGATGAGCCCCCAAAAACAAGAGGCTGAATTCCAACATTTTAATTTTTCAAACTTCTCCATTTTAGATAGTCTGAAAAATAAACAAAAATTGCCTATCCCAAAACAACCCATCTAAGGCACACACAAGCAAAAAATATTATCAGCCTCTCAGGATTTTATTTCTAAAGACAGAGCAAAACACTGAGTTGTGAAATATAACATGCTGTGCATCATAACGTTCATATGCAGAATAGCTCTTACACAGCATCATGGAAACATCTAAATTGGATATTCTTTACACACATTTGCACAAAGCAGCTGTCATTAAAAACATTGGCAATTTCAATAAGTCTGCATGCTCCTAGGCAGAGGTGTTTGTTCCTGTGCTGCATATCTTCTCACCTGGAAATCTCACATTTCTTGTTGAGTATTAATATCTTCTCTTAATCTTTATAAGGTCAGCTTACTTGTCTTTTTGATCTCCGAGTTAAGCATCCTGAGCATTTATCTGAATATACCCAAGCACAAGTTCTGTTTAAAATCTATGCTGTACTTGGAAATACAAAATGCACTATATTCTGGAAAAGTAAAGGCTTCTTGAGAAGGACCCTATTTTGGTTATGGCAATAAGTACAAGGAATTCCCAGTTCCAAACATCCCCCATTACTTGGGCAGAGGCCTAGTAGTTAAAGTTAACTAAACAAAGTCCTTGAGTCTTTTTTGAGTCGTCTTTTTTTTTTAAGGGAAAGGACAACTAATTACAATATCTTCCCTTCATTCCACTTTGAAGACAGGAGGACAGAAGCAGCACTAATTTCCTTCTCTGTGCAATAGAGAGGCAGTGTGACGTCCAAGGTAGCAGTGGGTTGTGCATCCCAGCCTATCCTTGTGTCCTCTTCATCCGGTCTCTCTGTAGCGATAGCAAAAAGGATGCAGAAGCAATCTATTCCATCCCAAAGAGATGTGATCCCTGATTCAGCCCTGCTACAGGGTTTATTGACAGACATGGGTTAACAATAGGAGCAACGGTATTGCCCAGGTAATAGTTCCTGTGTGAACACTACATAGGGAAATTTATCACGTTGCTTCATTTTTAGCAGGGCAGAGATCCTATTTATCTTCACTGCACTCCCAGTGTACATGTTCAGTAGAAAGCCAGTCAGCCTTCATTCAAAAAACTCTTTAACTGGAAACAGAGAAAGGATGGCTGAGCATGACTACCTCTCTACCTCTGCCTGTACATAGCAAGAATACCTAGAGTTCTACTAGCTAACTAAAAGAGTCTGGGCAAGAGAAAACTCTGCTTAAAATTTCAAGTCTCCATTACAAGACAGTATTGGGTTGTTTGGTCTGTTCAGAGGTCACACCATCTCTCATGTGCCTAGTATTTTTGCAAATGCTGAGACACCCATGATTCTGCTGTTCGAGATGTGAGATTAAAGTAAAAGACGCCTTCTCCATCTTGACAATTCTCATTTTTCTGTACTGCTCCTAAGAGGAGAATTTGCAAGGTTGGAGTTTGGCAGAACAGAAAATGCAGAGGCTTTCTGAAATTTGAAAGTTCTATTTGGTGTAAGAAAGAGTGAAGGCCCTCACCTTAATTCCTCACATATTCTAAATTAATTTTCTTCTGACCTCAGCCTACAACTAGTCTTTTCTGTTATGAAAGAATGAAGCCAAGTTTGCCTAGTTTATTCTCTCAGAGAGACAGACAAGAAGAATAAACACAGATTATTCTATTTTGACCAAATTTAAGGAAATTGTAGCAGAGGGATTCCCTTTGTTTATTTAACAACACGAGGGAATTACTGCAATCCTGTCTCCTGTCACCACTGACAGCCTGTTTGATATGTTTCTGCTGTTAGATCCCCGAAACACATGCAACCATCTCAGTACAGATTCAAAGGATGGCCATTTCCACAGGAAGTTAGGCTATGAGCCCTCTGTTACTTAGAGCTGTAGTTGATGCTCGCTGCTTGGTGAATCTGTAATCAATCTGTAATCAAGCCACCTCAAGAGAAGAAAAGTCTCAAATACAGGCAGACAGGTCACATTCACCACTGACAAGTTGCAGGGGAAGGCAGATTTCGAGATAGACCATCTGCAGGTTAACAAGGGACCCCAGTGAAAACAACAGAAAACTGTATTCAGTGTATGAGTCACTGTCTAAGACACCTGGCTGTCGGAGACCGTTATGTGACTGTGCTGTCAAGAGACTGAATGTTGGCTCGGTACACCAAGCTGCAAGTGTAAACACCTACATTTGTCTCCTCTTCCCCATACGTTCACCAATTTGCTATCCCCTGTCTGTTACAATACTACCCCACCACCCTTCAAGTAAGAGGAGTTTCTCACTTTTTATCCTAAATCCCAGATGACTTTTTTTTTTTAAAGATATGAAGAAATCTTTATCAAGTACCTTCCCTTTGCTATTTACATGCATAATTCCATAAGCAACCTGCACAATCAGTTTCAAAGCAAAACAAACATTACAGAAATAAACATAAGTCTTTGAGAAAAATCCTTCCAACTAGAGGAGTTTTGCAAATGGTTGCATATATCCAAATACCAAAGCACAATTTCTCTGGTCCAAGCTGGGGGAACAGATGCCTTTGCAGTAAACCAAATTCAGTCCTATAGACAACCAATGCTAAAACAAACACAGAGACAAGCACCACCAGACAAGCTTAAAAAAAAAAAAAAAAAGTGTAGTTTTAAATTAAATGAACATTTGGCTAGTCACTGGTTAAGTTATTAAATGTTTTACAATATTTGGGGATTTTTCAGGTTCACTCAGCAAAGTATGTAATGCTTAATTCATTAGGAGTTACCTTCTGAACTACTTTTTTTCCTACTTTTTTAATGTTTTCCTTCAATTTATGCAATGCTACTGTAGCATCTCAGAGTGAAAGTACCTTGTACAGAATGATTTAGCTCTGAGCTGAGCCTAATCTAGAGCCAGTAGCCATGTTGCCTCCAAGGATTTTGGATTTAATTTCCCAAACAGATATGACCTCTTGGACTCCTTTTCCCTTTGCTGGGTAGCACTTAATCTTCTAATGGACTTCAATACTAGCAACCATCCAGTGCAATCAAACTTAAGGTTTCTGGAGTTCTTTTACTTGGTATGAGAACTACAGATTCCTCCAAGACTCAGTTACTCAGAAACCTTGGTACTTCTTGTTCATTGACAGTGCACAGGAACGAGGGTATTTCTGAGAGAGGAACTCTGCTCTTCTTCTCTGGATACAATGCTCCCTTCCCCAAGGTGCAGGCCCTCTCTTGATTCATCCACACACACTATCTGACTTGTTAAGCTCTTTCCTCCACCCAAATACAGAGTGTTTGATTCTGTAATTGTTATGTTTTAGTCTCAGTCAAAGTGCCTTCTTTCTGCATGACGAGTCCCACCATCCAGACTGCTCATGATATAGTCAGGGCTGGGAGAGGGGTCTCAGGACTGAAAACAGGCTTTATTTCTAAACCATGGTGGTGAAGTAGGCCCTCAGCAAACAGCGACCTGGGAGCCAGCAACAAGAAAAATATCAACTTGCATAGTTCGTAACTGTCTTTGCCAGGTGGGAGTTGAACAAGAAAAGCACCTGTCAGCTGTGATTTCTGTTAGAAGATCATTCTACTGCTAATACATTTCAGTCTCTGCACAGATCTTAAAATCAAATCCACTCACTCTCCCATAGAGTTAACTGCATAAAACTGATTGTCACAACACAGGCAATGAACATGCTAATGCAAGAATCTTTGCTTTAACATTGCTGCTGTAGCTACACATCAATTATGAAGATGAAATATAAGAGACCATGTTGCTCCATGTACATGAAGCAATTCAGAACTGACATGAAAAATGTACAGGTCAGTGTCAACATGCCAAGACACGTGGGCCATAGCCTGCCTTTCCATTCCCTTCTCCAAGGCTCCCTAAAATGTTCATCACAAAGGGAAAAGCATCAGAATTTTAAGTGACTTGAAATATTTTTGTATTTACATCATCTAGTAAACAAGGTTGCTGAAAAATGTCACTGTGTGATCTTCATATATGTGTGGGAGACAATATCACAGCTGTCAGAGAATGACTGTACAGCTCAGTGCTGGAAAGGAGAAATCAAACATTTCAGAAGCAGACTTTTATAGCCTGGTGGGATCTCTGCTAAACACTTGGGATATCCAGACTGTTGATTGCTTCCAGGAAGATATCTGCTGATTCATCCTGGCAGTACCCACTCTCAAGCTGAGGTCTCCCCGGATCCCAATCAGCAGAAAGGCTCTCAACCGCAGCGCAGATACCAGCTCAGAGAATTCTGCCTTGAAATTCTCGGGTAAGCTGATGGGCTATAAGTCATCATCAAACCTTAGTCAGCTTTTGAAGTGTAGGAAACAACCAGATACCCAAAGCCTTCTAGAAGGACTATTTTGGCACTCTGTACACTTGTGACGGAACATAAACAAAGCTATATTTGTACACAACTGTCCCCTGCAAATATGAATACTTGCCCAGAACCAGTCCTAACAAATGAGGCCTGCAAAATCCACCACTCTCACCCTCCACAAAAGATGCAAGGTCATTCTGCCAGAGTTTTGCTTATTGATATTCAGTCTGATGCCTATTTAGGAATGTTTGCATTTTTACCAATAGACAAGTCCAATTATCTTGTGGTAACTGTTTTCTAAGATTTGATCCCACTCAGGATGTTTGGAAGTACAAAGTGCCATGCCAATCAGTTTAGGTGCTTGGTGATAGCACAAAGTGCTCTATGTCTTTCAGGGTTAAATGGCAACTTTAGTTTTGCTGCTCTTTGTTTCTTTGCTTCCCTTCCCCTTTCCCCATCTGAATTGTCACCATGGGTGACAGGTGTTGGGTGCAGCTATTCTCCCTGTCCACACATTGGAAATATATACTATTGGAGACACATGAAGAAAAGAGAAGGGGGAACCATTCTCCATCAGAGCTATCAGCAAACCTAGCTGGAATTAGAATCATAGACTGGTTTAGGTTGGAAGGGACCTCAGGAAGCTTTCCCACAGATCAACCTAAACGAGCGTGCATGAGAAAGAGAGATTTTTGTCTCTTTTTTCAGTGTTGCTCAGGATCATTGAGAGCAATTAGAAATGTCCAGTCTTAGAATTCCTCTCTAAACTCCAAAATAACATACAAAACAGTACCCCATGTGATAGTCTGTGGCAACAGCTGGGGGATAAGAGCAGATCAGGTTTATGCTTTCAAGCAGCAGTGCCCTTTGCCTTACTGCAGCACACTGTAATTAAGGCCCTGAGTAGGGCCAGATTCACTAGTATGATAAAGAGAAGCTATTTTAGTATGTGAATTCAAATGAACAAATGTAATTTCTAACAATTAACCTCCTGAAGTAGATAACAAGTGGGTTTAGGGATAATTAATGATTTTCATATTTTCTAGGAAAGCTTTACCAGGACCCATATATTCCTAAAATGCTGGCACATTGCCTGACTCAGGACCTCAGTGTCTAAAAGAGCAACTAGTGTGTTGCAACACCCTCTACCTCCCAGAGCCAGCACCCTGGCCTTTCTGTGGGTGCAGAGGAGATGCTGAGAAGGCTATGGAGCCAATTCCCGAATCCTTTCTTTCACAGATCCACACTTGCTCTTATATAGGCAACCGTGTTTTAGTAGAGCCAAGTACTTTGGGTGCATTGCTTACTATGAAGGTTCAGCGATTAATTCCAGCAAGAACTACGGTTCACAAGGCTCACTGGGAAAACTCACTCCTCACCTCTTCTCCAGAGGTACATGAAACCTACACTGAGGAAGTAGATCTGGAGAGTCAGGGAAGATGCTGGGATCTGTCCCATTTCTGACATCCCAAAACCAAGAGGTATGTGCTACCAGCATGGATATAAGGAGCATTCTCTGCCAAGCATGCCCATAGAGCTCCTGTACAGCTCCACAGATGAAGGATCTACCTCCGCAACTGTGCCCTGAAGCAACACAGTCCTTTGTGCTAATTCAACTGCCGCCATCTTGCTAAACCAGGGATTAAACCCACCATTTCCAGAAGGTACAAACTGAGCTGCAAAAGCCACAGCTCTGTAGCAGTGGGTCACAACTCCTGTCCTGGTCAGTATGCCACTCCTTGGTAACTTTGCCTACTACCAGCAATTCCTCTCTTCCAGACTGCCGCATGTGACAGTGAGATTTGCTTCTCCTCTGTGACGGATATGGACACCCTCACTTGATAGAAGCACATATGGTTTTATTAAAATGTGCACTCTGCATTACTGAGATAGCATTTACAGGGCACTAGAACGATAGCTTTTTCCAAACTACCAAGCTATTGCAAGACATGGTGTAGAGAGATGGGAACAAACACCAAGCTAGAGAAGATTACATTGAATATGAAAGGTGAGAAAGCTTGCTTGCAGGGAATCTGGGTTTTGTCCTCTGTGGGAGGAATATGAACTTTTGCACTCAAGCCAAATTTAATAACGCATTCCGATGATCTGCTGCTTGCTTTTTTTTTTTTTTAAATAATCCTGCATTTCCTCCCTTCCCGAATACCATGTTTTCCCCTTCTATTACAGGTATTTCTGTGGCATCCACTACCAACAGGTCGAAGATGAAAGTGCTACCAAGTTATCATGGATGAAAAGTCAAAAATCTTGAATGTTTAGGAAATAACCAAATGTTAGTTTAATTAACTTCAATGTATTCAATTTTGACTGACCTTTTCAAACAGAATCACAGAAGTGCTGACGTTGGAAGGAACCTCTCGAGATCATCTAATCCAACCCTCTGCTCAAAGCAAGGCCCACTAGATGACGTTGCTTCGGACACTGTCCAGTCAAATTTTTTAGTATCTCCAAAACCAGTTCACAAAACAGCTCTCCTGAACATGTGCACTACAATCCTTTAAGAAGTTATTTTAAACCAAATTGTGCAACTTAATTTCAAAGAATGCAAAAAAGTCTTGATAATTTTGTAACTTAACACGTTGTCCTGCCTCCAGAACAGGAAAGAAGAAACATCTTTTCCCTACAATAACTGCATTTTTAACACTGTTCAATTTTTCAATTTCCTTTTCTAATTAAAATTTTAAAAGTTCAATATATAAATTGCCTTCTGGATCTGGTGTGAGCATCTCAAAAGAAAAATCAGCATCTATCCAGTATCAGGCACTAACAACAGTCCAGTACTACACTTATCACTGTGTATTTCCTCTCTTCAACTCTTTAATAGACCATGTAAGGAGTTTTGTAAACTCTGCGAACACTGCCTTTTCTACTTAGACTCCAGCATAAGGACACCATTTGACAAAGCAGGACACCCATCAGTTCTGTGTCTGTCTCCAGCTTCTTGCAAAGGCTGTCTCAATTCTGCACGGTATTGACATGGTTCATAATAATAAAAACTCCAGTGAAGTTCACAGCACTGACTTCTTACAAACTGTCAGCTATTTGGTGCTTCCAAAACACAAGCAAACTACAGCTCTGATGTATAAATATGCACGGACGGCACTTGATTCAAATACATTTACTGGTTTACAAGAGAAGGGCACTGCAATAGATGAGAATGTACTTTTAAAACAAACAAAAAAATCAATTCCTGCAACAACATGGTTTTGATCTTCTAAAATGTCATCATAGGAGAATCTTTATTTTCTAGAAGAGTTCTCTTTTGACCCTATCATACTGAGTCCAGCAGGTGTTAACACTTGATAAATCAAATTTCTTTCTCATTTACTCTGAAATAGAAATACTTTCATTTTTTCTGCATATTTCTCATTAAAATTTGCATCTGAAGAGATCAAGGAACTTGATCGGGTAATTCAGATCATTTGGTCAGGAACTTCCATTCTAATTATTTCACCCAGTACAGAAGCTGCAATATAATTGCAACTGACAAAACACTTACTTGCAAATGTTCAGACAGATCTATTTCAATGAGTTACTACTTTACACAGAAAAACATAATGTTGTCAAAACCGAGCAGTTAAAAAAAAAAAACAAACCACCTTGCAATCATTTGGTGGTTGTTCAGCAGATAATGGAAAAGAGTTTAGAGGGCTCAAGTACAGACATCAAGGAAAAAGGAATTGCATCATTAAAAAACACCAGCCTAGTTAATTGCTGGTAATGGCTACAAGTAATGACAGTAGAGAGTACTGAGTGACGTAGGTGAGAGGATATTCTCTAAGTCGTAATTGCTTAAAATGAGCAGTTCAGTCAATTTGAACTTATTTGGGACAGACTGTACTGCCCCTTCCAGGGCACCATAAACATCTAGCTAAAGCTGTCAGTGAGACTCCTTCATGCGTTCTGCATCCTACAAATAGTGGCAGAAGGGCAGCGGAAGGAAGGGGAGAACAGAACTTGCGTGAACAAATACTACAAAACCCTCAAACCATCAGTCCCTCTGGCTGACTGTAGCAGGCGGGGGGAAATTTCTGAAAATGTCAAGACTGGATCTAGCTTCTCTGGGTCTGAGGCAGCTGGCCACCAAATGTAAAACCCTGAGATCTCCAGTGGACTCAAATCTGCCTGCCACCATGGATTTCCAGCACTCTCTTGGAATGTATTTCTAAGGGAACACAGGCACTTACCAGCACAGAACAGCTGCACCACTTAGAAAATTTACCCCTCCATTTCACGCTGGTTATACTTTCCTAGGACATGCACTGGCTGTACGCACTTTTGTAAGCCACCAAACTCCCTAAAAGCAGTGGATCAGGATTGTGTAGAGAACAGTACTAAATTGTTTTGTCTCTGCTGATCATTACAAGAGAAGGGCAGGGTAGGGAGATTTTGCCGAGTTTCATAAAATTATGCCCACAAAAGGAGGGCTAAGTACTGCTCTACTAACAGCAGGAGACCATGGCCACACCATTCTTTTCAGAGAAACTGAATAGACATTCAACCAGAACAGACTCATTACAACTGGTGGAACCACTTTAATCCCATCCATCCCCTCCAGGATGTACTCCTTGCTGCTCTAAAACAGGCAGTAGGATTTATTTTTATTTTTTTTTTTAGAAAGCTCTAACTGCTACCCTAGGAATGAGATATAGCAAGGCAATTCTGCCCCAGGGAGAGCCAGGTGCTTTGCTTTGCTGCTTGTCTCACAAAAGTTGTACCCTGCAATAGAGCATGTTTGTATTGGATTAATGTAATCAAAGGCACCCTGCTGTCTGGTCA
Source organism: Vanellus vanellus (assembly GCF_965231255.1). NCBI lineage: Eukaryota > Metazoa > Chordata > Aves > Charadriiformes > Charadriidae > Vanellus > Vanellus vanellus. The sequence continues at coordinate 24,069,860 of NC_138913.1, read as the reverse complement.
CTGACCTATCTGTAAACAACAGATGATATGATGCCATGAGCTTCTATTATATATAAATTACTTATTAAGATGCGACCATTGTAAAAGAAACAAAACCATATACTTCACCTGCTGCTGTTAGTCTTTTTTTCCAGAGAGGAACAAAGCCTATAAGCACCTCAGCTTTAAGCACCATTTTCTTCTCCTCATCTCCCTTCACTGCTTCTCATACTGTCCTCCAAATAAGTTTGTGGGCTCTCCCTTACACCTGGAAAAATCTTCACAGCACGGTGCAACCCTTCTCTGTTCTTGCTTCAGACCCCCTTATGTCCTTCGCCTTTCATTCCAACTTTTTATGTCACAACTTCCTCTCCTCTGCCTGCACCAAGGTGAAAGATGTCTGTTAGCTGAATGTATCTTATCTGCCCTGGATAGTACTCACTGCAATAGAGACCATAGGGACAGATTCCTACCTGATGTAAATCAGTGTAGGGGTGATACACAACCATGAATCACAGAGAAGACAGTGAATAAGGAACATTGTTCCATGATTTCCAATACAAGAGTGAGATCAGACAGAACCTGCTACCTGCAAGCTCAAAACCAACAGGAAGCAGCTTTCACACCCTGCATGGTCCAGCTGTAGACCTCCTTGCCACAGGACACTGAAAATGGAGCAACTGGACGCCTTCCTGAAAGAACACCAATACCTCTGCATACCCACCATTTTCTTGTACTCTTCCCTGAGCACTCCCTGCAAGCTGCTTTCGGGAACAGCACACCAGGACAGATAGAGCTGTCATTTGACCCACTGAAGGAGTTCTTTATTGACACTAGTTCACACCAATTGAACACACAGCACTGTGTCTTGTGTGCATGTCTGTATACGCACATGAGAAGAGTCCATGTTTGCAATACTCTATAGATGTAACAGCAGGAGAACCTCTACAGAGTATTTGGTGCTCACTAGCAATTAGCTTTTATAGTCCAGTGAACTACAACTGTAGCTGCTGCTACAAGTCAGTAGCTATTACGCATTTATCTCTGTTGCTTGTCAGTAACTCAGAAGCTACTGGGGCATGATATTCATGCAGATGTTAAAAAAAAAACAAAACGTTTTCATTACAATATCTGGCAATGAAACAGAAGCCAACTGACACTGCTAATGACAAGCTGCTTATTTGTCTTGGCATTGTTTTGATTATCAAACTGAAAGTCTATATTGCCAAAATAGACAAAAACTGCTTTCCCCTTTTCTTCTATTTTTTGCCAGAAGTCTGATTTAAGTCCCCTACAGAAGAAGTATGACCAAGTTATATGAGCATCACTCTTTCTGATTTATTTACAAATGCTCTCATGAACACCTGTATACACCAAGACCAAAATATACAAAGGTAGAGTTAAACTTTATCTGAGTTATTGCTTTGTGTCTGAACAGCTTAGATTGTATAGTACTACAGCAGTAAACTCTTGTATTAATCATTGAGAAACAGCTCACATAAAAGTATTTGGTGTCATCATCTGGCTATTGATATAAACAAAACTAGGCAAGCTTACAACAAACTGGCTTTTGCTAGATGGAGTTCAGTGTTTACATAAGGAATCTTCTTTTAGATAGCAATTTTTTTGACTTCCAAAGAGTTCCTTGCTTTGGAAACATTTTTAGACAACACAGACAAAAGCTTATTGTCTGAGATATTACATAGGAAATAGCATTAAAGAAAAAAGCCAACATTTCAGAATATGTGAATGTAGACCCTATTTTGAAAACCCCTCATGAAGAACAGTTGGTTATTGGAAATATTTTAAAAGTAATTTAATCACAGGTTGCCGGGACTGTTTCCACTCCTCATCTTGTCTGTATCAACCAAGCTCCAGCTCTTCCTAGACCACCCAATACCAGCAGATATTTGGTCCCATACACCAGACATGAGTGACCGTTTGTTTTAGACATCTTCTCTGGCTGTCCCTTAGGAGTCACTGGGAATGAGCAATGAATTGAGATGGCAGTAAGATGATGCATTTAGCTACTTGAATTCTTTTGTGAATGAACAGGGGTCTGGGCAATTCCTACTTACCTCAGCATGCTTCTGGTTTCAAAACTGACCTTGGGGGTTTCATCACTGCCTAGCAGAGAATGTTAATGCTTGCATTAATGCTGAATGTAAAGACTTGGAAGAGATATTTGAAGAGATGCAAACAAGAAGGACCAGATTATTATCAGGCGCTGCTGACAGGAAGCCATTGGCACTGGAGATGGTGGGGCTGAATTGATCAGACAGCTAGTTATTTGAGAGAGAACATTTCATTAAACAGTGAAAATAAACAGGACCCGTCAGCTGTGGATCAGCAGCACCGAGTGACTCAGGCTATCAAACAATCCTGACTTGAACCAGTTGAGGATCTTGGCCCAGCATTTCCTTTTAAGTATTAATCCGAGTTAGAAACGTTTCAATAATCCTCTCCACTGCTGCCTGGCAGCTGGATAAACACCAGTGAGAGCCCCATCTAAGTGCTCGCAGGTTAATAGCAGTAGCAGATAGATCAGACTTTAATGCTCCTGGCTACAGTCTCCGGCTGGCTGAATTACACATGCAGAGCCCCACGCCCTGGAAATCCTTCCTCGGAGCCCGCAACTGCACGGTTGCCATCCACAAAGGCTACAGCAGCTCAGACATTTTATTCCCGTTTCCATCCCTTCACCCCACCCCGCTCACCACGCCGCGCATCCCACGGACACCAAACCGACGCCGGATGGCAAAAGTTAATCCCCCCTCGGCTGCGGAAGCAACAGGGTGACACCCGGCCATTTCTCCGAAGTCTGCGGAGCAACTCTCCTGCCCCCACGGCGGATGGGAACTTTCCCCGCGCGTTTCTCCGCGGGGCAGCCCGCAGCGCGGCCGGGCGTGGGACAGGGCGTGGGGCAGCCCCGGGCAGGGCAGGGGCCGCCGGCCGCGGGGTCTGCCCGGGTACTCACATGAGTGCAGGTCAGCGGGTGCCGAGCGGCTCAGGGTCTGCTGCCTCCCTCTCCGGCAAAGATGGCTTTCCGGCTCTGCTCCTGCTGCAAGCGGTCTCCTAGTAGTGTAGGCACTGTTGCTGAGATAGGAGGGGTAGGCACCGGCTACTGAGCATGCCTGTGCCTCACATCACAGAGTAGGAAGTAGAGGCGAGGCACAGAGGTACCCCCTCCCCACCCTCATGCCAGGCGGGAGAGAGTCCTGGAGCGACTAACGCGAACGGAGCCCCTGGCTCCTGCCCGCATTCCGCCTCCTCCCCGTGCGGAGCGGGGAGTGCCTCGCCGGGGTGTGGTCACCGGAGCGGGGCTCATTCCAGCCGGGAGGATTGGGGGATGATTTAGATGAAAACCTTTGTGTGTTTCTGTTATCATCTTCTCCCTCCCTTTTCCTTTCTAGAAAGAAGGAAAAAAAAAAAGGGGGGGGGGCGGGGGGAGAGAGAAGAAAATAATGAGAGGTATTGCAGTGCAATCTGTGCTGTCATGGGCGAGTACTTGCAAATGAAAAAAAGCAAGTTGCCAGGATTGCAATTCCTACCAACACAGAGCAAAACCAGAGGCAGATAAGCCACTAGGATCAACCATTCCTTCTTAAATGATTGTGTCTCTCAGATGAAATACAGCTCTTGCCAAGTCTCTATGCTCCTGGCTTTGACTTCTTGCAGTCTTCAGCTCACACTCAACCTAGGTCCAGGCATCCAATCTCCCCCTTGACTCCCCTTTATTAACATTATCACTTCTTTTGCACGCCCCCGCCCCTCAACAGAACAAAACTTCTTCTGAAGCAGAATATGCTCCTTTGGGCTTAAATGAAGGCCATCACATAGTCCAAACAGAAGCCAAGGAAGAACAAAGTCTACATAGTTTTTCAAGAAGTGGGAACTTAACATTGCTGTCCCCGATGATACCTTGTTCCATTTTACTTGTAAAAAGATACTCCACCAGTCGCTGCCCTCACTGACTTCCCACCAATTTCAGTGACAGCCAGCACAAGCCTTTAAAACCAGGTATCTACTCAAGTAAGGGAAGGGCTTACCTGGAACACAGAGGAGCTTTTATAAGTATCTAGGCCTCAGATCTTGGGGTGCCTGCTGGTGACACAGCACATCGGTGTCATCAGATCAAATCTGTGTTTTCTGCATGTGGAAGCCAAAGAAAAGATGGGTTGTTCCTCAAAACAACAGGCAAAAGTACAGGTACCAGGGGTGAGCAATGCATCAGTCCCAATTTCTAAACTTGGTATCAACCCGTTGATTATTTTCACAGAGAAAGAGAGTAACCAGGGAATGTGACAACACCCACAGCAGTGGTACATAGCCAAGACATTAGGACACTCAGTTATTACCTAAATACAGGCTTGGATGCTGTCACAGCCTGATTCAGATGCAAGCCCCCCACAGCTCTGAAGGGGAACAACGAGCCCCTTCTGAGGTGGAACACCTCAGAGTGACCTAGTCACAGGAACCCCTCTTTTTTCTCCCTCTGCTGGCTGAGAGCTTGCTTACTGCGTTGAATACTCATCATACCTACTGCCAGTCGAAGGTGATTCTGTCTCTTCTACTGAAGCTAATTATTTGCATGAATAAATAAATATCACTTAGGGCAGCACTTTGAGCCTTAGTTTTCTACATTTGACCACATCACTAAGGGCTTGCTCACATGTTGCACTCATACCAGCCTGGCCCTGGGAAACTTTTCCTGATGGAAGTAAAAAACACTTCAAAGTGGAGTTTCCTCTATGAAAAGCTGGAGTTTCAACCAATAGACATGCCCGGATGACAATCAGAAGATTCCTAACTAGCTTTAAGCTTTATCCATCCACAGATGACTTAGCTTAGTACTTCTCATCTGGAAATCCTCCATAACTCTTTCCTCCTAAGGACTGTTTACTTTTCAGATATCCTGGAGAAAGGTATGTTTATATGATGCCCCTATAGCATACAGCCACACCAACACCCATGCATAGACTGAAGCCCAATGTTGGGACCACCTGCTACCAGGTACATTATCATCTTAGTCCTCAAACACAAACCCCATTTGAATACCAGGAAGTGAAAAGTCATGCATGGCTAATGTGGCCATAAGCTCCTGGGACAGAAGGACTCCCTGTTTAGAGCTTCCAGCCCTTTCTGTGGTATCACTTTGTGTCCCTACTACAGGGAGGGTAGAACAAGTAACTATGGATGCTAGACCAAAGCTCCTAAGACTCAAAAAAATCCTGGAAAACCACAAACCCAACATGAAACAGTTTTAATATACAAAATATCCAGAGCACATGATACAGTGTTTATGCTGACTTCATTCCAGCTTTATCCTGGTTGAAGGAGAACAGAAAATACCCGCAGAAGCGTAACAGTAAAATGGCAGACAGACATTGCCCGCTTTAGCAGAAGTGTGCCAGCACAGGGATAATGCTCCAAACATTGTGAGCCTAATGCAGAATGAGCTTAAGCTAGATTTGTGCACCACATCATATGACCACAGCTTTCTTTGATCTGATATGGGAGAGGTCTCAAAACCAAATTAAATAACACTATTGGACCATGGCCTACTTGCTGAAGAAGAATTTCCTACCAGCTAACAAAGGTATCACCATTCCAATCCAAGGAGGCTCATGATCCTGAAGAAAATCCACATTTAAACTGGGGGACATTTTCCTTTAGCCCTACATTCCTTTGAGATTGCAGCTTGCCATTAAAAGCTACAAGCCTTTGGTGTAAGAAGCGATGCAGAGACACCCTGTGGTGGCAAAAATAATATGATCAGAATTAGTTCAAAAGGCTTAAATTTTATTTAATTAAGACACGGAACTCGATGAGAAAAGCTGGGGACACAGCGAAATCTTTCCAAAGTTGCTAGTCATGTAATTTCCTCTCTCCAAATCTCCTTTCCTGTCTGGCATCTTTTGGCCTGTGTGTTTGCATGACAGTCCCTGCCACAAAGATTTTACGTCTTGTTCTGTTTGGTTATTTTACCCCAGGGAATATCAGCTGGGTCAGGGCTGCTGTGTGCTGCTGCAATTGGAGGGATGGCTGTGGAAATGCTCAATTTCTGGAAAATAGTTTCCTGTCTCTTTAGCCTGCCAGACCTGGGTAGGGAAAACTATCAGCCTCATTTGTAAACTGTTGGGTTGTTTGGGTTTTTTTTACCCTATCCATAATTCATACTTTGTCCTGAAATCATATTTATAAATATGAAAGCAGTTACAGAGGCACCAATACACTGCTCAGGTAGTCTAAGAATGAAAGCAGTCAACAGAAAGCATCAGTGCAAATCAGTTTTGACATTTGAAGTCTTGACGGTACTAGACCATGCTTATAATTAACTAGAGACAACCCACCAATACAAAACTGAGGTTCCTGAAAATGCTGTCCACTGCTGTTACGTGATCTTCGTCAGAAGGAAACATATTTTCTCCCACATCTACAAGTAGGATTCCTGTTTTAGAGAGTCATCATGTAATCTATAGATTTACAGACTGACCACATAATAAAGTAAATCTCAGGGCTAGCCACAGTAACACTATTATTGGTTACTTTGGCTCACAAAACGAAAAACCCACTATTACTGTTGCTAAGAAAGAAAGGTGAGGGCAATTAATCAGTGTATTCAAAGGAATAGTAGTCAAGTTTCACAAGATTTATGCAGAGAAGAAAAGCAAGGCAAAGAAATAAATTATTCAAATACTGGGTATTTAAATCTTCTCATCTGGCAACACATTTAAACATATAGTTAAAGTATAGAAGGAATCCACCCTACATCCTTAGAATTAATTATACTGGAAACTCAACATAGCCAGACAACTTCACTTTTAAAAGAAGAGAAATTAAATACTACACAATATATGTCCAAAGTACAATTTTTTAAAAATTGTTGACCAAAAGGCTTTAGAAAAGATCCCTTCTGTGCATCTTCGATTTTTTGTCACCAATTTCCACATACTTACATCTGTACTTTCAGTATTACATTTTCCTCTCTTGATCTTTTAGACAAGTGGAATTAGTACTGAAAGATCCTGCAGCGAGAAGCCTTTGAAGCTCACTTCTCAGAGATAAAGTAGATTCCAGCCTTCCCAGTTGCTGATTTTATTAGCCACAGATTGGTCTGTTCTGCAAAGCTTCACCTCAGCACCACTGTATGCCTAAAATGGGTCTCGAACTTGCAGATTATTTTGTCACAAATTAAAAACTGAAGGGAAGTCTATAATTGAGGTGTGTAATTTTCTTTCCTTCACAACTTTTATTCATTTCTTAATAGCATAGTAATTCTTTAGTGACAATTTCCCCTTACAGGTCAATTAACTCTTGGCAATTTCTTTCATAAATAGTCTTTTCTGCCATTTCTGCAGGAGAAACAGGTACGACTTACCTTGGCTCTGTTAAAAAGCTGGGTGTCTCATCAGCAAGCATGAGTAGCAAGGTGTGTCACTGTTCCTCTGAAGTATTTATAGTTTCTTGTTAATGTGTCAACATATAATTTTGGTAAATAATTGTAACACAATAAAAAAACATTTCAGGGTGTGATCCTGCAAAGCATTTGCAGTGAGTCTCTACTGCCTGTGTATATCCTACTGTAAGAACTGCTTAAGGAGAACTGTCCTTAAAAGGCTGGTTTGGGGGTGGTGGTGGTGGTGGAAAAGATGAAGAATAAAATTAGAAAAGTGCATAGTTCAAAATGGTTGTCAATTTTGGTTTTAAGCCTACAAACTTTGTGTGACTTGTTTTAGATGATTTGTGGAAAATATTTTGAACAGGTAGGAACAGACAAGTGCTTCCAGTCATTAGGGAGGGGGTGAACCCAACCCTCCAAGTCAAGCAACCAAAAGTTAATGCAATTACTAAGTATCAAATGTAGAGCAGAGAGACTAATTCAATCAGAGAGGCCAAAGGGATAATTCTTGGAGAGAAAGCAATGCAATGCGGAAATGCAGACTAATCAACTGCTTTATCAAAAGAAAGAGGAAACAATTTCCAAGCCTGAACTAAAAATCCCCAGTTAGTTCTTCATCTTTTTAGGGTTCTGGTTTTTGCTTTGCAGTGTTTGTTCCATCTCACATTTGTTTCACTGCTTCTGTTCTCTACACAAAACTGTTTCATTGGCTCCTGGTTCTTCGCTTATATCAAATGAGCCGCCTCCTCTCCTGGTTTTCAGCAACTAGCCTAATCATGAAAGAGAACGCATAGAAGGAAATATTTATTATATTTAATGTCCAAGCCTACTTTCCATAATTACACGGAATAGTGGTTAAGTAAGAATATCCAGAGTCGCCTTGTGTCCGCAGGATTTTTCAACGCAGGTATTTGCTCCATCTGATGGAAAGCAGCTGCTCACTGATCTCGACCAAACCTGCATAACCAGGACACACTTACAGGTTTGTAGAGTAACTGATCCAGACTTCACCAGGTACAACACAGTAAGGGAGAAACTTTCAAAAAGCTACTCAGACTTCTGCTTTCACTTACGCAGGTGCTGTTGTTATGACAGATAAAATGAGCTGGCACAAAGGAAAGAAGGAACTCACAGAAGAAAGCACAGGAGATGGGAAGCACAGTCGAAAAAAGCGAGAGCGACGATTTAATAAGAGATTTTCTGGACTGAGCCTCTTCTCTGGATCTCCTAAGAATAAACTGTAAGTACATCCAAGATTATATTTTGTATACATTTTTAACCAAGAAATTTTATAAATATTTCCAGAGCACCTTTGAAAGAGCCACCAACACTTTTGTTACCTCTGCTGCATTAACTGTTTCACAAACAATGAAAGAGTTACTGGCTAATTAAACACTTGATCTAAAAACTAGCAAGTCACTGGCAGAAGTAGGTATGAAATTAAGGTCTCCGAACCTTCTGTGTCTGCATGTTTATCTTCTAATCATTTCCCTATGCTTTCTTCCACCCAGTAAGAGAGATTTGGAGGGGCAGCATCTCTACTCTGCAAATACACAAGCGCTGCCAGTTATGACAATGCAGAACAGTTTCTAGAAATAACATTGCTGTCGTTTTTGTTGCACCAATATCCCTAGCTCCAGGGTGTAATGGGCAGTGGCAACATATGGGCAGCACCCAAAATCACTGTTCAACAAAGTTAGTGCTACCAAGTTTCTTGAATCAGAGGATAATTATTGCTTATGTTCCTATAATAGTGCCTTTATGCTTACTACTTTTCAGACAGAAGAAGGAAAAAAAAAAAAGGAGAAAAACAATGCAAAACTATTCCTTTTTTTATCCAAGTAAACAAAGAGGCAAAAATGAGTTTAAGTTTACTGCTTTGCACACGTATTAGCTTTGAGTTACCATCATCATTCTTATGGGATTTGAAATTCTCTTCTTGGGCTTTTGCGCTTGATACTATTTCTCCCTTAACATGAGGTAAACTTAGTGTATGCATTATGCTAAGATCAGTAGCTTCCAAAAAGTGTCTTTTCTCATCCATTACAAGAGCTGTTTTCTATACAGATCTCCTAAAAAGAGTCTGTCTTTGATAATTATCATGAAATTACCGTCTTAGCAGGAAGTGCATGCAAGTCTCAGCAATTACTCAGCTAACTACATTAAGCTTGATAGCCACAGCAGCTGGTTACAAGCTCGACATAAGATTAAAATACGCTATCCAGCAATGATCCCGAGAGCCAGAAACTTCTTTCAGACTGATTCAATTGCAGAACAACTAATACTGAGGGCTTTGCTTTGGGATTAATCTTGCTGCACTGCTGAGGAACTGGCCTGGAAACATAGTTGAACATCCAAGGTGTTAGTGAATTACAGCTGTGAATTTTCTCTGTTGTCCATAATTTCACTGAAGCATGCATTTAGGAAGCAGACAAGTGCAACTGAAGCAGTAAAATCATCCTTTCCTAGATCCTTATTTGTGATGAATACGGATTTTTCCCAGTTAGATCTAAAAAACCCCCAAAACAGTAACATAGCATTCTCCTCCCATGGTACTTGCATGTTAACGGAAAGAGTCAGTCTGCAGGCTTTACTGGATGTATTTCTACACACACGTTACATGGCGGTGGTTTTTAAAATCATGCAAGTCATCGGGGCCTACAGAACCTTCACAGGCATGTAGCCAAATCACATCATCTCTACAGTTCACCACTGATTTGCAAGCTCTTAATCAAGGGATTATGTAAGTTAGTATCTTGATTTTGAAGTACTATTTTATATAGAACATAATGGTATATAATTCAATCAAGAGTGCTTTTCTTTCCACCCTTCCATCTCTATTCAAGGATAGTGCAATATAGGGCTTATCTACTAGCCAGCATGATTATTAGTGCATGTAAGTGGAAAAAGAATGTTTATGATAGCATAGGTGAGGACTACTAGGTCTGAAGCCTACCATGCAGATACAGACCTGTATGAAATTTGTCTTCATGCAAACATGAGGCTTGTGCCACAATCACCCACAGAAAAGCTGTGTATTAAGAACTGAATAGTAAGCTCCTACCTAGCTAGTTGACTTAGATCTTTTATGTTTTTGTTTAAATGGTGACAATCCTTTTAATAATTCTGTGTTCTAAAATTAATGGCTTGTCACTGCCATCACAGCACCAGAGCCAGATTCTCCTTTTTCTGTCCGTTCCTGTTTTCTGCAGGTGACCACACATTGCAGCGCTCCTGGTGTGTCATAGGTAAGGCCTCAGGAAGGGTTCATAAATCACACACTAATTGCTTCTGCTAATCTCATTCATCTAGGAAGCATACAGGTTAAACTTGTCACCTTTCTTTCTGACTGTTCTAGCCCTCAGGGAAGAATTCATCTTTTTGAAGACAGGAAGAGATGTTTACACAGGAAAGGTTCCAAAAAGCTGAAGCCAGCACGGGAGGAAATATGTTCTTTAAGGAAGCCACACTCTGGGAAAATGTGTCCGAAATGCGAAATCCTTGTCTGCCGGAAGTGTGAGACGCTGCATTCAGAAAGCAGCTTCATTGCCCACAGCCTGCTTGATCACTACGACAGAGGAGGAGATGCGAGCTCTAACACGTTGACTGCAGAAAGTCAAGTACATAGAGGTGATTAAAGGTTTGGTGTGGGTGCCTTGTCGGTACCTATGTCCAAAATGCTAAAGCTTGGATCCATTCAGGCTGACTGGATCTCCTGTCTGCGCAATCTGTATGCAGTGTCAGAAATTACAACCATACTGTAGTTCATACTTACTATATGTAGCAGATGCACATTCACTAATTTAACTTGCATAAACTACAAAAATAAGGTTTGTAAGTAGGAGCGAAAAGTTTCTCAGCTATTAAGGACAGGAAATCATTTCAGAAACACTTTCAAAGAGTTTTCATTTTACTCTCAAGAAAACAACATTATCCCATTGAGCTGCAAGAGAAAGTGAATATTAAGTACACAACCACTGGGTACATTACACTTATTTGTAATGCTTAGGTATGTTTCAGTGTTATTTGTGGACTGGAATATTAAACTTTTATTTTATTTTTAAATTAACTTGCATAGGTATGCAATTTGATGGGAGAAACGGGCTTCTAGAGACTATCCTGGCCACAAAAATTGCAGATCACAAATTCCCCCCTAGAATTTCCCAACTTTTATGGACTTTCAACTCCTAACTTACAATCTAGCACCTCTCCTTAAAAGGAGCAATAATGTTTGCAACTCAAAGTATTTAATCCTTCTTTGGGTTTAAGATCTGTGTAGGACAGCACCAAATAAAACAGCATTCAAAGTTTAAGCATACTTGGGGAACCCACGCCTTGAGATGCCTATCTCCATTCCCTTCACAGTGCATGGAAGGACTTGCCCAGTGACGATCAGGAGAGCAGCATGGTGACTAGCCAATACGTAATGGTAGGCGGTGGGTGGCATTAAGGTCCAGGCATACACAAGACTATTTACCCTCATGGAATTCGTAAATGCAGGTTAACAGTGGAAGTAGCCTCTGGAACAGATTACAAGCCTAGCAGCATGCATCATGTCCTCCTATGCTAACTGACACAACTCTACATGCACGATGAATTCCTTGCTATTCGGTAGGGAACAGACTAAACAGACTTTGTCTCACATAGCCATTAATATTAAGGGATCTTTTATTTAGCCAAGCACACAGAACATGATCTGGGAAGTGTGGACCTCTGTTCAATTACTCCTCTTAAGTTCCCAAGCCACTAGTCCATGGAGGAAAGGACTCTCTGTCTTTCCCGCTCCCCTTTTGGAACTATTCCATTTTTGTTCCAATTAATGTTTGGCAAGGGGACTGGAATTCAGATTTTTTTTCCTATCCCTAGGGAGCACTTTGACTGAGCTATGTCATACAGTCTTGTGTGGGTTCCCCCCCCCGGAAAACAGTTTCAGCAGGAAGAATTCAGAGCCATGTATACAACATTCCCACAGTCCAGAGCATCCTGAGCATCCCAAGCAATACTGCTCAACTCCCTTTGCAATATGCAAATAAACACTCAATGCTCCATAAGCAAAGGAGGTAAAGAGACAATTTCAGAAACTAGAATGAGCTGCTTTGCCATGTCGTACAGGTGGTCAGATCACAAACGTGCATCCAGATGATGCTCACAGGGCAAAGCCCATCAGATAAGGGCAGGAGAAAACCTTGGGCAGGATTCACAAATAGGAATGAACCGCTACCAGGTTCCTCACTTCTGCCAAGACTTTAGTGGTTCTGGGCACTCCAAGCAAGGGTCCAGACTTCCTGCCCAAATGTAGACTTCTAAAGCCCAAAATCAAATCCTTGCACTACAGGCTTGTAATCCCTCAGAAACTATGTTTCCATGGTGCTTGACTGTTGCTTCCGCTCATTTGCTTCATAAAAGCAAAACGATGTCTGGCAAATCAGAATTAGCCTTTTCCATTCCTCTATGACTGCTATGCTTAAACTGTGATCCTTCACAGGTTTCCCAAGAATAAGCCATGCCATTACTTAAAAAAATATATGTTCATCCTCATCCCTCTTCATCAAGTAATTCCAGGAGAAACTTCTCCAGATAATCACCTGAGGAAAAGCAAGGTGACAGACTGAAAAGATGAAGGACTAGCTCATCACAGCAGCATTATTTTAAATCTGACAGTCCAATACAGTAAAACTTGTTACAATAGGTTAGATAGTTGAGCCGGTGTTTAGCCAAGTGTTCCAGAGGTGCATAACAAAGTTCTATCAGCATCTGGGTAGAATTTTCCCTTGTGGTTTGCTAGAGGACAGACAGCAAGTTACTCGTGTGGGCTATTAGGTTGGAAAGGCATCTAAGTAATAGTAGTATGCAAACCCAGCTCATAAAAGGAAAAAGCTTCTTCTTATCCCCACTTCACCAACAGTTAATGCTATCTTGCTACGCTGTTTGAAGAACAACTAGTAATATGAGCAGGGTAAATAAATTCCCTGGTCAGTGCTGTTGGAAGCACATACCCTCTTCCTGATCAGTCATGAAGTCATGGTTGGAAAGAATAACTACAACATTTGTATTATGCGTTGATGTAGCATGAGCAGCACAGTACTCAAGCTTGAAATCATTCCTAAAGAATAAAGCTATGATCGCAGCCTGACATATCAACTATTAAGAGCCTGTACTATTTAATTATCTGATTAAAATAGCTCTAGAAAAGTAAAGAGGAGTATTGGACTCTATTATATTAAATATGTGAATAGGCTCTGTCAAAGACATTCGCTAGAAAGTGAATGACAACAATCAACACACCACTGTCAATAAAACCAATATAAACATAAAAGGGAAAGGAAGCAACTCCACTGGTGAGGGGCAAATCCATGGGAGCTCTTTCCTTGGAAATCAAATACAGGACAAGCAGGACTGTAAAAGCAGCAGTTGTCACCATTTGTCACAAATCAAATCATACAAGGCAAAGAAAGCAAACCCATCAAGTAATCATGCAATCAAAAGAAAACCAGAGCAAATTTATACAATATACGCACTACATATAACCAATTTCAGCTGTTGTTTTTAAAGCACTTCCTAGGTACCTTTTCCCAAACACAATGAAGACCTTGAGAAGCAGTGTTGGTTTAAGAAAAGTAGTTTTTCCAGTGGAAATGTGCAGACCCAATTAGAAGCAGACTTGGAACAAAGTAATTAAGATGCGATCATCTGAACTGAAGTTGTTTTATACCAAATCTGTAGCTTATGTTTCTTTTCTACAGGTGCATAGAGCTACATCCTTTCCAAAACTTCCACATTTAAAAAGGTTATGTTTCTACTCACTATTATGAACAAAATCTTTAAACTCTCATGTTATAATCTGACCACTTGATGCCTTCTGAATTCTGCAAACTGTCTAAAATAATGGCTCAGAAGAAGAAAAATATATGATCCCCCTCAGCCCAAATCAACCTACCGTTTTAATACTATAGCTAGATATTTGGAGGCAAGTACAGAAACAATTAATGGACTGATGTAACAAAATTCCAGTATTCTCCTCTTGGATGACAAAATGTGGAGGACAGGCTGTCTCTCCTTCTGTTTTTCAAAAAGCAGTTTATTTATCTATTTACGTGTTTTCTGAACAAAAATCTGTATGCCACAAATGTAGCATGGGGGATGGGAACCCAGGGAAAGTGGCGATCTATTTACTAATGCAATTCAGCAAACAAGTACTCCACTCAAAACTTAACAAGAAAGTAGCACAAAAATAACCTTAGTGACCTTATAAACACTGCTTCATGAGAGGTTCATCCCTGAGAGGTCAACCTGGAAAAGCATTCTTGTGAGATGTGCTATCCTCCCAGCTATCTGAAGACCAAGTAAGTTCAATTAACACGAGGAAAATGCATCATTTGCTTTTGCTGGCAAACAGGAAAATACACCATTTAAGAAGCCTCTAACTTTCTTTCCCCATACTTGCTAATGAATTGCCAAGAATAAATGCAGTGAAGGTAAAGACAACCAAATACAACATATCCCATTCCAAGGCTATTAAGCAATACAAATACTGAGCAGAAGTAGTATTTCCTAATCATCTCTAAATACTAGCTTTCTCAAAGACAACGGTGAGGAAATCACGTTGCCCATCTCAAGTACTTTTATAACCTGCATTAAAGTCACATCCAAAAAACCATCTTTACTTGTGCAATATCCTGGTGGTAATTGAGGGAAGGTGTTTCCGCAGCTGGAGGTCAATGCTACTTCCTCCATTTTTGCAGAAGGGAATCTAAGGCACAGACTTGAATGACTTGTTCAAAGTCCCACAAGAAGTCTGGTGTGGAACATGGAAGTGACTTGCCTTTTTAGCTACAGATGTAAAGATGCCATCATGCTCCCTTCTATCACATACCTTGCACATCAGCCCCAAGCAGCCAAGATGAACTTGCCAACTTTATCTTGAGTTCTGGGAAAGGTTATGTCTCCCTCAACAAGACAACATACCAGAGATGTCCAAGTATTCTGTCTCACAGAAAAATATAACATGTCCAGGAATGGTCACTTATGCAAATTTATATGCTGTGAGTTAGTTGAGGATAAAGTTATTTTTCAGAGTTGTCACCTGCAAAAGAGTTTCTTTTTACTCTTACTCCTATCTGGTTTAAAAATTTAAAAAAAAAAAAAATTAAAAAGGGTTATGGCACACTTTAAACACTACTATATTATAAAAAAAAAAAAAAAACCAAACACCAAAACAAACCACAAACCATTTGTTACTTTTACAATATTCTAGAAGTAGATGTCTTTTCAGACAGCTCAGCCCCACAGGTGAGAAAAGAGAATTGAATCACAACATAAAATGCTATCCAGGCTCCAGATAGGTTCTTGACCTTTAAAAGAAGCAACCAAACCCCAAAACAACAAGAAATAATAAATCACTCTCAACAAAGTAAAACCACCTTTAATTAAATTCCTACGTAAAACAACATTTCTATGCAAAACAACTGTTTAGTCAAAAAGTAAATATATATGTTTAATTCTCTTTCAAATGTCAACATGAATTGAGAGCTACCAGTGTTCCTTGGAGAACAAGCAGTAGTTAAAGTCTATCTTGCTGATGTCCAGAAACAGTATGTTACATCTTTTAACCAGCAGTTCCCTATTGCACGTAACAAATTTGCTCTCCATTTAAGCACCTAAAAGCCTGGTACCTCACTAAATAAATTAAAACAAATCCAGTTTCTTCAGCAACCATCTTCAACATATATATCTTGGTAAAGCAACATTACTGCAAGTTTTTAATAAATACAGGATGAAAAGACTAATGACTTCTCATTGGTGTTTTATGGAATGATCTTTTCCCATAAACACTTGCTTTTCCAAACATTTGGGGTTTTTGGTATGTATGCTCTAAAAATCACTATGTGTAGTATATTTAATGAAAATTTTCCATACATAAGTCAGTACATCTGCATGGCACAAATCATCTGAGATACGAATTTCAATGTAAGGCTGTAAGGAGCTTCTTGGTGAACCTGAAATAACCGTGCCTTTTCAGGAGTTGAAAACAAAGCCCCAGAGGCTGAGTGGGAGACTATTACCAATGAGGGATTCTCAGACACGTTTGGAATTGGCCCAACTACCTTCTTGCTGAAGGGCTTCTTTTGTGTGTGTTATGTCAGAGGAACAAAATTGTGCAACCCTGAACATCTGGACGCTGCATCATTTTCAAAGGTCTCTCCCACATGCCCCCTTCTCTTGCCCCTCCCCATCTTACAAATATCTACTCTTCTTTTGGCAGCAGTATAAGACATGAAGAAGCAGCTCCCTGTAGTACAATGATACTGTGGTAGCTATTTACAGTATAATTAATGCATCTGTGCCAGTAGGGCAGAGTTCATATGAAAAATATACACAATGTGTCATTTTTAGCCAGATTAGGATATAAAAAAAAATTTACTCTTCAAGTCCCCACCTTTAAACAAAGAACAGTTCTGTCAGAGGTCTTCAAACCTCCTGAGTATGTTAGAGTACATTACCCTAACGTATAAAAACAAATATTTACACCTCCATAAAGTACCAAAGAATTTTTAAAAATGCCTAGTAGCTCTCAGCGTGCAAAGTCAGCAGGAACTGATTATCCAGGATGTTCACTACTTGTAGAGACAGTCTTGGAATCAAGCATTCAGAAGCAGAGTGCAAAAGACTCGGGAATTATTTCAGCCCATTTCTTTCTGTTGTTGTTTTGTTTTCTTTCTTATTTAAAATAAGTTTTGTTGGTCCTTACTACAGATAGCCTTTAAAAACACTTATCAAGGTAACATTCAGCTTAGTGCAAATGCAAAAGTCTTCTAGGATCTGTAATCTTTTCGAACAGTGTGAGCCATCCAGTTCACTTTAGTAGTCCAACTTTCCCGGAGTGCTTCATCAAACTTTTGCTTAAATTGTTTTAGTGCTTCTTCCTCACTCTTCCCTAAGGCGAGAGAGTCCTAAGGTGATAGGAAAACAAGTTCTGTTAGGAATGTTAAAAACCACAGTTAAATCCTTCTTTACCTTTCAACACAAACCACGTTCTGGTTTCTTTTGTTTTGACACTTTCACCTGTCCTTCATTGAGCAATACCTCAGTGGTATTTTCTGGGTTTAAAGATATAACTAAAGAAGAATTAAGAAAATAATTTTCACCTTTACAGGTCTATGCTTGTGCATAAGCCAAGACATGAAACACCCCTGAAATAACTACATTTAAGATGAAGGGATGTTGAACTCACGATAGAATGGCTCAGAGGAATATATATTCCTAGTTTTCTTTGACCAGTAGGACTGACTACAGACCTTGTTCTATAGAGCTAAAAAAAGAAAGCTTTGAGAACTATGTGGAAATCTTGAGAGAAATGGAAAATTAAAATGTAGTCATCCTTGAATCAAAATACTGGAAAAATACAAAGTCCTGCTGAGCTGTAATTCTTATTTTACCTTGAGATACTGGATATCCTTGACAGAGGTTAGCTCTGGAAGCCCTGCAGTTAACATCAGTGCAAAGAGTGTAATAAATAGGTTTCCATGTTTTCTCAGAATCAAGTATGCTTCTTCACAATACTGGCGGAACCTTCACATTCAACCACAAAGCACATGCAATGAAGACAACACATGAGAACTTACACAGTTGATAACAATTTTTGGAAATTGTTACATATATTTATCTGGTTGAACACTTATGGTAGGAACACAGTAACAAAGGATAAAGGTGTCTACAGAACCTCCAATGTATTCCCACAAAAATAGCCCGTGCCTTTCCAATAAGCCCTTAAAACATCAGTACAAAAGACCACAAGCTTTTAAAAACACACTGTTCTTCAGAAAGAGCAAAAAAAATGCTAAAGGTAATGCCAGTGCCCAATCTCCCTGAGAATTTGTTGGGTGAAACACCCTGGTGATCTTATATAGTGGACCTACCAATCCCACCTGTCTCTGTAAGATAATTCCTTCCAGCCAACATGGGCAAAATTGAACCAACTGCCAGATCTGGCATAAAGATCCATCATGCAGACACTTGAGAACTTGATCAATGTCCCCAAATGTGCCACCGTCCAGTGTCTAATCTGTAAATTTCCACAGGAAATGGGAAGAACCCATCAGATTAAGATGACAAGTTATACTTCAAAGAATAAATTCTCTTCTGAGGCATTTTTCAAGTGAAAGTGAAATCCTACTGCCATTTAAAGTACTCCATATTCCACAGCTCTTGCAATAGCACAGTCACCTAACAGCCTTTACTTCACATTTTTAAAAATGGAGCTACAGGTTCATTTTCTTACTCTCCAGGAGAGACATGGGTCACTGGCAGTTGTTTTCCATTCTTCCTAGATACATTATTAAAAACATACGTACAGCTTCTTCTATCAGAAGTAGCCGTAAGATTTAACAAGCCATACCTAAGTACATAATTTCATCTCTGTCAATAAATTCTTCCTGTGAAAACTGATAGCAAAGTGAGAGCAAAACATTCAGAATGCCCCTCCCGTCAGTTGGTGAGAGTGATACAGAAGGGAAAAAGAAAAATCCACCTCAACAGGTGGGATTCCCAGAGGGTACTTTTCCCTTGTCATCTGCTTTCATGTTCCATTGCGGCTCTCTGACCCAAGATGGGAAGAGGCATGCTAAAGTGTTGGATTATGAGCACATGGCTCTATATGCCTAAGCATCTAAGTAAGACCAAGTTTGATGAGCACGCTGAATGTGCATTGGTGGACAGAAAAGGCAGAAGGGAGCCTGTTTCTAAGTCCAGTGCTTCATCTCACTTGAACAGTAGTCTGTGGAATCCCTCCCTAGTGCCCAGTGCTGCTGGCAAAAAAAACGTTGAGCCCAGAAAAATCTGCCATCTCCTGCTGAAGGAGATAAAAGGGAACTGTGTCCTTCCACTGCAGAGCTGCAGCTTCTGATGTATGAAATAGTTTGTACATATATTCCAGCTCAGATAGAGAAGTAGATAGTAAATACATGTTAGCCCAGTTCCCCACAAGTACAAATGAGCAAACCAAATCCAGATAGGTTCCTGGTGTGCTGGAAGTTATCACCAGAGATCATCTCAGTTATGAAAGGAAGAAATCAAATTAATACTCACCGACCAAATTTTTCAGTGTTCCCTGTTTTTCCTTGTTGAATAACATGAATGAAATCATAGGTGAGTATGAAAGGTACTCGTTCCCTTTTAATTCCAAACTTGGACTTGAAGTTTCCAAGAATATGCCCAAAATCTATATGAAAGAGCTAAAAAAAAGCCAGTGAAAATTTATTTCTCTAGTGCGATATTTCACTTTTCTAATACCTCTACAGGATGCTGCTATCAAGAACAGTTAAATCATAATGCTACTCTTCACAGCCCATGATTTCAACCCTTTGAGAGTATTTAGTTTTAAAACATTTCAAGGGCTTCCTACATAAAGTCAGGAGCAATGCTAGTAGAACTTGAGTTAATCTCAAGGAGCCTTTGACAGTTTTCCCATTTTAGAATAAAAGACAAGGGCGTTTCAGCTTTCTTCTAGTAGGTAAAAACTTAAAAGAATACTGCAAATGTCTACAGAACTCTCACTTTTATAACCCTCACTAGTTTTATAGGCAGAATAAATAAAATCAGACAAGTTACAGCAGAAAGTAACAATTAAAGAGGAAAATACATTTCTAAGAGTTTACCTAGGTTCTAGGTTTTGAGACTTATAGACACAGTATTATGCTGATACTGAGTTCCATATTGAAAAGTGCAGCTTGAGGTGCACAACAATTTTGTCAGTGAACAAAACTGAAAAGCATTTGACATGTTAAAAACAACAACAAAAGCCTTCCTGAGTCAATACACAAGTTCACAATTTCTATTTTCAGACTGCACAACAGAAGAGGTTTCTTCTCTCTTGAATACACAGAAAAACAGTGGGAACCCGAACCCCTCACATATCCAGGTCTCCTCCCAGGGACTCAGTTGTACTGTAAAACCAAAGAAGCATTGTCCCAGTGGAGAGAAAAAAAAAAAAAAAAAAAAAAAATGCTAACCAAACCCATCCAAAATAATGCCTTTAAAAATTACATTTTCAGTGCCACTGTCTTCTGTGAATTGAACAAAAACGGATGCAATTAACCTCAGTCCTTAAAGAGCAGCTGTATTTAACCTTAATTTTTCTGGACAAGGCTGTTTCAGGACACCCAGGTGAGGATATTCACAAAAAGCAATTTTGGTTTTATCCAATCAAGCTTCTCCAGCTGGGCCAAACCCCACACATCTTCACAACACAGGAGAGGGACAGCTGGTCTCAAGAGTGTTTATATCAATGGCAGATTACTCCACCAACATCCCACAATTAACATTTGTTCAATAATGAATGTGATCCCCAAGCTGTATTTTGTAGGCTCACACAGCAATTGAAAGACCGTAAAGCATAAGAGCAGTTTGGACAAAAGGAAAAAAACAAAAACCAACCAAAAAATGCAACAAAACCACATAGGGTTTGTTCCCCAAACTCTTTTCTCCTGCCCCTTTGCCTGGTGGGTTATACTATCTTCCATTTCCCAGGCCTGCTTGAGCACTGAACTTCAGATCAGTGCCACCCCACTAACTTCTAATGTTATAAAAGTACTGTCAGAGTAATGCAAGACTTTGAAAAGTAATATTGCCCCAGAAGTCCCTTAAAAAGTCATTTAGATACATTTTTTAAACTAAGACTATTTTAATTTAAATTCAACTGGTTTAATAGCAAGTAGAGGATCTAATATGGAACTTCTTCTTATAGCCTTCATAAAACTGATGATACCACATGTTTTATGAGCTGGAAGGCACCTGAGGAAGGATCTAAGCCTAGATCAAAGCACTGATAGTCTCTGTCCTTGTAGCAAGGGGCCGTGGTGAACACAGGTGGACACACCCCTGTAGAGGTGGTCCAACGTAATTTCATTATGATTAAATGTTAGTTATAAAATGTAAACCAGACAGTTTTTCTACGTGACAATGATCAGACACCATTTCTTCTTTGTGAGTTTTACTCACAAAGAAAGCCTAATAAATGGGCTGTAGAGACTAACTTCAGGAAAACTACACTGCTGAAAACTAAAATTCATGTATTTTTAAGGATGGTCTTTTGCAAGAAACCCTAAGACTACTTTTATTCAATGAATCTGAACCATTTACAGGCCTTTTGGATGTTCTGAATAAGTTCTATAGAACAGCCTCACTTGATCTAGAACTGCTTACTAAATAGGCATTGGTCAGTCCTTCCACTAGTCTTACATTTCCTTTCTTTGAAGCTCTCTTCAACTCTCATAAGCAAAGACATCAGTTCGAACAATATGTGGATTTAATTTTACTGACACACTAAAGAAATTAAAAGTTCTCAAGATAGTTCTTGTACAACAGAGATACCATAGTTATTCTGCCTACAAAAGAGATTTTTACCTGACCATTTTTTCTGACCATGATATTGTCGCTGTGTCTGTCACCAATACCCAATACGTAAGTAGCTACACAGTAGCCAGCACAAGACAGAGTAAATTCTTCAATGGCTCGATCCAAGTCATCTCTTAAAAAAAAAAAAAAAAAAGAAAAACAATATTAGTGCATACTACTGGTAATTCATGTCGTGCCTTGACTCCAAAAAGGATTTTTACTTGTTTAAACGACAAGCCCATTCCATTAAGATAATACTGTAAAAAGCAGCTATTGAAAACAGAAGAAATGCAAGTATTATGAAAGGCAACAGCATCAAGACATGAGACCCATGTAGTTTTCTTGGGTTGGTCTGTTTGCTTTGCCAAATCTAGTATGACTTACTTAACAATATGCAGTCAAAATGCTGCAAGTGCCAGAATTTCAGCTGGAACGTTGTTTGAGTTCCACAGGGCACCATGAATCTGAGTCAGGATTTGACATTGTAGAAAAATAAGTAGTAACAAACCTGCCAGAAGAGCCACACATCCCTCAATATTGAAACAGAAACTTACAGGAATTTTGTAGCTTACACTATAGATGAGAAAGTAACTGTGGAAATTACCCTAAATTGTATTCTTTCAGCCAGTTTAAGAGAGCATCTTTGTTGAAGGCAGCAGCAGCAGCAACATTGCTACTATTTAACTGAATGTCAGCAATGGTTTCTGAACTAGAAACAGCCTCAATAAGGCCAGAGTGATCTCCAGTTGCTAAACAGCCATATGGCAATATCCTGAAACAGAACACAGATTCGTGTTAAAAACAAAAATAGTAAGAATGTTTCTTTAGTGTATCAATATTTTGCGAGGGCTGAATACTGGTGCTAACTTGAACATTAAACTCTCAAATGTTAATATACAGACACTGCTTGCAAAGTTAAAATACCAGCAATACATTTAAAACAATTTTTCCTGTTACATGCATATATGTAAAAAAAGAAATTATAAGCAACTCTTATTTTTCCCTTTTACTAGGGAACACAGTTACTTGTAATTTTATAAGAGAAACCATAGAGGGAGCCCTTTATTTTAATTTGTTAATTTACTGGCTAAACAGATAGTTACACTCACGTTCATTCTAGACTAAATTATTTATGTAAAAGAGGATCTTATCCTTTTTCCCCATGCTTCCCATTTCAACTTAAAATGCTAGAAATCCTTTTAAATATAAACATAAAATAATATTTTCCAACTCTTACTAATTTTAAGCATAGACACCTAATGAAAAACAAGAATACATCTTTTAACCCACCTGATATATAAGAATATTCCTATGCATTCATATACTATGCCTAGTAAAAATATCTATAACAGTATCACTGCATTAAAGTAAGACACAGATGACGATACAAATCAAGGAGAGATATGTCTAAATAGACAGGTGTATTTTTCCAATACATTTCCTCACTCCAGATGCTCAAAATGCTGAACAGAATGACAACTTAGATGGGAGCTCAATGCATGCGATGGCAACCAAAAGCGAACTCTTCAAAGGCACTGCATCACAAACGGAGGTGTCTGCTCTCCTGCTAGGCATCCAGGGCAGCAATGTGATCTCAATCCTGGTCATGGATCCACACATAAAAGAATGGATGCCCATGCAAATCTAACTGCAGTACACAAGCTATAGACTAGCACTCACAAACTTACAAAACTGTATAAGAAATTGCAGGACATACTGAAATTTATGTGTGTGTGTAGATATAGAAGGAAAAAGCACTGCTAGTGGAGCCGTCATCAGTATTTATATATAAAACAAATACTAAGTTTGATTGCTACAAAGCAGAACCACATCTCTTAACTGACACAGCCTATTATCCCAAGCCATGGAAGAAAAATAAGTAAAATTCCAGATGAAATTAATCAGAACTTTTTGGCGTAACAGCTATTAGGTAACTGAACAGTTTCTCTACCTCAGCGGTAACACACAACCAAAGTGGCACAAATATTAATAACCATATAGTTGGGAATTCTTCTCAACAATGCAAACTGAAAACCAGATTCAATAGGGCAATGAGAGAATACCCAACTTCAAAACAAAAAAAGAAGTGCAGATTTGGAACCTTCTTCCCGCTTCTACTCTTATTTCCCAATTAAAAACCCCAACTCTCTAGACCAGAGGGTTTCCACAATGCACAGAAGTGTATCTGTAATTACCCAACACCAGCGTTCATGATACAAGGAAGCACTGCCCATTCTTATCATGACATGACAAATGTAAGCCAAATATCGCCAGGTTAAAGTGCATGCTGGCCTTCTTCCATGGCATTTCAACCCACCCTACTTGCAGCTTAACTGGGCACATGTCCAACAACTTCCCCTTCAAAAGCAAGCAGTGATGAAAGCCTTCAGCCCCTTGAGGACAGTGTGCTTACAACTGGAGGAAAAAACATCCTTGTCAGAGAGACAGTTTGACAGGAGTCAAGTTAGGGACAAATCCTCTGGGCCCTTTCCATCTCATCCTGGTCTTTCTGACTTCAACATCTGTCAGCAGGATATGCTCCCTGCTTTTTAATGCCAGTGAAGACCATGGACAGACCTATACAGCAGGACAGAAAATTTTCTTCTTCACCCCTTTTAATACTGTTCTTCATTTCAAGAGTTTAATTCTCCAAAGCAGTATCTTTCCAAATCCAACACCAAGTTATGGTAATTTATCAACATATTCTCTGTGCCGTCAGGTCTAATGGTTTAAAAATAGTGATATTCTTTAGACTTGTAACAAATACATTTTTCAATATGTTTGTGAACTCTGATTTCATACACAGCCACTTAACATCAGACTTCACACGCACTAAGAGGGGTGAAAATAAAGACTCGCTATAAATAGGCAGTGAAATGAAAAAGTAGTTTGGAGAACTCCCTCTATCTGTCTAAAAAGTAACTAAGTACTAAATACTTTTATGACAATTTACCACAGCAAAGGTCACTCAACATAGATCAAACTCCTCAAACTTCGGATTTTCTTTTGCTCTGCTACTTTACTGACTTGCCCTTTAACACAATTTCAATGTTGTAATATAGGTAAAGCAGCAGAAATAGTTTTTCAGGCAAGGATTACTCTCTTAAGAGATGCAACACTGCAGACCCCACAGCATGCTTGGGAAGAGACATGCTCCTCTGTTGTAACATGTATTTGTAATATTTAAACATTTCTCATAGAAATAATAGAAAGTTAGATCATCTACTGTGAGTATGCCCATACGCGTGACTTCAGACACAGATTATTTTTTTTTTTAAGCAAAATAACTTGTGTAGTTGTAACTTTTCAGGGGGTTTGAACCTCTGAAAGTCTCATTTTGTCACTCTGCAGATGAAACCTCAATATAAATACTGTTTCACTGAGTTTGTTGTTTGTTCCATAATTGCCTGCATTTATCATACAAGAAACAACTAGAGAGAAACTACAGAAAGAACTGAGGAAGTTTAGCTGCACATACTTAATGTCTTAGGTCACTATTTCCTGCTCAATTTTCAAGTAAGAGCTTGCCTTAGAAATGAATAGGTAGTTTTTTGGGTTTTGTTTTTGTTTTTTGTTTTGTTGTTTGTTTGTTTTTTTTTTTTAAACTATAGGGATAAATTAAAGAATATGTTTTTTTTTTTGGTTTTCTAATTTCTCTCTGGTACTTGACTGACTGATGTCTAGGGTAAGCTGACTCTGAGCCAGACTTCTCTATATGACACAGCAGCGCTCATCCTGGGTGATGGTTTTGGCTGTCTAATGGTTAAGTCTGTACTGAGAAGCAGATCCAATTTACACCTGGAGTTTTATTCAGTTGTGCACTCCACAGTCCACCCAGCGACAGCCCAGGGTGAAGGACCTACTAGAGTACACTGTTGTGTCCTCCTGTGTACATACATTTCCTTTTCTGACACAAACCCTGGTCTTGTGCTAGTGTTTAGTCAGAAAGCACACATGGGAATCTAGACAACAGAACGCACCATGTGTGAAAAAGGCCAGATTACTCATGAGACAAATAAGTTGACAGTTAAACAAACCAACCAACCAACCATTCTCCTTCAGCTTTGGAGATCTCAAGAACAATATATATTTGGTGTCCCTCTCCACAGCTCAGAAATCCCACTGGGGATATCACGCTTGCTTTAGACACAGACTTGGCTATGATTTCATTTTAAATTACTACTAAATGACTGAGTGCAGATTGCAGTGCTATTATAAGGAACTGGATCCTACCCCTAACTCCTCGATGGCAACATATTGGTTGCCATTTGATCCATGCTTCGTAGAAGCTGTACAATTTGCTTGTAGCAAGATATTACTGATTGGGAGAGAGAGGCAAACAGCACACGCTTCTGCTCTTAGACTGGTGAAACAAGTGAGAAGCCCCGCTTTTACTTGAATGGAGTTATCAGACTTTCTGTAGTGAAAAACGTTGAGAAGCACAACATTCATTATGCATCCACAAAAGGAAAAAGGGAAGCGACAGCTTCAGGGAAACTAACATCTCAAAGGATGATATAAGGCAAGAAGAAAAGACTCCACTCATTAGTATGGACGTATAAAGTTCTACTTTTCAGGAAAGCACATCTGTTTGACACTACTTTTTCACCTGACACCACACCTCTTACCCAAGCAGAAAGCAGCAAGCCAGCAAGTTCAGACTCATGAACAGGGCAACAGAACTCATTACCACTGCTGTTTATTCATAGATTCTGGACAGATATAGACTGCAAACAGGGAGATCACAAAGTGTTACTCTCTTAGCTGCATCCTCCTGGCTCCAGGCATACGGAGTACTGTTTTGTCCAATTCTGTTTTCAATTAAGGCCTTTACAGAGCCTTCCCTTGGCAACTGCCTGGATAATCTCCCTTTGACAGACATAGAATTGTAACCCTGCCTAAATCCCAGCATTTTATTTTATAATCATAACTGTGAGAGGGTGAATGGAAGGAAGAAGCTCTCAAGTAAATAAATGGAAGCGGCCAATTATAGAACTTCAATTCTCACTAGGAACTTCCCCTTTCTACTTTTTTTCTTCCAAGAGTTTTAAGAAAAATCTTACATTTTTTTGGACATCAGAGCCACTTTTTGGTTTTCCTTTGTTGAGTTTAAAAAAATGCCTTAGTCAGGAAAAACCTATTTGATGACTCCTAATCACTATTCCTGTTTGCTAGGCACAGTGTGTGGCCCAGGCTGGAACTACAAACGAAGCTTCTGGGAAGACAGAAACCAAAGAATGCCTCATCTGGGATTCCACAGCTGCCACAGGTTGTCCTTGCTCCTAAATGCTCTATCAGTCTCCTCACAGTCTATTTATAATGACATAAATTATTTAAAGTTTCCTCAAATCAGTGTTCAACTTAACACCCTCAGCCACCTCACCACAAACATACACTTCCAGAAACAATTTATTATATGCATTCCTACTTTATCCCATGCTTCACTCAAAGGAATCTTTCCATAAGTAGCATAAGTAACAAGTTCATAATTTTACTTATCTGTGTGGGTTGATGTTATGTGCCTTATGAAGCTCACAGTATTATGCTTGAACCACAAAGAATTTGAAATGAGCT
This sequence comes from Vanellus vanellus, assembly GCF_965231255.1. Lineage (NCBI taxonomy): Eukaryota > Metazoa > Chordata > Aves > Charadriiformes > Charadriidae > Vanellus > Vanellus vanellus. The sequence continues at coordinate 24,042,514 of NC_138913.1, read as the reverse complement.
CAAAGAATCTAAATGAAGTATTTCAAGTAATATTTAAATAGGTACTTCTAGCCTTATAAACAGCACTTAAAAATTAAACACAAAAGACTACAGCTCTTCCACAACCGTACAAAATTGAATTTATGGCCTCCAAATGGTTTATGACACTCAGTATCTTTAGAACTATTTTTCTGGAAAGATACTAGAATTTGAGAACCATATTAGCTAAAACTGGTGCATAGATTTGTCTGGAAAAGCTCCCCAAGTACTAGAGGGTTGGATGATAACATTGAACAACACCTGACACTGGTTCTCTTTGGAATACTCTAGTATTCCTACAAATCTGCTAAGTCGCAGTTATCTTAGCAAGCATGTGAAGGCAAGAAAGCTACTTTGCAAGAGACTTTGGAAGATACAAAGATATTTCTGGCCTGAAAAATATTTTCTGACATCCAAATAGTGTTTTATCAAGGAAAGGAATGCGAAGCAGGGACTTCAGAATGTATGTTGAAGATGTTTACAATGAATGCGAGTCTTTGGGTATAAACAGCGATAAAACGACTTCTCACAGCAGGAAGAAGTGTCTGCTACAAAAAATAGTTGAGTTAATTGCTACTTACACAACTGATTACAAAGTTAATAGCTTACATGGGAGGAGAAACGGCCCTAGAGACTTAACTAATGAACTAATAAATAAATTAAAATCCCGCAACCCTCATCATCATTCTGAATAAGCTTTCCAAATGTGAGAAACTTGTGTACCCGTGATATCTTGGAAAGGTTTATTACTTCATTTTGAGAAAAGTGGCTTGGCAGAAGCAGCAGAGCAAATGAGAAGATTCTTCTCAAACAGAGTATTTCTGCCCTAAAAGAATACTTAAATTATGAGGTTTCACTTCTACTGTAAGTTTAAGGCCTCACAAAACCTGCCCAAAGGAAGCAGAAATGGAAACTTGAAATATTGACGAGTTCAATACCGTAAGAAACTCTTTAGTACTTTAGCACAAATGCACTAGGACGTTATGCTTTTTCTCCACTGATGTTATAATGGGCTGGGTTAGAACTATTTCATTGAAACAGCATTGAAAAGTGAAACTTTAAGGAAGCTACAACATATTTTTCCCCAAGAAGAGTGGTTCTAGATGCATTGCCTTTTCTGCCAACCTCATCTTACTACAGAATCTTGCCTTACTCCTGAATGGCTATCCACTATTTATCATGATTCAAAAATAGAACTGAAAACGTGCAGTAACTGAGATTAGCAGGTGGTAAGCATAAAACAGATGGAAGTACTTTTTCTTACATACATACAAGTCTTTCATCACAGGATACTGACATGGCTAAGAATATAAAAATTCACTTGTCATCAACCTCCAGGCACAGTATGTAGTTGTCCACCCATCCAGACTGTAATATCCTAACTCAAAAGGCAGGAATATTATGGGCGTCAGAATTAAAAGCTTTGCTAAAGTCAAGGTAAGGACATCAGCTACCATTCCCTCCCTCAAAGAAGGCAATCAGATAGTCAGGCATGGTTTACACCTGGTGACTGTTCCCAATCATCATAATTTTCTTTGTGCAGCAGTACTCCTAGCAGAGAAGCACAAGCAACTAAATTCTCCTCTCCCAAGACCCTCATCTTCATAAAGCCTGTTATGTAGTTAATACAGGATGACATCCCTCTGTTAAATTTTGTAGGAAATAGATCACAAGTACAAAATTTATTTGGACAGCAATACATTCATTTGTGGCCATGGCTGCAGAAAGCATAGATGTCCTTAAGAAATACGATCAGGAGAATTAAGAATGTTATAAAGAAGCAGCTGTATTTGTGCATTTCACAATCCTGGTAATTCTCAACCAGATAGGGAAATCCTATTATAAAGACTCTCAAATCTCCTACTCCCCTACCGCCAAATTACCAGTACTTAAAGCTGACTAATTTCTAGAGGGTGTTTTGCCTATTTGCCTATTTTAACTATTAAAGAATCTTGATGATGTATTCCAGATGCAATCCTCAGCAGCTAACTTCTGGCCAGCAGATCTGCGTTCTATGTTTGTACCTCACTTGCACATGTGTGTTAGAACTTGAGTTGCAATTCCCATAATCACTAAAAAAGTCCCCATTTTTGCTTATGCCTGGAAAATCAGTGGCCATTAATAGGTAAGTTTGTTACATGAGGAGTTTATGAAACATCTTTGTTTGGAAAGGTCACAGACACAAACAAACAAGCAAAGGCAGAAAACCTGCTTGTTAGACCCTTAACTCAGGAATTGTTTCCACACTTCATACAAGGCTTTTTATCTAGATGATTTTCAAAGGATGAAAACAGTAAACTATATAAGAGAACAGTGGAATTTATAGTCAGCATGACACCTTAGATAAATAACAAGAGATACGGTGCACTAGAAAAAACATTCTGCTTGATAATAAAAAATCCCAAAGTTTCACTTCACTTCCGTTATTTCTTTCCATGGCTAAATTCTTTTCTAATGTGGGCTATTTAGAGAATGAACTGCAAGCGAAGCCATCTAAATTAGTTAAGGTAACTGCTTTCTATAGCCTGATCACTTTGGCTATGACAATTAAAACCTCTGGACAGCGATACAGATGTTTAGAAAGCAGACAGTAGGGAAGGTATTTAAAAAAAAACAGGAAAGCTTTACTGCTAAAAGTGGACTCTCCATCCAAATAAACTCGCCCTCAAGAGATCCTTACCGGAGGTCCAGACCAGCTTCTTTCCAAAGTATGTCCATCAAACGCAAAATCTGGAGCGTCAACATGTCCTGTCGGAGATCTATAACGAAAGGTTGAAACCACTACTTCAATCTCTTGGTATGTTGTAGACAAACTTTCTAATGCTTACAAGGCCTTCAGAAAAAGGTGTCTAAAACCACTCATCAAGTCTAAAGGTTAAAGTGGGATTAACCATAATTGTATCATCATGACTGACAATGTCTATAATTTGAAACCCAGTCCGAAGAAGATACTTAGTTTGTTTACTGATGTTAAACTATGTTACGTTATGGCAATACAGAGCAACACAGCTTAAGTGCAAGTGTGGGAATGAAGAAGGAAAAGGAAAAATTTAAAATTTGTAGCATTGCTTACCATCACCATTTTTAAAGATGATCCCTACAAGATCTCCTCCAAACATTTTATTGTTGTATACTATCCATAGAGGCTTCATTTTAGAATCCATATATCTACACTTCTCAACACTAAAAGATAATGCAACAAATCTTTTAGTCAAATAAGAATAATTCAACTGAAAAAGTCTAAACATTGTTCAAAACACAACAGAACACAGACTTCCAGTTTGAAGTACTTAAATGTTATCTCTGCTTTCATTCTGCTGCTATGCTATGAGCACTTGCCAAGTTATGAACGTATCTATTATATAGATGGAAGGTATTCGATACCATGACCAGCAAACATGTACCTAATGCCTAAATTAAGCACCCACATTTTCAAAGAAAATAGTTTTCTTTATATCTTTTCTCATCAATTTTTAGACTTTATATTTAAGTGCTGTTAAAAGTTTTAACGGCTTTTGTGCTTATTCTTATAAACAGAAGCCAGGAACACAGTCTAATTCACTTTTAAGCTTACATTTAAATATATTTAGCCATGGTAATACATTGACTAAGAGAGTATTAAGTTTCATGGTGGATCACAAAAATCTTCTAACTTAACTGATATCTGAACCTTCGGAAGATTCCCAACAGACCTTCTCTCAGTATACAAACAGTTCCCTATGACAGCATATCTGCTGAACAATACAGCCAAAGGAAGTTAAAGCACATATGCGTTTCTGCTTTAGTGTTTCCGTGCAAAAGCTACAGTGACAGTTTGTTCACTCATTCTTGACTTACTGTAGTTCTGAAAGTATAACAGAAGGATTCAGAGGAGACTGAAGGTCAGAAAGTGCTTCTCTGTAAGCATTTTGTTTCAAACAAGTATGCATTGCATCTTTTCCTTTTGCTTTGCTTTGCTTCATGGCATTCAGCTTAATTAGACTATTTAAAGTCTTCATTTTATTAAGGGCTTCCACCTGAAAGAGATATTTTATCTTTAAAACTTATTGCTCTAATTTTACACATAATACAATGCAAAATCCCAGTTCAAAACAAAATAAAGTACTTTAGTTAAGTATTAAATAATTCTACAACTTTTTAAAAATGGAAATAATGTATGGCAATTAAGGTGGCATTCCTGATAAAATACAGGAATGGCCTTTTCTAAGTCACTTATATCCCAGAAATCCCATTTTCATAAGTAACAAAGACATTGATGATGGGCTAAAAGCTCCTATGATTCAAGTCACTTTTTAAAGCATGACTTAACATTTCCAAAAAAACAAATGAGGTATTTTAATGTATGATACATTCACACAAATTCCTTCTTCAAAATACAGTTTTCATCCACTAATTCAACAAAGCCGATAACATAGGTGCCTCTATCCATACTGAAGTCAACATAAATATTGAGTGCTTTACACCTCTAACAAAATTAAACATTACTTGAGGTGAGCTATGGATGCAGATACCTCATTGTACCTGCTAGTTGCATACAATATGATACAGCCATATGACTACTTGCAGAAAATTTCCACGTATGTAACTACACATACTTAACTTTTACAGAGCAGAGTCTTAATTGTTTGTTCATTAAAATCGTGCTGAAGTTAGGCATAAGGTAAATGCTCTAATCAATTAAGGTGTTCCAAATCATAGTATCTCACCTAAGCAATATTGTTACCTTAAAAATGTGTAAAAAGGTAAGGCAATTATCTGCAATCAATACAGGTGGGTTTAACCCTTTTTCCCCTTTCTTCTGTTTTGGAAAGTTTTGTACTGGTACATAATTTCTAAGAAAACAAGCAAACTAGTAATGTAAATGTACATAACACCAACGGAGAAAAGCCCTTCAGTAACAAACCTAGATAGCACATACAACAAATATAATTTCTACATTGCATCTACATCTAAGCAACTTGTTAGCCAAATATAAAATAGTTGTTATAACAATCAGCTGTATTTGCACTAGCCACAGTTAACATGCTGAGTAATACACATATTCTCTAGCAAACAGCATCAATTTAATAATCACAAAAGTTCATTTCTATACAAGGAAGCTTCAGTCTAACTTAGGAGGCGCTGAGTCAAAACTTACCACTTCTACAGAGAGACTGAACCCTGTCAGGCAGGATGCTGTGGAAATTGTATGCAGTTTGATTATAAAACTGAGGCAATGGAGACCTGCCAGGTCAGCCATCTGTCAAAACCAAAAGCGCTCTGCTTTTCCACTATTCTAGGAGCTGTACAAACATCAGTGACAAGGGAACAAAATGGAACCTGTGTTGTACAAACAGGAACTTTTTGAAGTATTTCTACTTTGAATTTCTTCCGTGTTTGCACAGTTGGGAATTTTTTTGCTCCTTCTTTGATTGTACTGACATTTGTTTCCTGTGAAGTGCACAAAAACTTTACTGACCTTAGGTCTATTGCTTAAAGCATTTCATCACCTAATCTTTTTATGATTTTGACAATACTAACAAGCACACTTGTGTAAGAGATGGTCTTTTCAATGTCCTGTGAACTACAGTAATAAAAAGCACAACAGTACATTCCTTTTCCATGTGCCTCTCAAAGCACAGTTTCAATGTAGACAGTATCAAAACACTCATCAGACAAGTACCTACCGAGTTTTGTGGAGAGAGATCTTTTTTCAAAGATGTTTATGATTGCAATCTAAATTTACTTGCTAATACCGCATTAGAGCCTTCAAACATGATTTGTGAGTGTCTCTATTAATGATCTGCTAATACACTTTGTGTATTTAAAAGCAAACCTCTCTCGCACTTATTAGGGTATTTAAAAGAAAACTTTTTTTTTTTTTTGGTAAAAAAAGTATTAACTGTATTAACACTAAAATGAGTATTTGGTTTACTTCAATACCTTTATTACCAGCGAGCACTACATCATACTACAACTTCAGTGGTTCTTCCGTCAAACAAAAGACAAAGCTTTGGGAAGTAGTCCCGGAGTAAGCTAGATAAAGTTTAGACAGAAAGGGAACAGTTTCTCTTGAACAAGGTACCCTTACTGGGGAAAAAAGGTCACAAGTTTCAAGTGCACAGAAATCCTTCCTCAGTTAATAATCCAGCCAATCTACTGTTCTATCCAGAATATATGCATACTGCTGAAAGTATCTTGCACACCTCAGAACACTATAAAAACAGCTCCCTACCTCTGAGGCCCCACAGTGCCAGCTGCTTTCTCTGCCAGGGAGGACTGCTCCATCATCCACCTATTTAGCCCTTTCATTTCTCCGTCTCACCCATGCTTTCTTCTCTTCCCCACTCCCCAACAGATGGACTTTGTCAAAGTAACCAATACGCCCCACAGGAGCAATGGAATAAGTATTTGAGTTACAAGCTGGGATAAGTCAAGATTTAAAGGAGAAGGGAGGTGTATACCTGTTTAGCAAGCACTTTCATATGAGCAACACTTCCTCGGCAGTAAGCTTCAAGTATCAAACCGAACTGTACTGAAACAGCAGGTATGTGAACCTCTGACCTATAAGAAGAAAAGCTTCTCATCAGACCACAGCATTTACAGATTAGCATTCTTCAAGCCTTTAAAACGAAAAAAAAACCAAAACAACAACAACAAAAAAAAAAAAAACAAAACCCAACACTAAACCCAAACCAACCAAGCAAAAACAACAACCAAAAATACACCACTACCCAAACAAAAAAACCCACCCCCCAACAAAAACAAGCCTAAACATGGTCATGTAGATTAAAAAACAAACAAACAAAACAACAAAAAACCCACATTAGACCTCTTCAGAAACAAAACACTTCTGTGCTGACCACTATGAGGATTGGCTGGTTGCATGCCACTTGTTTCAAGATTTAGGACTGTTCTGGAGGTGGTAATGTTAAGAGGTAGCGATTGGATACTTGTTTTCAGGAACCCCTTTTAGTCAAGTAAGTGGTATTGATAAGTCACAGAAGATGATATTGAGAATCAGGGCTGCTGTTAAACCATGTGTTCTCAAATCTTTGTAAGGGAAGAGTCAAAATTTGCCTGAAGGGGAACACTTTGAAACAAACCACTGAACCTTATACCAGAGCCAATTATCTTCCAAAACATTTTCATGTAGTTCTTGCTCTTTTTATTTAGAAATATTAAAATAAACTGTACTTTGAAGACAGAATTAACCTATAGTCCATTCTGCAAGGTTTCTGCCATTCATGGAACTGGTCATCAAAAGTAGCAACGAAACATAGAACTGCTTTTATTTTCTGTTAGACTCTCAACAACAATATAAATTTTTCTCAGCTGTGAGATATAAATATTATACTTTTACTGCATGCACAGCCAAAACAAACACTAAGGTTATACACAAACCAAACTTATCAGATAGTTAGAGCTGAATGCAGTTCGGAATACTTTTGTCAAACAGTAGATTACAAACCACTGTAATGTACTTTTAATCATAGGCTTGCTCTGATCTGTAAGTGCCAAAGGTAAAGAAACATGTAAAGACATTGTAGGGGACTATGATAATGGCTCATTTAGAAAAATTCTCAAGAAATCATATTTGAAAGCCCAATCAGGCTCAATAGTTTCAGAAAGATGTACGAGAAAAACTCCTACCTTAGATGCCAAAACAACATCTGTCCTATTCTCCTATTAGCGAGTGCTCTCTCTAATAGAAATCTGGAGAGGGCACAATCAAGAAAAGGTTCGTATTTCAGGACTTGCACAAGTTGAAGAAGATACTGTGAGAGCTCTTCATCACTAGAATGAGGTACATAAAAGCAGTTTAGTAACAGTGTAACTAGACCAATGATATTCCAGAAATTCAGACCCATATGACAAATCCAATGATGACAGATTTGTTTCAATAGCACGAGTGTCCCCCAATTTTTCAGCCGCACAAAGGACAATAATACGCAACTTAGTGCAATTGCCCGGTTGGTCAATTCATCAGTAAGTTATAAACCTAACAGATTCTTCAAATCTGTAAGTAAAAACCTTGGTGTTCTGTCATGGGCTTTTACACAATCAAGAGTGCTAGGTTAAGCAGCCAGGAGATTAATTATTTCAAATTATTTCAGAGTGGACATTGCCTCCCTTTGACCACTCAACCTCTGACTGAGGAGCTGGACCTTTGGAACCAGACAAAGAACCCCCGTAACCTAGCAGTTAGCTGCAGTGGGCACCGACAAGAACTGAGAACAGTTGCACATCCCTATCAAGGTCACTCAGCTTACAAAGACAGGGGAGAGGAGTATTCATTGCACTGAAAGCAATTCTATTGACCTGTCTTTGAAAGTTACTAGCTGACAGTTAACAGGTGTTAATTTATTAAGATACACCTACAAAGTGATCCATTTAGCCAAAATGTTTTGTTTGCAGGGTTTTTTTTGTTTGTTAAAATCATACCAACAACATGAAGGTTTTTAGAGGATAAAAAAAGTAGATCATCTTTGAGAAACCAAACAGTGTGTAAATTACTCCTATTTCAGAAGTGCAAATTTAAATATTCAGCCAGAGTTCATAAACATACCTTTGAGAAGCTTCTATGCTAATTAACTACTTCAAGTAATGTTCTGGCATAATAAAACTAGTTCTAATAGTTTTCTATAAAATCCCGTATTCCCTTCCCCCAAGAAAACCTCTCATACTTGACAATTACGTTACTCTAGAACAAATGTAGACATCCCTTGACTTTGTAGTATCTCTTCTCTTATAAAAGGCCTGCAGATTCAAATTCTCTGCCTAAGCCGGAAGGAAAAGAGTACAAATTCTTCTGTCCATCGCTTGAAGACTTCAGAGATCCAAACACTGAATGTTTTCATTCTCTCCATCTTACTCTGAAAATCTTCAGTAACTTGCTAAAAACTTTCAGTTACGCTGTGTTGCATTTATTTTTGCCTATTTTGTTTTATTTCAGCTAATAGGACCGCCTTTAGGTTACTGGTTTTACCAGCTGCCTTCATCAGACCTTCTGACATGCAACTGAACACAATTTTGCTTCAGAGCCAGAACTAAGAATTCTGGAAATAATTCCAGATGTAACAATTCAGTATTATCAGGATAACCCAGCAGCTAAATTGCTTGTTTGCATTTGAAAGAAGTCAAAGTATTCTTTTTTTTACCCCAAAAATCTAGCCTTGACCATTAAAAAAATTAATCATTAAACTATTCACCACAGAGAATTTAGAATTCAAGGACAGGAAATATGCAGTAATGCTGCAAATGATAATATTATACAAATCTTGCCCTAGGTTACAGTGAAGAACAAAATTATATGTGATAAAGGAAGAAGCGCAGATAGCGAAGGCTACCACGAAGAACAAACAAATCAGCAATTCTCTGGGGACTTTTTATTATAAGCTTCCATTTCTATTGAATGATACAGCCAATACCTGCCACAGACTGTGAGGCGGCTGGATGGCAGTTTTTATAGGATTCGACTACTGTAATATTTTGTCCTTTTGTTATTAAAAAGTTCTCAAACCGTCTTGGCTCTCCCTTTGTCCAAGAAATGAGTGAACACACAACCCTCTCTGGGACAAAGGTACACTGGTGTTCTCTAGGCAACACGGAAAATAATCATCATTGAACACAAGATGTCAGAATAAGAATTAGACTGCTTTATTCGGCCATTCAATGTTTAAATCTTTCCTCTTTGGGTTCTCTTTTTCCTATAGACAAACAAAATGCAGTTTTTCACCCCAGAAATCTTTGCATGCTGAAGGAATAAAATATACTCACCTCATTTGCTTTAAACAACCCACTGCATATTCTCTCACATACTGGTCTGGATAATTGAAATCCAACAATTCTAACGCCTCTCTAGGCAGCAGCTTGGGCCATATCTGAAGCAGAGCCTGAAGCTGTTTTAAAAAGACAACCTTTAGGTTAGAGGTAAAGTAACTATTTAAGAATATAACTGTCAGTATAACTGCCCACAAAACCATTCATACCAACAGAAGTAGGTTCAAGACTGATGGGGGTGGGGGAAGAAACAATTCTGGCAGAATAGGCCCACTTCTGATTAAGCTTCTTACCCCTAAAAAATAGTCCAAATTATTTTTTTGGCACCAGGTCTCATTTACACTGCCTGAAAAGTCTGTTTCTTCACACATAGACGTGACATGCAGTAAATAAAAATTAGGTAACCCCATATGTGTATGTTTTAGAAACAGAGTTTCAATAAAATTTAGATAATGTTTCATAAATACTGTCATAAATATATAAATATTTTGGTAATGGTAAAAGTTTTCCATTAAAAAAAAGTTTAAAGAAGGTTTT